>NW_024062697.1:900000-1330000 GCF_006381635.1 Hibiscus syriacus | reverse complement strand
ACATACATACATACATACATACATACATACATACATACATACATACATACATACATACATACATACATACATACATACATACATACATACATACATACATACATACATACATACATACATACATGCATACATGCATACATACATACATATGTCTACCTTGATTTGAGTCATTGCTTTGCTTGACGTTTCAGAGAAGTAACTGTTTGTTGATCAAGTTTGTTATCTCACCCAGAACATCCAATCCAATCTAATCTAATCCAAGTGAAAATTGCATAAAAAAAATCATTGAACGTATTTTACATAGTGAACAAAACTGAACTTGTATTCCTTTGAGAACGGGGTAGCTATGTATGATAAAGTTACTATATATGGATATATCATATCTTGCTCCTCATTCTCACCATGTTTGCTAGTGTTTCTTGAGCAGCCAAGGTATTGGCATGATTGTGGCCCAGCATGACCGTCCGAATACTAATACAAGTTCTGCACAGCTCTTCGCTGCTGTCGAAATGGCCGCCTCTTAACAGCAGCTTGGCTCTGGTTTCCAACAGGGTTGCCTTCAACAACGTCACGTCTTACCACACGTACTCGTCCACCCTTTGCTTCCCTTGTAACTTGTTCCTCTAACACAGCTACCCTTCACACCAGTCTTGTATCTGCGATACGAAAGACTTCTCGACTTCCTTCAACACATTCGTGCACACCTTCAATAACTCCAATGCCGAATTGCATCTCGAGAACGTTGTGAAGGCTCTAATCGCCAGCGTTACTGCCATCTGCTTGATATATGTCAACATATCTATTGCTTTTAACTGCATAACCGGAGGTTCTGACTTAAACCCGAATACAAGAAATGCAGCGACCCATAGATGATCAGAATTCATCAATGGATTCCCGATTTTTCTTACGCCGAGGACTGTGGCTTTAGCTGCCAATAAGCGCTCTTTCCTCTTTGCAAACGCTTTGAGTTCTAGTATGGAGCTGAATCCAACATCCATTCTGTCCATTAGCTCTTCTTGCCAATCCTAGCTTTACAAAGAGATTGGCACAATTTTTCTCACTTTGAGTAGCTAAACCGCATCCGCCGCACCTGCAACTGAATGTGAGACTTGGACACTTGACCCACCTTTTGAATCTGTTCCCAACAACAGGCATGTAGTTAGCCGCGGTTGCTAGCAAATTTGCCGATATGGGTGATGGGGCAAACCAAGCACCGACAAGAAGCATTCGCGAGGTTAGAATACTATTCCTTCTCCCACAGCCTTGATGCAAGACGGCGAAGCAGAAATATAGAATTTTCATCAGGAAAGGGTTGTGTTTGCAGAACTGGTAGTTCGGAAAGTAGTGCACCAATAATCCACAAACCAAAGCTCAATCTTCCCAGTTTCTCATCAAATTTTCTCAAGAACTCCAACTCGTCGGACGGATAATCCCTTTTCCTTCTTCCTTGTACTAATATTATTGCATCGGATAAAGGCAATGAAAGAAGTTGCATTATGTCAAAATTCATCACCTTCTGTAGCCTAGTTGTGATGATCACATGAGACCCTCCAGTGGTCCTAGGAATCAAGTCATGCAGGTCTTTTCCTTCCCGCCACTCTCGTTCCGTCTCAAGATTGTCAATAATCAACAAATAAGGCATGTCCCGGAACACCTCGCTCTTCACTCTCTTGAATGCTTCAAATTCCTGCTCCTCGAAGCTTCGAATGCGGCCCCTTTGCTTCTCGTCTTTGGCGCTCACATCCAACCCCAAATTGAGTGATAAATTCAATATATTTTGCCATAAATATCTGGCTTCTCCACCAACCCAAAGAACAGTCTTATGTCTCTGGGAATACCTATAGGCAAACTCAAGAGCAAGCTCAGTCTTTCCAATGCCAGGGACACCATTTATGCAAATTACACTGCTGCCTAAGCTCTTGAAGTTCCCACTTTTCGACTTCAAGAATTTTGATCTTTTCATTGAACTTCTTCCTACAATTGGTTCAACCCATGCCTCAAGCGTAGGCTCTTTGCTCTTACCAAATTCTAAATTAATGTACCTCCCCCTAGTGGAAACATGATCACTTTCTTCATCCGCAAGCCCTTCAGATTGTCCGCTACCTTCGCCTTCGATAATCGGCATCGAGCGACAATGCTCTTGCTCAGCAACTCCAAATAAGGCAGATTCAATCTCCACAATCTCCTTCTCTCTTCCCACAAAATATCTGTTTCTGGGGAAGGGCAGCTTCTGAAATCCTTCATCAACAAAGTCTTTCTCTGCTAGAATCTTTCTCCCAAGCTTTGCACGCAGTATTGCTGCAGTTTTAGCTACACAGCTACTCCGGTCACTACACTAAATTTATCAATTTGTGACAAAACAAATTTCTAAATGATGTTATATATAACGTCACAAAATATACTATAAACGTGATATTTTTTGTTTTCGTCACATTTAGTGATTGATGGCATATCTTTTATGATAATTTTAAAAATAATCATTGATTTTCGTCACATTATGTTTGACGCCAAAATTTGCCTCCAAAAATATTTAGTGGAAATCTTTTCAATGATATTTAGACAAAATGATGACGTTATAAATTCATCCTGATAAAATAAAAGTATTAGTGACGATTTATTATTATGACAATTTGATTTAAATAAATTTTATTCGTGACGATTTGATTCGTCATATTTTGTAATATTTAAAAGGTGATATTTTATTTGTGCAACAAAAATAGATTTAATATGACAAAATTAATGATTTGTCACTCCTTTTTATATTTGTTGTTTTTTATGTGAATATTTTAAAAGACATTATATGATTGTGTAGTTTAATCTCTCACACCAAAAATTAACTAAAAAATTGAAGGGAAAATTTTAAGGTGACATGTTGGATGTAACACTAATTCAAAATCTAATTAGTGAAAAGTTTTAAATGTATTTGATTTTATGCTCATAATTTCAGCTGCTCCTATTAGTTTTCTCAAAGTTAGGTTTCATAAATATTATATATAAGGCCTTTTTGGGTAATATATTTAATTTAAGGTATAAAAAAACTCTTAAATGTTTGAAAATAACAAGTCAGTCCATAAATTTTATTTTGCACCCAATTAAGTTATTGTATTGAGAAATTAAATTAATTAAGTATTTAAATTATAAAATTATATCAATTAATCCTTGATCAATTTTATTCATTACATTTAAATATTTTCAGTTTATTTGTTATGTGGTAACATACTAGAGCACGTCTCATGACGAACTCTAGTAAAGCCACATGGTATTTCTAGAATTTTTAACATTTATTTTTAAAAAAATTTAAAAATATCAAAAATTTTTATTATTTTAAAATATTTCAAAATTATAAAAATATTAAACTATTTATATTTTTCAAAAAATTTAAAATTTAATTAGAAACAAAACAATATTAAATAAGAATAAAGTCGTTAAATATATTAGAAAATTTTCAAAATTATAAAATATATATAATATATTTTTTGAAAAATGTTAAAATATTTTAGTTTTATGAAAAAATTTGAAAATTATTTAAAAATAATAAAATATTAATTATTATTAAAATTGTAAAAGATGATTAAATTTTTAATATTTCAAAAGTATAACATATTTATCTTAAAAACGATAAAAATATTAAACACTTATTCTATAATATTAAAAGAGTTATTATTAAAATGAAAAATATATATAAAAATCTCAAATATAAAATTTCTTATGAGATAATGTAATTATAGTGCGAGTTCCCTTTGATTGGGTGTATGATGTAGATATTTTGCTAATAAAAGTGTGTGGTTAAGGTTTGATCCCAATAATAATATATAATAATAATAATAAAACTTAAAATAAAATAATTAGGTCTAAATTACCAAAACATATAAGAATAATTGTCAAAATAGTAATTAAACATGCAAAATAAGGATTACATTAGAATTTCTACAAAGTAAATGGAACTAAATCTGTAATTAACCAAACAATGATGAAAATATGAGAGTCCAACAATCAATTAGTCAAAATAAAAATCCAATTATGGTAGAGCTTCTTTTGAAGGTAGCTTGAAACGTCTGGATGTTGACTGTATTGATCTTTATTATCAGCATCGGATTGATGCCAAGGTTCCCATTGAAATCACGGTTGTTTTTTTTAATTTTCATCCTTTTGCTTATTGGTCATGTAGTTGATAAAATGTTTGTCTTAATGTCACACTGAAATGGATATTTATATTAATGGATTTTAACCCAAATTGGACACCTTAAAAAACTAGTTGATAGTGGTGTCCAGTTAGAGTGGTCTTTGTGGTCCAGAGATGTCGAGGCTGGCATTGTTCCAACCTGCAGGTTTATTTATTCATAGCACTTGAAAAAGGTTTAAGCAAGAGAGTGTGATTTCTTTTATGATTTTCCAGAGAACTTGGCAGAGATTGTTGCTTACAGTCCACTTCGGAGAGTGTTCTTTTCATCAGTGCCTAAAATTGTGAAAACTGTCCAATGATGACAGCAGGAATGCGTGTAGCTTATCTTTCACAATCTCCTGAATAATTTCACATCTTTACCGAGACTTTTGACCGAAATATGGATAGTATATGTTCATATATATATATATATATATATATATGAACATGAGTTATATAGTTGTATTCTTTTTAATATTTTTCTTATTTTGCAGTTTTGACATATATAGTGTAATTGTTGGACCAATCGGTTGAACCGACTAGTTCGATTAATTTTTTAAATCCATGTGAATGACTCTTGTCTAGAGTTTTGCAAGACCACAGGTTCTTCTTGTCGTCCATAGCATCACTCGAGGATAAAAGAACTTTTCTCTAGTTGTATTGTTGTCTTGGTCTAGAGCAGCTCTTCCATTTTAGATTGTGCATGATTGTACGCTTCACGTTGTCTTCTTCCCCTGTTGTTACGCTATTAAGCAAATCTGGTTTCATTTTTTGCAGTATTTTTAAAATTTGTTGTTGACAATCACGTTTTGAAAGGTAATGTATTCTTTTCCCCTTATTTTATTGTACATGTTGTAAAGTAAAATTGGTTTGTATTAGTGATTCTTTATCCTTTTGGATGGTTTCGTAATAGAAACTAAATATCTCCAATATTAATTAAATAGTACATATATAGTATACAACTTTTGATTGAATATTAAAATAATTTGATTCATTGTATGAATATGCTTTTTTGCTTGGGATTTACGCAATTAATTTATTTGTTTGATTTTTAACTCGAGGGAAACCAACACTTTTGCATATCATACTGTTTGTAATACTGCACTAATGGGCTGTTACATTAGCTTTTACCTTTGTTATTTTCAACCAACCACTGTTGGATCATAATAGTCTTCAAGTATGGTTGTCCATTTACTACTACTAGAGGAGCAGAGGTCGGATTTTCCTTTCTTTTCCTATTTGATTTCTTCTCTAATTTTTTATCCTTTTCCTTTGCATGATTTTGTTCGGAGGTGAAGACGTGCGGACTGTTTAAGGTTTTTGTCCCGGTGCTATCATCAGGAAACCATGATTGTGTCATGGCCGGATTTTATGAGAGAAGAAGGTGGTGGCGGAGGTTGTACCTGTAGACCTAGATTGACTAGGGTTGTGTCAAGCGCCGACAACATCAACTAGGGCATTAATTAACATGAATATCAAGGGTTTTTGTTTCTTTTTTTTGTTTGTATTTTGTCCTTTAATTGCATTTCATAATAATTTGTATCTTTTATCATAATTTATAAATACTTTTGTATTTTATTTTAATTTATAAACGTTTTATACTTAATTGTAATTTATAAAAAAAATATGTACTTTTTTGTAATTTATAAAAAGTTTGTACTTTATTGTAATTTAAAAATAGTTTTATCCTTTATTATAAAATTTAAAAAGTTTAGCCTTTTATTGTAATTTAATTTTTTTTTAGTTTTAATAAATAACTGGTGACTATATTTCTTCGTCACTAATGTAATAAAATTATTACATTATTTGTGACGATATATGAATAATTAGAGACAAAATTTTATATTATTTAATGACCTAATTAAATGTCATTGAATATAAATTATTAGGTAATGAAGTTCATTAATGTCACTATATTTTTAATAATACGTGACAAAATATATAAATTATCACATTTGATATTTAGTGACACATCGAATTACAGTTGAGAAGCCCCGTGATCTCATCCAGTCCGGTGCCGAAGAAGAGTGGAATCAAGTTCTTTTGAGCAAAGAATCTGATCTCCTCCAAGCTGAGATGGTTGAGAAAGCTACATGTTGTGACCACCACGACTCCATATGTGACCGAGCAGATTACTCGGTCAGCAATTTCATGACTGAGTATCCGAATACTTGGCCCTATCCGCAACAAAGGAAGCGATTCCTTGAAGCTCCAGCTCCGATTTAAGCCACTTACAGAAACGACCCAAGTTAAGATTCTGTCCATGGAAGCCAATGATAACACATCACAACTCCTTAGTTTGGCATTAGATGCCGGAGAAACAGGAGCTTTTGTAAACGAAATTTGAGGCACGGGGAACGAGAATGAGATGCGTGGACCAGGATCTGGAACCGGAACACAAGTCACGAACTTGGGCTTGGGATCCGTAGGGTCATCGGAGTATTCGTACAGGTCCGATGGTGGAGTGTAGGAACTACTCGGCACATCATCAGATTGTGAACCCTCTTGGGGTTTCGGGATTGTGGCTCTCGGTGATATATACGGTGACTGCAAAGCCGAAACAAAAGCGGACGATGGTGGGGACACCAAGGAGGGAGAGTTGTAAGGATATGACTCCATTGATGATTTCAAGCTCGAAGAAAGCAGATCCTTAGCCATCAAGGCTAAAGCATCTTTGTCTCTACCGGTTGTCTTAATGGTGAGGGAATGCCTGCTATTACCTGATGATACTGATGCTTCTTCTTCTTCATCCGTAGTCATGTCCATGTCCCTTACAATAGTTCTATCACTTCTTTCAACTTGTAAGACAAGCTAACTAAGCTCTAGTGTTGTACAATGTTGCTTCATTAAGTCCTACACCATGAAAGGCTTTGTACTTGAAAAAGTTACCATCAACTTCACAAAGAAGCAGATAAAAATATGAGACCCTTTCCTGGATTCTCCTGCATCAATTGTCTCTCTGAAAAATACTAATATAATTGAGTGAAGGGCACAGCCTCTTCCTCTGACCAACGGCTACAGTACATGTTGAATGCAACAGTGATGTAAAAATGGAGAAATCTGCAAGTGATTCTGAGATTATTATCTCACTTCATATTGGTGGGCCTTGCTTCCATTACAGCTAACACCTGTTTTTGTTTTCTTTTTGCCCATCTGAACATGGTGGAGTAGAGTTTTTAGTAATAACAAGGAGAATAGTCCATTTTAAAAACCTTAATAAACTGATATTATAAATCGACGGGGACAGGATTCATTCAGCCTTTGCTCTGAAAGGCTCAATCAGAAACAAAATACAAAGAGAAAATGCCTCAGATCGTTCTTTATTTGGAGTGTAAACAATGCTTTGTTTCATTTCATATGTACGCATGTACAATGCAATAAATACAACATAAATTGAATTACCTCAGCTTTGTTTTGCTTTGAAGCAATGGAAATTAAGAGAAACCCTCTGCTGCAAATCCTGAAAGGCCATCATTTCTATCTTTTTTTTTTTTTGTAAAAAAAGAACTTACCTCACAAAACCAAGTTGTAGGGGGGATCTAATGTTGGGCTGGATTTGTGTTTGAACATTAAATATTTGAAAAATGCGTAAAAACCCGTGGCCCGTACGGATTTTGGACATAAAAAATTGAAACTCGTTTAAATTGCGGGCTTTTTAGCCCGGACTGTTAAACCCGCGGGTTTAATGGGTATAACCGCGGGTAGCCCGCAATAGCCTGCTTAATTTAAAATTTATAAAATTTTAGAGAAAATAAACTTAAAGAATTTTATAGAAAAAGAAAATAAATTACCTATAAATATGATGTTACTTATAACCATTTTAGTTCTTAAATTTATTAGGGCATGTGTCATAATTCTACCGTTGTTTGATTTTTTTTCCATTTACAATGTATCAAATTATTCTTCATTTAAAAAAATAAAATTTAAAAGATTTATATAGTATTTAGTCTTATAAAATTTACATCATTATCACTTTGGTATTTAAAGATTTTTTTATTTAATTTTGACCTTTATTTTTTTCATGAAGTATGTTATCCATTTCGTTCTTTAATTATAAAAAGTCACGTGATATTCTAATAATATATCACATGACACGTAATATTTGGATTAAAAAAAAGAAATAAAAGTAAAAGAAAAAATTGAAAACATAATTTTCAACTTTTAAAGGCTTTTAAAAAAGCAAAATTGTTAGATTTGTATAATATTTGACTTTATTGAATTTTTCTGTTTGAATTTCTGCTTGCAGACACTTCTGTGTCTTCATATTATAGCATTGAATAATCGTATTTTATAAAAGTATAATGTGGTTATTATTTTATTTGTTTTTCAATTTGGTGATATAAGTGAATATTGTTTTTTTTAATTTGAGTTTAAGTAATTATATCATTATATATATTAATGATTAAAAAATTAAAAAAAATATTATTTTATAATCATTTCCGGCTATTTAAAATAAAATTTAAATATTATTTATTATTTTTACGGTGCTACCTTCCTTTTCAAGTTATTGGAGCATTTTTAAAGGTGTAGCAAGTTAGAACATTATTTTTTATTGCAAATAAAATTATTTTCATTTAATGGGCCGCGGGTAAGCCCGTTTAACCCGCGAGTTAAACGGACGGCCACATACCTTAAAATTCAAAACCGTTTATGATTGCAGACTTTTTAAATCGCTCCGTTTAAACCCGCACCTTCAAAACCCGCGGGCTAAACGGGCGAGTATCCCGTATACCCACCTCTAACCTTATAAGAAAACAATCATTTTTTCTTAAATTTGGATACATATTAAGTTAATAGTAATTTGATAATAAACATTTACTTGTCTAATATTTGTGGTTTTCGAACTGGAAACTTTAAAAATTAACAACAAATATTTTAACATTGAGATCGTTTAATTTTTTTGCAAAACAACTCATTTGTACAACTCGCAGATTATAAAATCAATGGTATTTTTAGTATGATTTAATCTACAAATTGTTTCTAACTATATCATGTATTAATTTAAATGCTTAACACATTTTAATTAATAATTACTCTTTAATGTTTTCATTTTCCATCACACTTATTAATTGGTGATGTGATAAAGAGTATTACATGGCAAACACATAATATTTCACAAAAAAAATATAAAAGTTTCAATTTTTTATAGAAAAATATCATATCATATTATGAAAATATTTGATAACTTTCTATTTTAAAAAAATGAAACTACTTTTTTTAATATTTTCTTTAAAAATGTTTTATTATTTTTACAGTATATGATTCTTCGAAAATTTTTAATATTTTATTATACTTTTATTAAATGTAATCATTAAAATGTTACACAATTAGGGATGGTTATTATATTTAGATGTGATAATTTTTTATCTATTCATCTAATTGAATGAGTTTTTTTATTTTAAAATTTTGAGATTAGGCTGAGTTCTTTTAAGCGCGAGATTAGATTGGGTCAAGTTTAGGTTTAAAATGAAAAACTCAATTCGAATCGATCTAACATAATATTATTATCTTTTATATATTTAGAGACAATTGTAATAATATCATTTTCTATTTTATTTTTTCAATTAAGTATTTATTTTACTTAATACAAATGAATTATATATATTTAGATTCAGTTGGGTTAGGTCGATTGCAAGTTTTGACCTAAAAAAATCAAGTCGAGTTTTAAATCGAATAAGATCCTCCTAAATTTAAAATAAATGAGGTGCAAATAGAAAAATTAAAATTTCAAATCAAATTCAAATGGGCCAAAAATCCAATTTTATCTCACGAATGGCCATCCCTACGCACCATCACTATAATAAAAGAACGGTTTAGATGGTGTAAAGGATAGAAAATATGAGATGGTGTAAAGGATAGAAAATATGAGAGGATGAAAGTTACTAAGACGCATAATTTGAGGGTGATTTTACAATTAAGGCATACAGTATATTATGTTGTCCAGAATTGGTATGGAAGTGTACACATCACACCTGACACCATTTGTACCGGAAATTGGAGCGAAGACCAGTCCAACTCAGAACTGAACATGGAATGCATTAGGGAAATGATAATAACTTTAGTTTGAATTTTATAAAATTTTTTCATATTGAATTTAAAAATTATAAAATTTAGTCACTTTCGTTTCGTTTTAATTAAGATGTGGTTATTAAATATTAACGATTGTTAAACCTTTAACGGTTTACTAACGTGACACGATAAATATATAAAATTTAAATCACATCATTTTCACTTAGATAATACATGAATTAAGTTTTGGCCATATTCCTTTTATATTTGTACACTTTTGGTCACTCAAGTTATTATTTTATTAAGTTTTGCTCACTTTCCTTTCATATTTGTATACTTTTGGTCACTTACGTTATCGTTTTATTAAGTTTTGGTTACTTAGACATTGAATGTCGTTAGTTTGATGATGTCACATGTTAGTAAAATGATTTAGTTTTTTATTTTAACCCTACACTTTAGACAAAATATTGATTATGTCGCTTTTTGTAAATTCAAATTAGTTTAAGGACAACATTTCAATTTATCTATTGTTAATATGTTTTCTTCCCAACCCCATTATTGTTCACCTTCTCTCTGTTTCTTCTTCAGACATCTTTGCTTAATTGATCCGTTGCACCATTTGCCTTCTTTCAAGAATTCATGCTACATTTCAAGAATAATGAAAGATTTCCAACTCCCAATAACAAATAATAACACCACAAATTCAGAGAAAAATGTGAGGGTAGACATCTAGAGATAAATTGAAGTTAGATAATCTCAATTACACAAACTAAAAATTCAATTTTCAAAAATTGAGATTGCAGAATGCCAAATCAAATAAGAAACAAGAAGACAAATCAATGGATATAAATAACCCGATAACCATATATCACTCTTTATGGTGATTTTCCTCGGTGAAACATAATCAATGAATCCAAACAACCCCAATAACTGGATTCATAAATTTATCCACTGAACTCTATTCAAAATCCATGATCTTCAACTTCGAATCATTTTTTCTTGCTCAAGAACAAGCAATTTTTCGATTTTAGATCCCTATGAATCATCGTTAACTCCTGCAACATGTGCGATCTGTTGCATCACCGCCACCGCATCAGCCTTCGAATATCTCATTTCCAAGTGACCAAAACTCAATAAAGCAATAACGTAAGTGACTAAAACTTAATAAAACAGTGACATAAGTGACCAAAAGTGTACAAATATGAAAAGAAATTGATCAAAACTTAATCCACATATTATCTACGTGAAAATGATGTAATTTTAATTATATATATTTATCATGCAATGTCAGCAAACCGTTAAAGATTTAATGCCCGTTAACCTTAAGTGACCATATCTTAATTAAATAGGAAGCAAAAGTGACCAAATCTTATGCTTTTTAATTCAATAAGGAAAAATTTATAAAACTCAAAGGAAAGTACAATATATAAGGTTTACCCTTATGAAAATGGAATGCAAAGTTGCACTGCCAATAAATTGAGGGTAAACTACATGTTTAGTACAACAATTATCATATTTCTTTCGTTTTAGTCGTTCAACTATTTTTTTTTTAAAATCATATCTAACGTTGTATTTTAGTTTCATTTTGATCATATACCGTTAATTTTTAAACGGTATTGTTGATGTGTTATCATAAGATAGTACCACATCATCATTAATTTTGTTAATTTTTTAACGGTGGTGACTAAAATAAAATAAAAATATATGTTAAATATAATTTAAAAAAATATAATAATAATTGTGCGACCAAAAGAAACAAAAGTGATAGTTTACCCTTAAATTAATTTAAGGCAATTGGTACCAGAACCCAGGTGCCTAAAGCTTTATCCCTTTCTTCCTTATGCTCTTTAATTAGACAATATAAAAGTTCCTCTGCCAGTCATCATAGACGGATATGATTTGAATAAGAGATATTAGATCCAATGGCCCTACGACCTTAGTAAATCTTATACTTTGGGGCTTGTACTTTTAAAATGTAATTTTAGTATTTAAAGTTTCACCCTTTTTTCCGATGACACGACAGTCTAACCAATGGAGTGACATGTGTTACATTTTGACATATCAGCAAGTTTTTCAGCCACCTTTTAAGGACTAAAAATGAAATATTCTCTGTATTCTACATTAAACTAAAAAAAAAAAATCCCATTTGTTTTTTCTTCAACAAATAATTTCTTTGGAAACATTTAAAATTTATTCCTGAATATGTCGTTCAAGATTGGGGTGTCAAATATCATAGAAAATGTGCCATCAGCCATGCATGACCATTCCATTGGTGTCTTTGTCACGTAATAAAGTAAAATAGTGCTATTTTGGGACGGTATTGCAGTCATAAGCGATATGAAGTATCAAAATTGATATTTTAGAAGTTCAAGTACCACGTTAAAGTTTACTAAAATTCAAGGATTATTCGTGTCGTTATCTCTTTGGAAAATCAAAGCTAGTTATTATTATTAGTTTTTAAAGGGATCTAGTTGTTCTTAGGGGTGTAAATAAACCGAGCTTGAACGAACAAGACTATGTTTTTGTTTGTTTGTTTATTTTTAAATGTGCTCGTTTAATTTTTTCATATTAGGTTCGTGTTCATTTATTTATTTTTGAAGGTGTTTGTGTTCGTTTACTTAACGTTCGTGAACGTGTTTGTTTAACGTCCATTTAACGTTTGTTTAACGTTCATGAACATGTTCGTTTACCGTTCGCGAACACGTTCATGAACACTTTCAAAATGTTACCAAACAAATAGAAAAGAACAAATTAAATCACCTAATAAAACTTATATAACATCCTCAATGACAAAATATAATCTTAAAACATATTAACAGTATTTACTAAAGTTGATAACATAAATTCAGGGCAACTAAACATATACTACAAACTTAACAAAAATATAACAACTTGAAAGATAATTTAAATTACTAAAGTTGCACCCATTAAAACTTCGAACAATTTGCTCATCAACATTATGCAGCACAGACTCATGTGAGATGTCAAGGTCCTGTTGATTAGTTCGGAAAAAATATATATGCCAAAATTCAGAACAACTAAACATGTACTGCAAATTTAACACTAAAAAAAACTTGTAATGAAACATCAAGAATATTCTATATTGACAAATGTTAAGAGATTATATTTTTGTGTGTGATTATGCCAAAACAATAAAGCAGTAGGGTATAGCTAATTTGATCATAATTTAGGTCTACAAATTCGAAAACAACATAAGCATGAAAATTACTCGGATAAATGAGTTGAAATAATCGAAATCAAGGACCATAACTTAAATGATATAAATTCAAAATAATCTTATCTGAAACGTTGAATCTTACCTAAAATTGAAATGACACTACATATAAGTATGGAAATTACTCTGAAACATAAAAAAATCAAATCAATATTAATAGATAACACTACATGTAATAAACAAGCTCTATAAAAGCAATATTACATATTGCTTAAACAAGGTAAAAGAGAATAGTATACCACAAATAAAGATCTGAAAATGTCTCCCCCGAACTTTTTGCGGCCTCCCCGAATCCCATTTTTGGATAGACTATTAAAAAGAGTCGGATATTATAAGATGATACATATTACTAATATATGGGGAAAAGGAAAAGAGAACTCTTTTACGTACTTTCGAAAAATAAAAGTTGATTATTTGTGATGAATGATGAAGTTGAACAATAAAATATATCAAGAGATGCAAGTATGAATGTCAATACCTAGAGCACCGCCTGATACAAAAAAAAAATCAGATTACAAAATCAGATTACCAATAATCACATCTCAGCATTATAACATGACCCAAACTTAATACTCCTACTCCTAGCTATCATACAACATGAACGAATGCTAAGAATGTCGAAAGATACCTGAGAATCCATTAGCTAATAGAAAAAAAATTATCCATAACTAAACTAAAATAATTTGTTTCTTTTTTCATTTTAATCAAAAATATTTATCCACCTTGGGTTCATTTTAGTTGTCTAAAATATTAAGTCTAAGTAAGGCAGTATGATTTATGATCGCCAATAGACTAAAGAGATGACAATTATGGCAGTACACATTGAAACTTTTAAATTATTATATGTTTTAGATATTTTTTCTATATTTTTATTAATAGTCTATATTTGACCGGCAAAATCAACGAGATAATGCGTTGATTTTTTTTTTTCACGAGATAGTGCCCTCGCCAGATTAATTGCTCAGATTGGGTGATCTCTACAGTCCCCATATAGGTCACCATGCATGCCCAGCGACCTACCATGTCGCCATGCACGCCCAGCGACCTAGGTAGGTCGCCATGCAATCCATGCAGCCCCCAAAGGTTGCCATGCACGTCCCAACACGCTGGGCATCCGAGGCCATCCGACTGAGGCCATCCGAAAGCATACGAGGCCATCCGAGAGCATCCGAGGTCATCCGACCGAGGCCATCCGAACGAGCTATGCGAGGCATCTGAGGGCAACCGAGTGAGCTATGCGAGGGAATCCGAGCAACCGAGTGAGGGTAGGTCGCCATGCACTCAGGGCGACCTACCCTCGCTCGGTTGCCCTCGGATTCCCTCGCATAACTCGCTCGGTTGCCCTCGGATGCCCTCGCATAGCTCGTTCGGATGGCCTCGGTCGGATGGCCTCAGATGCTCTCGGATGGCCTTGGATGCTTTCGGATGGCCTCGGTCGGATGCTCTCGGATGGCCTCGGATGCTTTCGGATGGCCTCGGTCGGATGGCCTCGGATGCCCAGCGTGTTGGGGCGTGCATGGCGACCTGGTAGGTCGCTGGGCGTGCATGGCGACCTACCCCCAGGGACGTGGGACTGTAGAGATCACCCCATCTGAGCAATTAATCTGGCGAGGGCACTATCTCGTGAAAAAAAAAATTCAACGCATTATCTCGTTGATTTTGCCTTGCCGCTTAAAAGGGATCTCCATATGAATCAAACATTTTTTTTCATAAATTTTGGATAAAATTAAGGTAGCATTTGTTCAAATAATCTCAATCATTTGAAAATAAACTTTCATACTTTTGGCATATATGATACTCGAACCTATAACCTCACCATAATAACAAGTCTCTTAATCACTGGAGTTGCATGATTCATGTTGTACGCGATCAAAGTTATCATGTGAATAAATTTGACTAAGATAGTAAGTATCTAAGATGAATCAAATGCCTATAAAATTTTTTAAGTTAGATCCAAATTTGTAAAATCGTGAATCGTGTGTTGCAGTGTGACATCACTAATTCAGATTCCACTCTCAAATCAAATTGAGGATGTTACATCCTAACTCTTGATCTCGAAATTTTATATTATTCAAAGTTATTAAGATTTATTTTAATCCAAACTTCCACTTATATATAAAATATTATCGTACCTCGATTTTAGGTTGAATTGAAGTTTTTATAAACTTTTGTGTTTTATTGCAAGCTATCAATAGTGTTGGGACTGATGACATAATTAGCCCATTAGTTTAGTTTTAAAATTAAACTTTCCCCTGTTCGCTCTCTGTCTCTCTCTCTCTGAATTGTTTTTTTCCGTTGTTCACTTTTTCTTGATTTTTCTTTGATTCGTTGCTAACCGTTAGGCGGTATTCGACACCTTTGGCACCGTTGCGTTCATCTCATCGACCCCGTTCATCCGGTGTCCTTGGTTTATTGTTCTTCGTCACCGTTTGCAACCGGTAAAGGTTCAAATATTAAGGTTTCGTTAAAATCCCATATCTGTCTATCTTTTTGAGAAACCGATGCTTCTAAGTAACTACTTGTAGTATAAAATAATTTTTAGAAAATTTCATAATTTTTCGGCCACTATAGGAGGCCCAAAATAGCACTATGTGTGAGTGGGCTTCGTTTTGTATGTTCAGACATTGAACCGGTCAGATCCTAAACCAATCCTAAATTGGTATGTCTGAACTGTTGACCGAATCAGATTGTTGACCATTGACCGTTGATTTGATTGTTGACTTTGACTTTGACCCGCTAACTTTTTTTGAGGGCCCCATGTTTATGTTTTTCAATGTTCTGAGTTCGTTTTTGCAGTTTGTTTTGCAAAATTCTGACCCGAAAGCCCTGTTTTACATCATTTATCGTTTAGAGTCTTAATTATGTTAAATAAAATGTGAGATTTTAGACTTACTTTTTGGTGTTATTTTCTGAAGGTGCTTTCGTGTCTATGGATTGCTCTCTAGTAGACCCCGATCATTCATGTTATACTCAGCTCGATTCTGTTCGCTTGTCTCAAGATACACGTAAGTTCTGTTAGTGACTTTAAAGTTTATTTTTGTTTAGATGTGTAACACTCATAACCCGTATAATTATACCTATATATATTATAGATGTCACCCGAATTTCTAAAAACCATTTCCCATTCCAAATATGATTTAAAATTGAATTCCTTAAAATGGTAAATGATAATATATAAATATCATATCATATGAATTTTGTTTCATTATAACAAATTTAAAACAAAAGATTTTTTTATGAATAGTGAATAGTGAACAGTAACTGATTCAAGCACGTTTTCATCAATAAAGGGAGTACTCTTGAACACCTTTAAATTGAAATTACTATATATTAGTTATATACTACATGCTTTTATAATACAATTCATGATAAGAATTCTTGTTATATAGTTAAAGAATAACTTAGTATGAACATAGCATGCACATTGTTATTTAAGCATGTTAGGATAGTCTTATAATCATTATAAACATGATTATCTTATATACATTAAGGCAACATCATTATAATTCATTTTTATTAGTTCATATGCATTCATATTAGCTCTTAAGATTCATGCATTATCTTACACATATTATTAGATGATATATTTAACTCATGACCTTCAATCATAGCTCACATTACCATATTCTTACATGGTAGCAAGGTATTTAGCTCATAACAGCTCAATGCCATGAACTTACCTTGTTTCCTTGCACATATAGGTACATTGGAGTGTGATGCACGATGAGGTAGCTTGATGGATGACTTGGACATCATATGCAGCTCACAAATAGCTCACAAAGTACAAGACAACTCATGGAACACTAAGGAAAGCTCGATTCAGCTAGAGGAGTTTAAGGTTAGCTAAACTCAGCTAGTTGGGCTATTTGGAGCTGAGTTTCCAAAAGTGATGTCAAAGGTAGATGAATGTAGCTGAACATGTTGTTATAGAGCTCACAAGGACTCAACTAGGAAGCTTAAGATGGAGCACATGACTAGCCATCATCCCATGCACAAGGCTGCACCACAAGGCTCCCTAGATCACCCATGAGCGTGCCATATGACCAGCCCCCATATGCCTTGCATGTGGTATCATTTAGGCGCCAAGATGAAGAGCCCTCTCCCTATTCGACCAAGCATCATCTCCCATCCAATTTGGTGCCAACATGAAGGGACACTAGAGCTATTCGGCCAAGGGTTATCACCCTCAATTTAAACTGAAGCATCATCTTTATTTGTAATTAAATTATGTCTCTATAGGAAGGCACAAGGCTGGCCGAATCCTCTTGTAACCATTCGGCCATGCCTCTCCATTTCCTATAAATAAGAAAGCATATATCATTTGTATTCAGACCTTTTTGATCAATATAAGTGAGATTATTCTCTTCCTTAAGTCCTGGTGACTTTTATCGACTTATCAAGTACTTTATACTTATGTCGTCAATCCCTTTCTTTTCAACTTGATACTTCTGGTTCCTAGTTCATATAACTAGTGGGTCAAAGTACATAATACCACCCCTTGAAGAAGCAATATAAAGTCTGGGTCTTTGCTCTCTATAGCATTGGTTCTTCTTTGAGTCTTCTTTAAGATACTATCCTCACAACCATCCCTTTGTTTCATAAGCCATAACCATAGCCATATCAACCATCTTCTACTTCCATCTCTCATTTTAAACAGCCCACCTATTCACCATACGTCTACCACCCTTAATCCTCTCTTTTTGAGCCATTCACTTGTGCAGGTTGTTTTGCTTCCTTCCTAGATCCACAATCAATTGTTAAGGTAAAAATGCCTTACATCAAGTGGTAATCAGAGCTATTGGTGGAAGAAAGCAACGTGCAACAACAACAAAAAGAAAAATGCAAAAAGAAGTGCAAAGTGAAGTACAAAGTCAAAGAAATCAAGAAAAATCAGAAAAGAAAGTGAAGAACTCAAAAGAAAGAAAAATCCAACACTCAAAAGAAGAAAAAGCAAAAAAAAAAAGAGAAAGAAGTTGAAGCACTCATCAACAAGTCTCATCACCAAGCAATTCATGTAAGCCGTTTAAATTGATTGTGGTGATAGAAGGTTGTAAAGTAACTTGTGTAAGTAACCCCTTTTATTCTCTTATTTCTATTTTTGAGCCACCCTTTCATTATATTTGTTTTCCATTCCTACTGACCCATTTGCAGCCGACGCCAAACAAGTAAAAATTTACTTGATACAGTTTTGAGTAAAGTTCTCTAGAACTTGGGATAAGAGAATTGAGAGGAAAAAAGATGGAGCGTGTGTGAGATCAGAAGTGGACAAGTAAAAGCCATTAAGTTCTAGAGTGCAAACACGAGCGGATTGAGTGGCATTCAAGTTTCCTTGGAGTGACTCGTGAGGCTTTGTGAGAGTACATTCTGGTAAAGTCTTTTATACATCTTATTCTTTTCTTATTTCACTAACCATGTCTCAAAGTCCAGGACGAACCCCTGAAAGAGATGCCCCTAATTTGCAAACTCAAGCAATCATGCGTGAAATTGCCAGATTGCTGAAATTAGAATTGGAGTCTTTGCATGATCGGATGGACCAATTTGAAGCATCTTTAGGCAATCGAAGAGTAAATCACCCTAGAATGGAAGAAGAATTCAAAGAAGAGGAGGCTGAAGTAACATCAGTAGAACGAAGAGATGCTCATCAAAATCAGAATGACAACTTCAGCAACATCAAAGTGACCATTCCTCCATTTCAAGGACGAGCTGATCCTGAAGCCTATCTTGATTGGGTAATCAAGATTGGACATATTTTTTAATGCCAAAATTATATGGACCAAAAGAAGGTTAGGCTTGCTGCTATGGAATTCGTGGATTATGCCTTAGTTTGGTGGGACCAATTGGTGAGTTCCAGAAGACGAAATGGTGAACGTCCCATCAATACATGGGAAGAAATGAAGGCCATTATGAGGAAAAGGTTTGTGCCTACTCACTATCACCGAGTCTTTGCAATAAATTACAAAATCTGAAACAAGGAAGCAAGGGCGTTGAAGATTATTTCAAAGAAATAGAGATAGCCATGATCCGAGCCAATGTTGATGAAGACAGAAAAGTAACCATGGCAAGGTTTTTATCTGGCCTAAATCCTGATATTGCTAACTTCAGCATTATGTAGAGATTGAAGAGATGGTACATGTGGCCATAAAAATTGAAAGAAAACTCAAAAGGAAATCCAACACTAGGAGCAGTCCAAGTTCGGCCACCAAATGGAAGCAAGAACCTATTACCTTCAGGAAACTAATTCCAGCACAATCAAAGGATCATATAGAAGTTACCCAGACTAAACAAGTAGGCGAATCTAGTAAGGGTAAAGAAAAGCAAAATCGTACTTTTGAGAAATCTAGAGACATCAAATATTTCAAATGTTTTGGGAAAGGACATGTTGCTAGTCAATGTCCCAACCGAAATGCCATGATGATACTTGACAATGGAGATATTGTATCGGATTCTGACGAGCCTATTTTTGATGAGGAACCTGAAACAATGCAAGACGAAGAAACTGAAGAAAATGCAGATCATGGTGAGATGCTTGTTTCAAAAAGGTGCCTACAATCACAAACATCCCAAGAGGATATTCAAAGAAACAATATTTTCGATACAAGATGCCATGTCAAGGACAAGGGTTGCACAATGATCATCGATGAAGGAAGTTGCACAAACGTAGCCAACACTCTTATGGTTGAAAAACTTGGATTGGCAACATCAAAGCATCCCACTCCATATAAACTCCAATGGCTCAATGAAGGAAGTGAGTTAAACGTTACCAAACAGGTTCTAATTCCTTTTTTAGTTGGTAGGTACAAGGACGAGGTGATTTGTGACATTTTCCATATGCATGCTAGCCAAATCTTAATTGGAAGACCATGGTAGTATGACAAAAGGGCAATTCATGATTGTTATCACAATCAATACATTTTTAAGCATGATGGACGCAAGGTAACCTTGATGTCTTTGACGCCAAAAAAGGTACAACAAGATCAGTTGCATATGAGAAATAGTGTACAAGCATGGCGCAAAGACAAAACTCCAATAAAGAATGAAGAGGAACAAAACATGACACCAAACTTCTTCATAGAGAAACACGATGGTTCAAGGCTGGAAAATGAAGGGGTTCATACGAAAATTGGTAATGATTGGAATTTAAAAGACACAACTCTTCACCAAGGGTTTTAATCGCCAAAAGGTAAGTAACCCTTCATTTAAAACCTTCTCTCTCTTCACTTTTCAGGACCAATCACGTGAAAGGTCACTTCCAAAAAAGATATCCTTAAAGGAAGATCACTCTCAAAAGGTACCTATTGGTAAATCAAATTCCAAAGAAAGGCCTAAAGGGAAATCTTATGAAAGGATACCTAATGGAAGAACACAACCGTTCAAAGGATGCTTTCTTTTAGCAAGAAGACGTGAAGCTATGCAAGGACAGAATGAACTCGATTTGAGGACAAATCGCCCTAAAGAGGGGAGGGATGATGCAAGCACATTTTCATCAATAAAGGGAGTACTCTTGAACACCTTTATATTGAAATTACTATATATTAGTTATATACTACATGCTTTTATAATACAATTCATGATAAGAATTCTTGTTATGTAGTTAAAGAATAACTTAGTATGAACACAACATGCACATTGATAATTAAGCATGTTAGGATAGTCTTATAATCATATTAAACATGATTATCTTATATACATCAAGACAACATCATTATAATTCATTTTTATTAGTTCATATGCATTCATATTAGCTCTTAAGCTACAGACATTATCTTACACATATTATGAGATGATATATTTAGCTCATGACCTTCAATCATAGCTCACATTACCATATTCTTACATGGCAACAAGGTATTTAGCTCATAATAGCTCAATGCCATGGACTTACCTTGTTTCCTTGCACATATAGGTACATTGGAGTGTGATGCACGATGAGGTAGCTTTATGGATGACTTGGACATCATATGCAGCTCATAAATAGCTCACAAAGTACAAGGCAACTCATGGAACACTAAGGAGAGCTCGATTCAGCTGGAGGAGCTTAAGGCTAGCTAAACTTAGCTAGTTGGGCTATTTGGAGCTGAGTTTCCAAAAGTGATGTCAAAGATAGATGAATGTAGCTGAACATGTTGTTATAGAGCTCACAAGGACTCGACTAGGAAGCTTGCTCAAGAATAACCCATGCTTACTAAGCTAGCTTGGAAGGAGACACAAGCACGCCAAAGATAGAGCACATGTCCATCCATCATCCCATGCACAAGGCTGCACCACAAGGCTCCCTAGATCACCCATGAGCGTGCCATATGACCAGGCCCTATGTGCCTTGCATATGGTATCATTTAGGCGCCAAGATGAAGAGCCCTCTCCATATTCGGCCAAGCATCATCTCCCATCCAATTTGGCGCCAACATAAAGGGACACTAGAGCTATTCGGCCAAGGGTTATCACCCTCCATTTAAACTGAAGCATCATCTTTATTTGTAATTAAATTATGTCTCTATAGGAAGGCACAAGGCTGGCCGAATCCACTTGTAACCATTCGGCCATGCCTCTCTATTTCTTATAAATAGGAAAACATATATCATTTGTATTCAGACCTTTTTGATCAATATAAGTGAGATTATTCTCTTCTTTAAGTCCTGGTGACTTTTATCGACTTATCAAGTATTTTATACTTGTGGCGTCAACCCCTTTCTTTTCACCTTGATACTTCTGGTTCCTAGTTCATATAACTAGTGGGTCAAAGTACTTAATACCACCCCTTGAAGAAGCAATAGAAAGACTGTGTCTTTGCTCTCTATAGCATTGGTTCTTATTTGAGTCTTCTTTAAGATACTATCCTCACAACCATCCCTTTGTTTCATAAGCCATAACCATAGCCATATCAACCATCTTTCGCTTCCATCTCTCATTTTAAACATCCCACCTATTTACCATACGTCTACCACCCTTAACCCTCTCTTTTTAAGCCATTCACTTGTGCAGGTTGTTTTGCCCCCTTTCTAGATCCACAATCAATTGTTAAGGTACAAATGCCTTACATCAGTAATAATGAACAGTACCGTGAACAGTGTATCGATACACTGCTACAGTACCGTGAACAGTGTACCGATGCACAAAACATCGAATTAACATTGTGTATCAATACAGTGCATCGATGCACTACTACAGTAATTTCCATAAAATACATATAAAACATCATAAAAATTTAACCTTTCATCACTACAACATTTACCATTTTGTTTCCAAATTTATTCAACAAAACAAATTGAATATTATTAATTACATGCCACTATCTAATTCAAATTCCATCATAGGATGTTTTACTGATATTGAAATATACTCTTGATGCTTGATGTCATTCTGAACTCTTTATTCCACTACTTGCTTTTTACCTGCGCGTGAAAATCATCACACGCTAAGTATAAACTTAGTGAGGCAATTTAAAACAATAATCAGTGTAATACAATTCATGCATGATTTTCAATGTCAAAATCAAAATGCCATAAAATCATTTTATTTGCATATTCAATATTTTACCATTTATTAACCATAAGCTTGTAAGCTTATTTTACCAAAATACTTACCATTTGTACTATAAGCTCGTAAGCTTATTTTACCAATACACTTTCCATTATTCATTAACCATATACCATAGACAATAACCATAAACAATAGACAATAACCCAATATACAACCCTGAGGACCCTGGGTACACGAGTCAAACACTTTCACCGTAGTGCAATCCCGAATATGACACACAAGGTCGTGTACACCATCTGTACTAGGTATCCTTAAGTACAGTTCCCGAATATGACACATAAGGTCATGCCCACCATATACACTAGGTATCCTTTAGTGTATTCCAGAATATGTAGCCTGCTGCTGAACTCTATGGCTTGCCAACTATACCTTGTCCCTCAATAACTGACTTGGGCATACAATCTATTTTATTTGATTCATCCATGGCAAAGTATATTATCATAAATTAACATTGGGCATATCATACCCGAAATAATATTCATGGTAAAATATCACAATTCCCATAATCAATGCATTATAATTTCATACTGTGACATATCAATGTCATGTCAATTTATAAAAATATGACATAATATCATCCTAATATAAATAAGGTCGACTTATCACAGGTCTTCCTGTTGATGTATAAAACATCCATATATAATGCCATGCATGTATTGCACTCACCTTGACACTTTATTATGAGGAATAAATATTCTTCCTCGGTAAAATATACATTCATTAGAGTTTACTTCAAAGTCTTTAGTCTCATTTTTTTTTTCATTAGTGAAATATTTTTTTAATCATCTCTCATTTATTTCTTCTTTGTTTTCTTTTTCTTTTTCTATTTTTTTCTCTATCTCTTTCTCTTTTTATTTTTCTTCTTTATTTTTCTATTTCTTTTTTTCTATTATATTTTTTAGCTCTTATGCCATATGCCGAGACAACATGACTAAGAAAATCAACTTCTGATAGCCAAAACTCACACTTTGACAGTTTAACATATAACTTTTTATGCTTAAATATTTCAAGTAAAATATGAAGATAAGCATCATGCTCTATCTTTGTATTCGAGTATATCCGAATGTCATCGATATAGACAACCTCAAATTAATCCAAGTAAAATTGAAATACTTGATTCATCAAGTCTATGATGCTGCAAAAGCATTTTTAAAACCAGATAGCTTTACTACAAACTCGTAGTGTCTATAACGTGTTCTGAAAACTATCTTTGGAACATCTTCCTCTTTAATATTTAACTGATGATATCCCATTCAAATATCATTTTTTTATTTATTGAAAATTGTTGCTCCCTTTAAGCTGATTTAACAAGTCATCAATCTTCAAAATAGGATAATTGTTCTTGATAGTTACTTTGTTTAACTATCGATAATATATGCATAATTGCATATATCCATTTTTTTTAAAAAAAACACCGGTTTACCCCAAGGTAAAATATTCAGTTTAATGCATTATCAATCTAGTTGTTCTTGCAATTGGTTCTTTATTCTCTTAACTTAATCACAACCATTCGATATGAACTCATAGATACAAGATTAATGCCTTGATAACCATTAATATTAAATTCCACCTCTCAATCTGGAGGTAACCCAAATAATAAATCTAGAAAGACATATGTAAATTCCTGAGTTATGGAGATATCATACGATCTTACTTCAGATACTTGAGTATTTATCACATTAGCTAGAAAAGCTATGCATCCATTTTATATCATCTTAATTGCAACCAATGTTGATATCACGTTAGTAAGGATTTCACTTTTTCATCAATCATTAAAATTCTTAACTTCCTCGCATTTTTCTAAATTAATCGCTTCTTGCGACCATTAATCCAACCTTAATGCAGAGTCAACCAACTCATGATCAAAATGATCTAAGACTCTTTAATGATAATCCCATAAGATTCACCATTAACATAAGCTCCTGAATCTTTATCAGAAATTTATTATTTGTCCTTCTAACACTTGTATTACGACTGTGACCTATGGGTCTTCCGCTATAATATCACTCGATATCAAGTAGAATTGAATATTTCTACTTTGAAATTTCTTATTTCATTCTTAAGGAAATCTATAAAACTTTTCCATATCCAAAAATAATATTTTCGAACAGTTGAAACATTTTCCATCTCAAATGATAGTATAAATATCCACATCATTCAATAAGAAAATTTGACAATTTGTAGCAGTAACTTCATAGTAGTTAATGTTAAAATCACACTAGTAAACAAATTTACTCATTTTTCTTATCATTACGAACTTGACACTTTTCAAGTTCTTGAGAATCCATCTCAATCTAAACAATATTTTCATTGCAGCATGGAATGATTAGACAATCCATTTTCGCATATTTACCTTCACAAGGTAACTCTATCCAGTTTTATGGATTTGATATCTATTCTCAATCCAACTCATAATCATTTGATTCACAAATAACTCAACTTTCTGTCAACTTTTAGCGGACAACTTATTACCGCTTATTCATTTCCTCTTACTCAATCAACAATGATTTAAATAATTTAATACTTAGCTTAAATATTTCTCACTTATTTAAGCTTGCCTGGAGAAACCTTAGAATCATCACTAGATTCAGAATTCTACTCTGGATCCTTATTCGATTCGAATTTTCTTGTAAGTCATTCAAACTTTTTAATCAATTCTTCCAATTCAGAATCTTTATTGAAAGTTGGGGCATTTCTTCCACAAAAATGAAGAAAAAATCCCTTACAACATCCACCCTTCTAAGGTGTTTTACATAAGTCATGTCGGCCCCTTTTTGTCGATTTCAATCTCGATCTTCTTTTCAACTTTTTCGATTTTCTACCTTTGTCTTTAATTCCAACATCTGAACATAGTTAGAATCATCATACATTAGTAAAGAATAACTTTACTCCCTACAAGCATCATCACAATATATATACAATTATCAGTAACGTTTGACATCCTAGTGGCATGTATACACTTTTTAACTCAAAATAAACTCGGTTTAGTCCTAGACTTGGCTAAACCTGTAGCTCTGATGCAAATAAATGTATCACCCATAACCCGTATAATTATACCTATACAGATTATAGTTGTCACCCGAATTTCTAAAAACCATTTCCCATTCCAAATATGATTTAAAATTTAATTCCTTAAAATGGTAAATGATATTATATAAATATCATATCATATGAATTTTGTTTCATTATAACAAATTTAAAACAAAAGATTTTTTTTATAAATAGTGAATAGTAACAGTAACAGTACCATAAACAGTTAACAATGTATCGATGCACTGCTACAGTACGTTAACAGTTTACCGGTGCACAAAATATCAAATTAAGATTGTGTATCGACGCACTGCTACAGTAATTTCCGAAAAATACATATAAAACATCATAAAAATTTAACCTTTAATCACTACAAAATTTACCATTTTGTTTCCAAATTTATTCAACAAAACAAATTGAATTTTATTAATTACATGCCACTTTCTAATTCAAATTCCATCATAGGATGCCTTACTGATATTGAAATATACTCTCGATGCTTGATGTCATTCCCAACTCTTTATTCCACTACTTGCTTTTTACCTACGCGTGAAAATATCACACGCCAAGTATAAACTTAGTGAGGCAATTTAAAATAATAATCAGTGCAATACAATTCATGCATGATTTTCAATGTCAAAATCAAAATGCCATAAAATCATTTTATTTGTATATTCAATATTTTACCATTTATTAACCATAAGCTCGTAAGCTTATTTTACCAAAATACTTACCATTTGTACCATAAGCTCGTAAGCTTATTTTACCAATACACTTGCCATTATTCCTTAACCATATACCATAAACAACAACCATAAACAATAGACATTAGCCCAATATACAACCCTGAGGACCCTAGGTACACGAGTCAAATACTTGTACCGTAGTGCAATCTCGAATATGACACATAAGGTCGTATCCACCATCTGTACTAGGTATCCTTAAGTACAGTTCCCGAATATGACACATAAGGTCGTTCCCACCATATACACTTGGTATCCTTTAGTGTATTCACGAATATGCAACCTGATGCTGGACTCTATGGCATGCCAACTATACCTTGTCCCTCAATGACTTACTTGGGCATAAAATCTATTTTTTTTTTGATCCATCCATGGCAAAGTATATTATCAATATTTAACAATGGGGCAGTTCATACCCAAAATAACATTCATGATAAGATATCACATTTTCCAAAACCAATGCATTATAATTTCATACTCTGGCATCTCAATGTCATGTCAATTTATAAAAATACGATATAATATCATGCTGATAAAACAAGGTCGACTTATCTCAAGTCTTCCTGATGATGTTTAAAACATCCATGTATAATGTCATGCATGTATTGCACTCACCTTGACACTTTATAATTTTCCAAAATATGAGCCTCACTATTGTCCACAATAACTCTTTTCTTTTATACTCGAATCATTTTGAACACCGAGTAAATCATGATCTGTACAAAATATAGATTCATATCCATATATATGTTAGTATTGTACTAAAATAAATATATTTCCAAAATAAATTCCATAATCATACTTGAAACTCATTATCTATCAAAATACTCAATACTTACTAATTCCTTTTAACATTGGAACCAACTTTTCCAATTTACACAAAATGGTTCATCACCATTTTACCACTTAAATTCTTAATACCAATAATTCCAGCATTGAAATATATTCCCATTAAGATGCTTTGACAAAAGCATAATTACATCTAAGTACCCCAATTATGCAATTTTTGTACTTAAATCACAAATCTTTTCAAACTTCCAAAAAACATTTTCCAGCATAGTATATCAATTATACAACACTTACACAACAACCCATCAATTTTCCATATTCAGACAACTCGTACTACCTTTAAAGAATCAGAATTCTGTATTGATATACACACTTTAATTTAATTTTGTTTATTCCATTGAAAACTAGACTGAAATACGAATCCATCCATATAAATAAATCCTTCTAATTCATTCTGTCCAATTTATGGTGAAGTTTCAAAGTTGACCAACAGAATATGTTTTGCAGAATCTGTTGTCCGATTTTTCTGACATTTCCTTGGTTAAAAATTCATATATTTTTTATACACCTTGAAATTGATCCCCGTTTATTTTAAAAAAAACTAGATCGATATATGAACACATATATATAAAAATAACCTTGAAATGAATTTTATATAATTTCTGGTGAATTTTCGAACCTACTGCCAGATTAAAAATCCAAACTGTTTTCTTTAACTTCATTTTTTGGTTCTTCATCAATTCTTACAACTAATCCTTTAAAATCTCTTAACTCTTCAAAACCCATAAAACACAAGAACCCCTTCATCAACTCAAGATGAAATTGAACACTAACAATATTATTATGTAATATTGGTACCAAATGATAGCGTTTTTCGCATATAATAATTTTCTATTTTCAGCATACTCAAAATCCTAAGGAAATTGCATGAAAATTGAATTGAAGCTTTCTCTTACCTTAGGAGAAATCCACACAACTTTGGAGAAGAAGATGAGCATGTGAAATGAAATGTTAGATACATTTCATCTTAATTTACCTTTAATCTAACTTTAAATGAATAAAATATTCATTTAGTTAAGATAAGACCAAATCACCCTTAATGAATCTTCTTATTTACCATAAAACCATGACAACTCATCCTTATCATATTTCAAAGTCAAAGCTGAATTATTTTGACTTTTATTTCCAAAATTTCCCTTGCATTTTCAATTCTTGTGTTTTAGTCACTATATTCCACTGTTTCGGTTAAATATGAAAAATTGCACATTTCCAAACCAAATTTCTCTGATCTAAAATATTAAAATAATATTTCCAACCATTTTATAACATTCTTCAAATTTTTGTAAAATTCCAATTCGATTTGAATTACTGATTCCTTATCGGACTTTAACCCTTTCTAATTTTTCTTTACTAAAATTCCAAATCCAAAAATATGATTTCCATAAAACTCCACTCTTAAGAGTAAAATATCTCTTTATGGAATAGAATCCTTTTTAGGAAATTATCCTTAATTCCCTAAAAATTTTTCCAATTTTCTATTTTAACCATCAAACTTTCAAAATTTGCATTTTGGTCATTATTTAAAATTTTAGGGTACTACAATTCTCCCATACTTAAGAAATTTCATCCTCGAATTTTAAAACTTTCTATGAAAACCATAATTCCTTTTTTTTTTAATTTATAACCTTAATTTAAGGTTATACTGACTGGTAAGACGTGCCCTCGCTTTATGCGAAAACCTCTTCTGGTCTTGCCAACTTCTTGAATTCTGATTTTTCCTTCTTCGTTTGGGAATTTTGTGAAGATCATTCCAATCATTAGATTTGGAAGCTATTTAATCCAAATCTTCAACCTGATATAAAGATGTGTAGGTATTATCTCTTCATATCATCCTCTCTTTCCCCAAGTAACTTCCTTGACATTATGATTTTGATAAATCACTTTGACTAGAGAAATTATCTTATTATGCAGTTCTTTAATTTCTCGAGCTAATATCCAAACTAGTTCTTATTAATAAGTCAAATCTGGTCGGATCTTAATTTCCTCTGATAAAATGACATATAAAAGATCCAATCGATACTTTCTAAGCATCGACACATGAAAAATCCGTATACTTTGTCCAACTCTGGATCTCGATTACCTTCAGAGTTATTGTTAACTGATAAACCATATGTCCACTCTTTTTAATATCTCATAAGGTCTCATGAATCTTTGACTTAGTTTTCCTTTGCGTTTTGGGCAAAAAATCTTTTTCCAAGGCGATACTTTAAGAAAAACTTTATCGCCTTCATAAAATTTAATCTCTTTTCACTTCAAGTCTGCATAAGACTTTTTTCGATCAAATGTCATTTTGAGATTATCTTGAATTATCTATAGTTTATCATCAATCTCTTTCAATAAACTTGGCCAACAAGATTTCGATCTTTTAACTTGAACCTATTCAATGGTGTTTGACATTTTCTCCCATATAAAGCTTCATACTGAGCCGTCTTGTTAATCAATTAATAACTGTTATTGTAGGAATATTCTACTACAAACAAATACTTTTCATTTCCCCTGATTCCTTAGAATCAATCACACATGCACTCAACATATCTTATAATATATGAATATTACTTTATGACTTACCATCCGTCTGTGTATGAAAGATCGTACTGAAATTCAATCAAGTACCCAAACTTTATGCAAATATTTCCAAAATATTAAAGTGAACTTTGGATCCCTGTCCGATATAATGGATACTGACATTCCATGTAGTCAAACTATTTTCTTGATATACAACTCTGTATATTTATTCAATGCATAGTCCATTTGCATCAAAATGAAATATATTGATTTATTTAACCGGTCATTATCACCCAAATGGAATCTTTTTTATCTGATGTCAAAGGTAACCCCGTAACAAAATCTATAGTGACTCTTTACCTCCCGATACATTTTGTTCCCACTTGAATGCATAGTCAGTGGACAATAATGTGCATGAGAAAGAATATATTTCTTCAAGTCATCATCATGAGGAATACAAATTCTTCCTCGGTAAAATAGACATTCATCAGAGTTTACTTCAAAGTCTTTAGTCTCCTTTTTTTTTCATCAGTGAAATATTTTTTTAATCATCTCTCATTTATTTCTTTTTTTCTTCTTCGTTTTCTTTTTCTTTCTCTATTTTTTTCTCTTTCTCTTTCTCTTTTTCTTTTTCTTTTTCTTCATTCTTTTTCTTTTTCTGTTTCTTTTTTTATATTATATTTTTTAGCTCTTATGCCATATGTCGAGACAACATGACTAAGAAAATCAACTTCTGATAGCCAAAACTCACACTTTGACAGTTTAGCATATAACTTTTTATCCTTAAATATTTCAAGTAAAATACGAAGATAAGCATGCTCTATCTTTGTATTCGAGTATACCCGAATGTAATCGATATAGACCACCTCAAATTAATCCAAGTAAAATTGAAATGCTTGATTCATCAAGTCTATGATGCTGCCAAAGCATTTTTCAAACCAAACAGTTTTACTACGAACTTGTAGTGTCTATAACGTGTTCTGAAAACTATCTTTGGAACATCTTCCTCTTTAATATTTAACTGATGATATCCCATTCAAATATCAAATTTTTTATTTATTGAAAATTGCTGCTCCCTTTTAAGCTGATTTAACAAGTCATCAATCTTCAAAATAGGATAATTGTTCTTGATAGTTACTTTGTTTAACTATCGATAATCTATGAATAATTGCATATATCCATTTTTTTTAAAAACACTGGTTTACCCCATGGTAAAATATTCGGTTTAATGCATTATCAATCTAGTTGTTCTTGCAATTGGTTCTTTATTCTCTTAACTTAATCACAACCATTCGATATGAACTCATAGATACAAGATTAATGCCTTGATAACCATTAATATTAAATTCCACCTCTTAATCTGGAGGTAACCCAAATAATAAATCTAGAAAGACATATGTAAACTCCTGAGTTATGGAAATATCATACGATCTTACTTCAGATACTTGAGTATTTATCATCTTAGCTAGAAAAGCTATGCATCATTTTTATATCATCCTAATCGCAACCAATATTGATATCACGTTATCAATCATTAAAATTCTTAACTTTCCTGTATTTTTCTAAATTAATCACTTCTTGCAACCATTAATCCAACCTTAATGTATAGACAACCAACTCATGATAAAAATGATCTAAGACTCGTTAATGATAATCCCATAAGATTCACCATTAACATAAGCTCCTGAATCTTTATCGGACATTTATTATTTGTCCTTCTAACACTTGTATTACGACCGTGACCTATGGCTCTTCCGCTATAATATCACTCGATATCAAGTAGAATTGAATATTTCTACTTTGGAATTTCTTATTTCATTCTTAAGGAAATCTATAAAACTTTTCCATATCCAAAAATAATATTTTCGAACAGTTGAAACATTTTCCATCTCAAATGATAGTCTAAATATCCACATCGTTCAATAAGAAAATTTGACAATTTGTAGCAAAAACTTCATAGTAGTTAATGCTAAAATCACACTAGTAAACAAATTTACTCATTTTTCTTATCATTACGAACTTGACACTTTTCAAGTTCTTGAGAATCCATCTCAATCTAAACAATATTTTCATTGCAGCATGGAATGATTAGACAATCCATTTTCGCATATTTACCTTCACAAGGTAACTCTATCTAGTTTTATGGATTTGATATCTATTCTGAATCCAACTCATAATCATTTGATTCACAAATAACTCAACTTTCTGTAAACTTTTAGTGGACAACTTATTACCGCTTATTCATTTCCTCGTACTCAATCAACAATGATTTAAACAATTTGATACTTAGCTTAAATATTTCTCACTTATTTAAGCTTACATGGAGAAAACTTAGAATCATCACTAGATTTATGAATCTACTCTGGATCCTTATTCGATTCGACTTTTCTTGTACGTCGTTCAAACTTTTTAATCAATTCTTCCAATTCAAAATCTTTATTGAAAGCTGGGGCATTTCTTCCACTAAAATGAAGAAAAAATCCCTTACAACATCCACCCTTCTAAGGTGTTTTACATAAGTCATGTCAGTCCCTTTTTGTCGATTTCAATCTCGATCTTCTTTTCAACTTTTTCAATTTTCTACCTTTGTCTTTAATTCCAACATCTAAACATAGTCAGAATCATCATACATTAGTGAAGAATAACTTTACTCCCTACAAGCATCATCACAGTATATATACAATTATCAGTATCTTTTGACATCCTAGTGGCATGTATACACTTTTTAACTCAAAATAAACTCGGTTTAGTCCTAGAATCGGCTAAACCTGTAGCTCTGTTGCCAATAAATGTAACACTCATAACCCGTATAATTATACCTATACATATTATAGATGTTACCCTATGATTTTAAATTTAGTTCCTTAAAATGGTAAATGATATTATATAAATATCATATCATATGAATTTTGTTTCATTATAACAAATTTAAAACAAAATATTTTTTATGAATAGTGAACAGTGAACAGTAACAGTGAACAGTGTATCGATGCACTGCTACAATACATGAACAATGTACAGATGCACAAAACATCGAATTAACATTGTGTATCGATGCACTGCTATAGTAACTGCTACAGTAATTTTCGAAAAATACATATAAAACATCATAAAAATTTGACCTTTAATCACTACAAATTTTACCATTTTGTTTCCAAATTTATTCAACAAAACAAATTGAATATTATTAATTACATGCCACTATCTAATTCAAATTCCATCATAGGATGTCTTACTGATATTGAAATATACTCTCGATGCTTGATGTCATTCCGAACTCTTTATTCCACTACTTGCTTTTTACCTACGCGTGAAAATCATCACACGCTAAATATAAACTTAGTGAGGCAATTTAAAACAATAATCAATGCAATACAATTCATGCATGATTTTTAATGTCAAAATCAAAATGCCATAAAATCATTTTATTTGCATATTTAATATTTTACCATTTATTAACCATAAGCTCGTAAGCTTATTTTACCAAAATACTTACCATTTGTACCATAAGCTCGTAAGCTTATTTTACCAATACACTTGCCATTATTCCTTAACCATATACCATATACAATAACCATAAACAATCTACAATAGCCCAATATACAACCCTGAGGACCCTAGGTACACGAGTCAAATACTTTCACCGTAGTGCAATCCCGAATATGACACATAAGGTCGTGTCCACCATCTGTACTAGGTATCCTTAAGTACAGTTCTCGAATATGACACATAAGGTCGTGCCCACCATATAAACTAGGTATCCTTTAGTGTATTCCCGAATATGCAACCTGCTGCTGGACTCTATGGCATGCCAACTATACCTTGTCCCTCAATGACTTACTTGGGCATACAGTCTATTTTATTTGATCCATCCATGGCAAAGTATATTATCAATATATAACAATGGGGCAGTTAATACCCAAAATAACATTCATGATAAAATATCACATTTTCCAAAACCAATGCATTATAATTTCATACTTTGACATCTCAATGTCTTGTCAATTTATAAAAATACTATATAATATCATGCTGATAAAACAAGGTCGACTTATCACAAGTCTTCTGGATGATGTAGAAAACTTCCATGTGTAATGTCATGCATTTATTGCACTCACCTTGACACTTTATAATTTTCCAAAATATGAGCCTCACTATTTTCCACAATAACAATTTTCTTTTATACTCGAATCGTTTTGAGCACCAAGTAAATCATGATCTGTACAAAATATAGATTCATATCCATATATATGTTAGTATTGTACAAACATAAATACATTTCCAAAATAAATTTCATAATCATACTTGAAACTCATTATCTATCAAAATACTCAATACTTAATAATTCCTTTTAACATTGGAACCAACTTTTCCAATTTACACAACAACCCATCAATTTTCCATATTCAGACAACTCGCACTACCTTTAAAGAATCAGTATTATGTATTGATATAAACACTGTAATTTAATTCCATTTATTCCATTGAAAACTAGACTCGAATACAAATCCAACCATATAAAGAACTCATTCTAATTCATTCTGTAAAATTTATGGTGAATTTTCAAAGTTGACCAACATAATCTGTTTTGCAGAATCTGCTGTCCGATTTTTCTGACCTTTCCTTGGTTAAAAAATCATATCTTTTTATATACACCTTGAAATTGATTCCCGTTTGTTTTAAATAAAACTAGATCGATATTTTAACACATATATATAAAAATAACCTCAAAATTATTTTATATAATTTCTGGTGAATTTTCGAACCTACTGGCAGATTAAAAATCCAAACTATTTTTTTTAACTTCATTTTTAGGTTCTTCATCAATTCTTACAACCAATCCTTTAAAATCTCTTAACTCTTCAAAACCCATAAAACAAAAGAACCCCTTCATCAACTCAAGATGAAATTGAACACTAACAATATTATCATGTAATATTGGTACCAAATGATAGCGTTTTTCGCATATAACAATTTTGTATTTTCAGCATACTCAAAATCCTAAGGAAATTACTTGAAAATTGAATTGAAGCTTTCTATTACCTTAGGAGAAACCCACACAGCTTTGGAGAAGAAGATGAGCAAGTGAAATGAAATGTTGGATACATTTCATCTTAATTTACCTTTAATCTAACTTTAAATGAATAAAATACTCATTTAGTTGAGATAAGACCAAATAACCCTTAATGAATCTTCTTATTTACCATAAAACCATGAAAACTCATCCTTATCATATTTCAAAGTCAAAGCTGAATTATTTTGACTTTTATTTCCAAAATTTCCCCTGAATTTTTAATTATTGCATTTTAGTCACTAAATTCCACTGTTTCGGTTAAATAAGAAAAATTGCACATTTCCAAACCAAATTTATCTGATCTAAACTATTAAAATAATATTTCCAACCATTTTATAACATCCTTAAAATTTTTTTAAAATTCCAATTCGATCTGAATTACCGATTCCTTATCGGACTTTAACCCTTTCTAATTTTTCATTACTAAAACTCCAAATCTAAAAATATGATTTCCATAAAACTCCACTCTCAAGAGTAAAATATCTCTTTATGGAATAGAATCCTTTTTAGGAAATTATCCTTAATTCCCTAAACTTTTTCCAATTTTCTATTTTGACCATTAAACTTTCAAAATTTGTATTTTGGTCATTATGTAAATTTTTGGGGTATTACAAGATGTTTGATATACGTATCCATAGAGTTGTTTTATTTTGAAGTCCTTGTAACACCCATTTCCCGTATACGTTTTCCATACACAAGTCACAGGTGTCATACGACTTTTAAAAACATTTCCTTATTTCGAAACCCATAAAATTTTGTTCCAATAAATAAAACATTTTAGTGAAATAAAATATTTCATAACTTTCAGTAGTTAAAACAATCTTAATGTTATAACATATTACAATATACATATGTCAAATACATTCTAGAGCATTTGTATAAATCCAATACATGCCATCTAATTATCAAAAGTAGACATAATTGTCATACATTTACTGATGAGTCAACCTTTAATTGTTGATCTTTGTTGCACTCCTTACTATGCTAGTCTTTGCTATCACCTACGCGTGAAACCAACACACACTAAGTATTTACTTAGTGAGGCATAATAATACAATAAGATGTAATCTAAATATAGGTATATCATAAAATACCAAGTTACGAATTCAATTTGTATAAATCATATTGATACATAATCTGGCTTGGCAACCCAATGTTCATTCACATAACCTGCGAAACTACATTATAAATTATGAAGATATTTAAATTTTAAAGATTTAATTAATAAATGATCAAGTATAAGAAAATACATTATAAATTATTTGATTAAGACTAATTTCTAAGAATGAAAGAGGTATTTTGGTCCTTTAAGGGGAAATGAATTATGGTATTAAAGTAAAGTAAAGGGGAAGAGGGAGAGAGTTAATGCCTTGACCATCTTTCTTCTTCTTTCCCGTTTTTCACTTGGCCTTCTCCATAGATAAGGTAAGCTTCATCAAACTAGTTTTTCATTTAGATCATGGTTTGTTTTTGAAACCTTAAGTGATATGTAAGCTTAAGGAAGGGTTAAATAAGATTAAAACTAGGAGATGGAGGAAATTTTTTAAATTTAAGAAAATGGGTTTTTGAATGATATGTTGGAATATGAGTTTTTATTAATGTTTATTAGTATATTTGACTTGTCAAAGAAGTAAATAAGAGATTAGAAGCATTGGATGGGATTAAAAACATGTTAGGAAAAGTGGTATGATTCTTATATGGAAATGTTCGTGGGAGATTTTAGATGTTTTAAGAAGCTAGATGTAAGAAAGTTAGTAGGGATAAGTAAAGAGGAGTTTAATAGTATTGTTGAGGGTAAACATAAGGAAATTTGACCAAATTTGGGTAAGAATCGGACTGAAAAATGGGAAATTTGGGTAAGGGTATCGGTACTGATAGAACAGTACCGATACTATAGGTTTAAATAGGTAGAAATATGATGAATCTAATACCCCAAAAATTTAGATAATGACCAAAATGAAAATTTTGAAAGTTTGATGGTCAAAGTAGTAAATTGGGAAAAGTTTGATGAAAATAAGTGATAAATTTCCTAAAAAGAATTTTATTCCATATATAGATGGTTTACTCTTGAGAGTGAAGTTTTATAGAAATCATATTTTTGGATTTGAAATTTGAGTAAAGGAAAATTAGAAAAGGTTAAAGCTCGGTAAGAAATTGGAAATTCAGATCAAATTGGAACTTTACAAAAATTTTAAGGATGTTATAAAATGGTTCGAAATATTATTTTACTATTTTAGATCAAAGAAATTTCATTGGAAATGTGCAATTTTTTAGATTTAACCGAAACAGTGGAATTTAGTGACTAAAACGTAATTTTTTAAAATTTAAGGGGAATTTCGGAAATAAAAGACAAATTAATTCATATTTGACTTTGAAATATGATAAGGATGAGTTGTCATGGCTTTATGGTAAATAAGAAGATTCATTCAGGGTGATTTGGTCTTATCTCAACTAAATGAATATTATATTCATTTAAAGTGGAATGAAATGTAAATTAAGATGAGATGTTTCCCACATTTCATCCAAATTTGTTAATCTTATTCGCCAACCAGACGTGGGCTTCTTCAAAGGTAAGAGAAAACTTTAACTCAATTTTCAAGGAATTTTCTTAGGATTTTGAGTATGTTGAAAATAGAAAATTGTTATATGCGAAAAACACTATCTTTTGGTACCATATTGCATGATAATATTGTTGGTTGTTCAAGTTCATCTTGAGTTGATGAAGGGGATGTTGATTCTTGTGTTTTATGAGGTTTGAAGAGTTAAGTGATTTTAAAGAATTGGTTGTAAGAATTGATGAAGAACCTAAGGATAAAGTTAAAGAAAACAATTTATATTTTGAATTTTGCAGTGGGTTTGGAAATTTACCAGAAATTATATAAAAATAATATGGAGGTTATTTTATATATTATGTTCATATATTGATCTAGTTCTGTTTAAAATAAACGGGGATCAATTTATAGGTGTATACAAAGAGATATGAATTTTTAACCAAGGAAAAGTCAGAAAAATCGGACAGCAGATTCTGTAAAACAGATTCTGTTGATCAACTTTGAAAATTCACCATAAATTGTACAGAATGAATTAGAAGGAGTTATTTATATGGATAGATTCATATTTGAGGCTAGTTTTTAATGGAAGAAATGGAATTGAATTACAGTGTGTATATCAGCACAAAATACTGATTCTTTAAAGACAATGCGAATTGTATGAATATGAAAATTTTAGAATTTAAGTGGAAATGGATTAAAAGATGAAGAGTAATGTTTAAATGTTGAATATATTTTTGGGATGCTTGGAATTGAAGTTAAATGGTAAGAGACAATTGTGGGTAACTTGGAAAAGTTGGTTCCAATTTTATAGGAATTATTAAGTATTGAGTATTTTGATAGATAATGAGTTTCAAATATATTATGGAATTATTTTGGGATATGTTTATGTTAGTACAATACTAACATATGTATTATTATGAATTTGAGAATTATACATATTATGATTTATTTGCGAATGAAGGAAGTCAAGTGGGTTTATTGTAGACAATAGTGAGGCACAATTATTTGGAAAATGATAAAGTGTCAAGGTGGGTGCAATACATGCATGACATTATATATGGATGCTTTATACATCAACAGGAAGACTTGTGATAAGTCGACCTTATTTATATCAGTATGATATTATGTCATATTTTTATAAATTGACATGACATTGATATGTCACAGTATGAAATTACAATGCATTGATTATGGAAATTGTGATATTTTACCATGAATATTATTTCGGGTATGAACTGCCCAATGCTAAATTATGATAATATAGTTTGCCATGGATGAATCAAATAAAATAGACTGTATGCCCAAGTCAGTTATTGAGGGACAAGGTATAGTTGGCATGCCATAGAGTCCAGCAGCAGGCTGCATATTCGGGAATACACTAAAGGATACCTAGTGTATATGGTGGGCACGACCTTATGTGTCATATTTGGGACTGTACTTAAGGATACCTAGTACAGATAGTGGACACGACCTTATGTGTCATATTCGGGATTGCACTACGGTGCTTATATTTGACTCGTGTACCCAGGGTCCTCAGGGTTGTATATTGAGCTATTGTCTATTGTTTATGGCTATTGTCTATGGTATATGGTTATGGAATAATGGTAAGTATATTAGTAACATAAGCTTACGAGCTTATGGGATAAATGGTATGAGATTTTATATTATTTTGATCATGGTAAAATATTGGATATGAAAATAACATGATTTTATGGCATTTTGAATGTCATTGAAATTCATGCATGCACGAATTGTATTGCACTGTATATTGTTTTAATCGCCTCACTAAGTTTATACTTAGCGTGTGATGATTTTCATGCGTAGGTAAAAAGCCAGTAGTGGAATAAAGAGTTCAAAGTGACATCAAGCATCGAGGAGTATATTTCAATATCAGTAAGACATCCTATGATGGAATTTGTTTTTAGATACTGGCATGTAATTAATAATGTTCAATTTATTTTGTTGAATTAATTTGGAAACAAAAATGGAAATTTTATAGTGATAAAAGGTTAATTTTTATGAATTTTATATGTAATTTTTGAAAGTACTGTAGCAGTGAATAGTAATAAACAGTAATCACGTTTTAACAAAAAATTCCAGAATGCTTTGAGGGAACCGATTCCCTGCTACAGGAACTGATTCCCCCACTGTTCACTGTTCATTGTTCACGGGTACTGTTCACTATTCATAAAAAATATTTTGAATTAAATTTTTTTATAACGAAATATAAATTATATGATATGATATTTTTATAATATCAGTTACATTTTAAGAAAATAAATCTTAAATTGATTTTGAAATGCAAATGGTTTTAGAAATTCGAGTGACATCTATAATCTGTATAGGTATAATTATAAGGGTTATGGGTGTTATAATGAACAGTAAAGGAACTAATGTAACTAGTATCGATACTGATAGGGTATCGATACCAAAAAGGAAAGTATCGATACCATGGATTCTAGAATACCAAAATGGTATCGATACTGAAAGGGAGTATCAGTACCATAATATAGAAGTATCGATACTTGAAGAAAAGTATCGATACCATAGATCCAGAATGTAGAAATGGTATCGATACTGAAAGGGAGTATCGGTACCACAATATAGAAGTATCGGTACCACAATATAGAAGTATTGATACCATGGTAGGGGTACCAATACTATTGAGCCAGGAATTTTAAGATGGGTTGAGATTATTATAGAAAATTTAATAATAGTACTTTTGAGTATTGTTAAAGTGTAAATGTTAGGGAATATACTAACAATTGGTATCGTGTGTGTCTTTAATGGATGTTTGAGCATATCGAAATCAAACTCCCGAGTCAAGCAAGAAAAAAGGCAAGGACAAAGTTACCGAGTAGTTGGACATCACCACAGCATATCAGGTGAGTACATACAATGTAATTATATGGGTTGAGGGAGACTAACCATAAGTCCACCTCAAATGTTTAAATTAACGTATATTTTACTTTATATTATATATGTGTTTATAATGATTGTGGAATTGATATTATGAATGATTTTTAGAGTAAGAACTGTTTTAAAAAAATGATTAATTGCCTAGTTGTGCATTTGACAGAAAGATGTTAATTATGCCAGTTAGATGAAAGGTTAAATACCTTTGAGTAAAAGATTAAGTGCATAGATGTGCATTTGACAGAAAAGTGTCAATTATGCCAGTTAGATGAAAGGTTAAATACATTTGAATAAAAGATTAATTGCCTAGCTGTGCATTTGACAGAAATGTGTTAATTATGCCATTTAGATGAAAGGTTAAATGCCTTTGAGTAAAAGATTAATTGCCTAGCTGTGCATTTGACAGAAATGTGTCAATTATGACAATTAGATGAAAGGTTAAATACCTTTTAGTAAAAGATTAATTGCCTAGCTGTGCATTTGAGAAAAAAATGTCAATTATGCCAGTTATATGAAAGGCTAAATGCCTTTTAGTTAAAGATTAAATGCCTAGATGTGCATTTGACAGAATGGTGTCAATCATGCAAGTTAGATGAAAGGCTAAACGTGTTTGGGTAAAAGACTAAATGCTTAACTGTGCATTTTGACATAAATAGTGTCGTTTATTGATTTGACTAAAAGGATTGTAAAGGAATCCCATAAAATAGACAATTTATCATGGTTTTGATAGTCAGGACATACTTATGAATCAATTATAATTCTTTTACAAGGTTATGCATCACTAAGTAAATACTTAACGTGTGTTGATTTCACACGTAGGTAACAATCAAAGATTTACCGAGTAAGGAGTGCAGCCGTAATAACTTTCATCAATTAAAGGTTGACTCATTAGTAATTGGGACAATCTTATTCATTTTGAAAACTTAGCTGTCATGTAATTGAATTTAAGAAAATATCTTGTAATGTATTTAAAGTGAAAGTTCTAGTAATATGCTTCTATAAATTTTTATACTATTGTGTGGTTTTAAATTTGAAACAAAATTGTACGGTTTTTAAATGAAAAAATGTTTTAAAAAGTGAGGTGATATTTGTATCTCGTGTACAAAAAGGTATACGGGAGATGAGTGTTACATTTATTTGTATTAGAGCTACAGGTTTAGTCGATTTTTGGCCGAAACTAAGTTCGTTTGAAATAAGAAAAAAGGATTACATGCCACTAAGATTGTCAAAGTTACTGATATGATGTCATTAGAGTGTAATTGATGACACTCCTTACTAACTGTAATGTTATTACTATGTATGTTCTAATAGATGTCAGAATCCTCAAACTCGCGTAGAGCGGGGGAACAAGAGATAAGAGAAGGAACTAGTAGCGAAAGTTATGAGGCTAATAGTGAACTGCCGGTTCCATCTGAAAATGCTAGTGCACCTGCACATTAAGTGATGCCAGTACCAGAGTTTGGAGCTTTTATGCAATCTCTCGACACTATATTGACCCGTTTTCTACCTCCTCCACCTCCCCCTACTCCTCCAGTACTAAGGATGTTAATCCCAAACGAGCTAAAGAGTTTAGGAGCTCCCAAATTTCGTGGAGAAGAGGAGGAAGGCCTTATGGAGGCTGATTTATGGCTGAATGATGTAATGATAATGCTTGAAAGTCTTCACTCTTCGAATTCAGAGAAGGTGGGTGGAGTTGTATCATTGTTTCAGGGATCAACTCGAGTGTGGTGGTCAAATACTACAATGTATATGCACCACCAGAACAATTGACATGATAGTTCTTCTAGGAAGAATTTAACAATAAGTATATTGGGGAACAGTTCAGATGAGCGATGCTGATGAAGTTTCTTAATTTGAAACAAGGCGATCGAGCAATACATGAATATGAAACTGAGTATAATATGTTGAGCCATTTTGTTGCTGAGGTGGTTCCCAATGATAATGCCCGACGTGATTGGTTTATTGAGAGATTGAGGCCAAAGTTGAAGGAAATGATGTTGATTTTGAGTTTGTCTAGCTTACAAGAAGTTATAAACTGAGCCAAAGTTATCGAAATAGCTTAAACAGAGATATTAGCAGCGGAACAGAGTTTGCAGACAAGGAAAAGGGTTGGAATGCCTTTAACTCCCTATTATATTAAGAGAGGCAAGAGCTGAAGTTCTAGATATAATGATAGAGAGGGTTCTGTAGTAGCTTCATAGAAAACTAAACAGTCTCAGTCGGTTGCTGCTAGCTTAGGTAGAGTAGTTGGAGAAAGAAATGTATGTTAGACATGTGGTAGAGCACACCGAAAGTATGAAACTTCTTAGTGGAGCTTGTTTCAAATATGGCGAGACTGGTCACTTTGCCCGAAACTATCCAAATAGATCTGGGGACCGTTTGGCGCAATGTGAAAGATCTGTGGTAGCCTCTAATAAGTGAAGAGGAAGGGGTAGATCCAGGGGACAAGCTGAATCAATGTAGCAACAAGAGACTCGGGGAGTTACCAAAATTTATAACATTAAGACCAATGAGGAGCGGGATGACCCGGAGATCATAACAGGTACATTCCATCTTTTTGATGAGCCTGTATTTGTATTAGTTGACCCTGGTTCTATACATTCTTATATTAGTACAAAGTTGGTTAGAGCTAAAAGAATTCCTTTAGAACTAATCTTTAGTGAAATGATAGCGATAAATCCTATTGGTCACAATGCGAGAGTAGAGCGAGTGTGTAGAAAATGCCGAATAAAAATCCAAGGGATTTTGTTTCCGACAAACTTAATGGAGTTTTCTTTCGATGAGTTTGAAATCATTTTGGGTATGGACTGGTTGTCTCCACATGATGGATGGGTCTATGCAGTTATGTATTGACTATCGTCAATTGAATAAAGTAATAATAAAGAACAAGTATCATCTTCCCAGGATTGATGATCTGTTTGATCAACTGAAAGGTACAGCGGTGTTTTCTAAGATAAACTTGAGGTCGAGGTACCACCAATTAAAGATCTAAAAGAAGGATATTTCCAAGAAAACTTTTCGGACATAGTACAGACACTATGAGTTCGTGGTAATGCCATTTGGACTGACTAATGCTCCAGCAACATTTATAGACTTGATGAACCGAGTATTCCAACCTTACTTGGATCAATTTGTGGTGGTATTCATAGACAATATTTTGGTATATTCCAAGTCAAGAGAGGACCCACTGACCATATTCGGGTGGTTCTTCATATACTTCGAGAGAAGAAGCTGTAGGCCAAATTATCCAAGTATGAATTTTGGTTATCTAAGATTTATTTCCTTGGTCGTATAGTCTCTGCAGAAGGCATAAGAGTAGAACCTAAAAAGATCCAAACCATAGTAGATTGGAAACCCACAAAGAATGTTTATGAGGTTAGAAGTTTCTTGGGGCTTGCTGGTTATTATAGACGGTTCGTGAAGAATTTCTGAATGTTAGCTTTACCGCTATATAATTTTTTTGCAGAAAGATGTGCCTTTAGTTTGGTCGGAGAAATGCCAAGAAAGTTTTGAATTGTTAAAGAGAATAGTAAAAGAGGCCCCAATGCTTATGCAACCTGAGTTAGGTAAAGATTATGTCATTTTCAGTGATTCATCCCATAATGGACTGGGATGTGTACTGATGCAAGAAGGGAAAGTTGTGGCTTATGCCTCAAGACAGCTGAAGAATCAAGAGAGAAATTACCTGACGCATGACTTAGATTGGCAGCGGTAGTGTTTTCTTTGAAAATTTGGCATCATTATCTGTACGGTTAGCGTTACCATGTTTACACGGATCACAAGAGTCTCAAGTACTTGTTGACTCAAAAAGAGCTGAATTTGAGACAAAGAAGATGGATTGAGCTTTTAAAAGATTATGATTTGATTATTGATTATCATCCTGGAAAGGCTAATGTGGTAGCGGATGCGCTCAGTCGAAAGACTTTTGCAGCTTTACGTGGTTTAGATGTGCATATGTCTCTAAAGGAAAACGGTGCCTTGATTGCTGAACTTAAATTAAAGTCGATGCTTTTGGATCGAGTAAAAGAGCTATAAGGTCAAGATGAGAATTGTTTAGCGAGGATGGCCCAAGTAGAAAGAGAAGAAACCAGAGACTTTGAAATGAAGGCTGATAGATGTTTATATTATCGTGGAAGACTTTGCATTCCTTATAATGATGAACTGAAGAAAGATATTCTTACCGAGGAATATTGTAGCCTTTTGACGATGCATTCAGTCAGGAATAAGATGTATCAGGATTTGAAGAGTCGTTATTGGTGGCCTGGTATGAAAAGAGCTGTATCGGAGTTTGTTGCAAAATGTTTGACATGTTAGCAAGTGAAAGCTGAACATCAAGTGTCTTCCAGATTGCTACAACAAATATCCATTCTTGAGTGAAAGTGGGAGCGGGTTACAATAGATTTTGTTTCGGGGCTACCATTGACACCAGGTAAAAAGGACTCGATATGGGTAATTGTAGACAGATCAAATAAGAGGACTCATTTTATTTCAGTTCGAGTAGATTACTCGATGGATAAGAATGTGGAGTTGTATATAAAAGAGGTAGTCAGACTGCATGGAGTGCCTATATCAATAGTGTCAGATCGAGACCCAAGGTTTACTTCAAGATTCTGGACGTCGTTACATTAGGTATTGGGTACTCGATTGAACTTCAACACAACTTTTCATTCACAGATAGATAGGCAGTCCGAACGGACTGTACATATATTGGAGGATATGCTAAGGGCATTTGTGATTGAGTTTAAAGGATCATGGGAAAGGTATTTGCCTTTGGCTGAATTTGTTTATAATAACAGTTACCAATCGAGTATTAAGATGGCCCCGTATGAAGCTTTGTATGGAAAAAATATCGAACACCATTAAATTGGTTCGAACTTTAATATCGAAATCTAATTGGCTCGGATTTGATGAAAGAAATGGAGGAGAAAGTAAAAATTATCCAGGATAATTTGAAGATAGCCTCTGATAGACATAAATCTTATGTTGATTTTAAATGAAAATAAATCGATTTTCAAGTGGGAGACAAAGTATTTCTAAAGGTATCGCCTTAGAAGAAGGTATTACTATTTGGACGGAAAGGAAAGCTGAGTCCGAGATTCATTGGACCTTATGAGATCTTGAAAAGGGTCAGACCCATAGATTATCAATTAGTGTTGCCTCCGGATATGGACATGATCCACAATGTTTTCCACGTATCGACACTTATAAGGTACAAATCAGATCCATCCCATATCATCGAGCCTAAAGAGATAAAGATTCGATCAGATTTAACTTATGAGGAAGAACCAGTACGAATCTTGGCTAAGGAAAACAAGGAATTGCGTAACAAAAGAATTTCGTTAGTTAAAGTGCTTTTGCATAATCATAAGGTAGAAGAAGGTACTTGGGAGAGAGAGGAGAACATGAGAAAGCAGTTTCCACAACTCTTCATTCCAGGTACTTTAATGAATTCGAGGGCGAATTTTCTTAAGGGGGAGAATTATAATACCCCAAATGTCAGACCAATGACTTTATTAAAAATATTTAAATTTTGAGGATTTAATTAATAAATGATCAAGTATAAGAAAATAAATTAGAAATTATTTGGTTAAGACTAATTTCTAAAAATGAAAGAATGTAAGGAGTATTTTGGTCTATTGAGGGGAAATGGATTATGGTATTAAAATACAGTAAAGGGGAAAAGGAAGAGAGTTAATACCTTGGCTATCTTTCTTCTTCTTTCCCATTTTTCACGTGGCCTTCTCCATAGATAAGGTAAGCTTCATTAAACTAGCTTTTCCTTTAGATTATGATTTGTTTTTGAAACCTTAAGTGATATTTAAGCTTAAGGAATGGTTAAATAACATTAAAATTAGGAGATGGAGGAAATATTTTCGATTTAAGAAAATGGGTTTTTGAATGAGATGTTAGAATATGAGTTTTTATTGATGCTTATTAGTATATTTGACTTGTCAAAGAAGTAAATAAGAGATTAGAAGCATTGGATGAGATTAAAAACATGTTAGGAAAAGTGGTACGATTCTTAGATGGAAATGTTCTTGGGAGATTTTAGATGTTTTAGGAAGCTAAATGAAGGAAAGTTAGTAGGGATAAGTTAAGAAGAGTTTAATAGTATTTTTTGAGGGTAAACATAAGGAAATTTGACCAAATTTGGGTCAGAATCGGACTGAAAAATGGAAAATATGGGTAAGGGTATCGGTACTGATAGAATAGTACCGATACTATAGGTTTAAATAGGTAGAAATATGATGAATAGTACCGATACTAATGTAATTAGTATCAATACTGATAGGATATCGATGCCAAAAAGGAAAGTATCAACTCCATGGATTCCAGAATGCCAAAATTGTATCGATACTGAAAGGAAGTATCATTACCATAGTATAGAAGTATCGATACTAGAAGGAAAGTATTGATACCATGGATCTAGAATGTAGAAATGGTATCGATACTGAAAGGGAGTATCAGTACCACAATATAGAAGTATCGATACCGTGGTAGGGGTACCGATACTATAGGGCCATGAATTTTAAGATAGGTTGAGATTGTTAAAGAAAATTTAATAATAGTACTTTTGAGTATTGTTAAATTATAAATGTTAGGGAATATACTAACAATTGGTATGGTATGTGTCTTTAATGGATGTTTGAGTAGATCGAAATCAAGCTCCCGAGTCAAGCAAGAAAAAGGACAAGGACAAAGTTGCCGAGTAGTTGGACATCACTACAACATATCAGGTGAGTGCATACAATGTAATTATACGAGTCGAGGGAGACTCACCATAAATCCACCTCAAATGTTTAATTTAATGTATGTTTTACTTTATATTTTTAATTGTTTACAATGTGTGTTAAATTGATATTATGAATGATTTTTAGAGTAAGAACTATTTTAAATAAAAGATTAATTGCCTAGTTGTGCATTTAACAGAAAGGTGTCAATTATGCCAGTTAGATAAAATGTTAAATAACTTTGAGTAAATGATTAATAACCTAGCTATGCATTTGTCAGAAAGGTGTCAATTATGCCAGTTAGATGAAGTGTTAAATACCTTTGAGTAAAAGATTAATTACCTAGCTATGCATTTGAAAGAAATGTGTCAATTATGCCAGTTAGATGAAAGGTTAAATGCCTTTGAGTAAAAGATTAATTACCTAGCTGTGCATTTGACAGAAAGGTGTCAATTATGCCAGTTAGATGAATGGTTGAATACCTTTGAGTAAAAGATTAATTGCCTAGTTGTGCATTTGACAAAAAGGTGTCAACTATGTAAGTTAGATGAAAGGCTAAATGCCTTTAAGTTAAAGATTAAATGCCTAGCTATGCATTTGGCAGAAAGGTGTCAATCATGCAAGTTAGATGAAAGGCTAAATACCTTTGGGTAAAAGACTAAATGCTTAACAATGCATTTTGACATAAACGATGTCATTTATTGGTTTGACTAAAAGGATTGTAAATGAATCCCATAAAGTAGACAATCTATCATGGTTTTGATAGTCAGGACATACTTATGAATAAATTGTAATTCTTTTACAAGGTTACGCATCACTAAGTAAATACTTAACGTGTGTTGATTTCACGCGTAGGTAACAATAAAAGATTTACCGAGTAAGGTGTGCAGCCGCAACAACTTTCATCAATTAAAAGTTGACTCGTCAGTAACATTGGGACAATCTTATTCATTTTGAAAACTTAGCTTACATGTAATTGAACTTAAGAAAATATTTTGTAATGTATTTAAAGTGAAATTTCTAGTAATATTCTTATATGAATGTTATACTATTGTGTGGTTTTAAAATTTGAAACAAACTTTTACGGGTTTTTAATTGACAATGTTTTAAAAAGTGACGTGACATCTGTATCTCATGTACGAAAAGTATATGGGAGATGAGTGTTACAGTATGCCCAGCATACCTATCAATCAATATTTTCCCAATTCATCCTTTATTTGCCCAATGTATGCCAAGTGAGAATGAAAGGTACATGCATTGCACCGAAGTGCCGAAATGGAAATTCACAAACTCATTATGAATTCCATGGATGCACACATAGTACCGAAAGTACCCATAAGACTGATACGAAAATGCACCGTTATGCATTAAACAAAGTCGATTGATAACTTTTATACATAATTGTATGTCAAAATGGTAATTCACAAACTCATTATGAATACCATGGTTGCACAACTAGTTCCGAAAGTACACATAGTACTGATACAAAAATGCACCGTTATGCATTAAACCAAATTGATCGGTAACCATTTCATACAATTTATATCGAAATGCACCTATGACTCTCAATGCACATACAATGCGCTTTTAAGTCAGATTTGCATATTTAACATTCATTTTTGAAACATCGATAACCAGTAAACTACATAAAAGTTCATCTATTCATTTTAGAGCAGTTCATACTCTATAATCATTTGTAATATCCTTTCCATAAACATTATGAAAACGTATCGAAATACTGTATAACTTACTTTTATCAAAACATGAGAGATTAACTCATCGCAAGTTATCCTCATCTCATATAATTACATAAAATGCACTCACCTGGTATGCCTCGCTAGTATGCTTTAATGATGTCCGACTATTCGACAACTTTATCCTTTCCCTTTTTCTTGCTTGAGTCAGGAGCTTGGTTACGATCTATACAAGCATCCATAATTACAAATACAATACAAATGTTAGTGTACTTTCTAATATTTATACTTTTAATAATACTCAAAAGTACTATTATTTTCAAATTCTATTAAAACTTAATCTTATCTTAAAATTTCAGACTGACTGGTATCGGTACCCTCCTATGGTACCGATACTTTTATACTATGGTACCGATCTCCCTTCAGTATCGATACCATTTTTGCATTTTTGAATCTATAATATTGATACCTTCCTCTTAGTATCGATACCCATAATAATATTGATACCCATAATAGTATCGATACTACTTGAATTAGTGTCGATAATGTTCATCTTGTTCATCCATTTTCTTCGAATTTAACCCTATAGTATCGGTACTGTTCTTAAAGTACCGATACCTTTAACCAAAATTTTTTATATTTCACTTGATTTTTACCCAAATTTCATTTAAATCTCTTACTTTTATCTCCAACCATACCATTAAACTTATCATCACTTAACCCAACTAACTTACCTCCATAAATCTTCTTATAACGTCTAAAATCTCCTAAAAACACTTCAAACTAAGAATCACACTAATTTTTCAAACATGTTTTTAATCACTTCTAAGGCTCTCAATCACTTATTTTTATTTACTCTTAAGCTTTCCTTAAGCTTCTATATCACTTAAGGCTTCAAAACCAACCCATAAACTAAAGGAAAAACTAACTTGAAGAAATCTTACCTTTGGCTATGAGGAGAGGACGAGAAGAAGGAGAAGAGGAAAATATAACTTAACTTCTTCAACTTTTCCCCTTTTTCACTCTTAAAAGTATCCTTAGGAATAAATATTAAATTCATTTCCCCTCTAAAGGACCATAATGCTAATCCATTCTTCCATTCTTACTAATTAGTCTTAAACACAACTTCCTAAATCATTTATTGTACTTTACCATTTATTCAATTTAATCCTCCAAATTTTAAATCATTTAACTATAGTCAGTGACCCTATATTTGGGGTATTACAATTCTCCCCCTTAAGAAAATTCGTCCTTGAATTTTAAGACATACCTGATAAAAAGAGGTGTGGAAATTGCTTCCTCATGTCCTCTTCTCTTTCCCAAGTAGCTTATTCTACTTTATGGTTTTGCCAAAGAACTTTAACTAGAGGAATCTTCTTGTTACGTAATTCTTTGTTCTCTCGAGCCAAGATCCTCATAGGTTGTTCCTTTAAGTCAAATCTGGCCGGATCTCTATTTCATCTGGCGTGATAATGTGCGATGGATCTGATTGGTACTTCCTGAGCATTGAAACATGAAAAACATTATGGATCTTATCCATATCAGGAGGCAAATCTATCTGATAAGCTACTAGTCCCCTTTTTAAAATTTCATAAGGTCCAATAAATCTTGGACTCAACTTTCCTTTGCGTCCGAAACGCAATATTTTCTTCCAGGGTGATACTTTCAGAAATACCTTATCTCCCACTTTATATTCAATCTCTTTTCTCTTTAGATCAACATAAGATTTCCGTCAATCAGAAGTTATCTTAAGATTATCTTGGATAACTTTCACTTTATCATCCATTTATTTCCTTAAGTCTGGGCCAACTAGATCTCGATCTTTTAGCTCTAACCAAATTAATGGTGTTCAACACTTCCTCCCATATAAGGCTTCACATGGAGCCATCTTAATACTGGATTGGTAACTGTTATTATAGGCAAATTCTGCTAAAGGAAAATACTTTTCCCATGATCCTTTGAACACAAACACACATGCCCTTAGTATATCCTCCCATACCTGAATAGTTCATTCTGACTGCCCATCTATCTGCGGATAAAAGGTTGTGCTAAATTCAGTCGATTAGCCAATGCCTCGTACAAATACTTCCAAAATTTCAAAGTAAACATTGGGTCTCGATCAGAAACTATCGATATAGGCACTCCATGTAGCCAAACTATCTCTTTTATACACAACTATGTGAATTTATCCATCGAGTAATCTACCAAAGTGGAATGAAATGACCTATCTTGGTCAATCTGTCCATAATTACCTAAATTGAGTCCTTTTTACTGGGTGACAAAGGTAACCCAAAAAAATAATCCATTGCAATTGATTCCCACTTCCATTCAAGAATGGATATCGGTTGTAGTAATCCATAAGGCACTTGATGCTCATCTTTCACTTGCTGACATGTTAGGTATTTTACAACAAACTCTGATACACCTCTTTTCATACCAGGCCACCAATAACGACTTTTTAAATCTTGATCATCTTTTTCCAACCTGGGTGCATCGTCAAAGGACTATAATGTTCCTCAGAGAGAATATATTTCCTCAATTATTCATTATCGGGAATGCAAAGTCTTCCACGATAATATAAACATCCATCAGTCCTGATTTTGAAGTCTTTAGCCTTACCTTTTTCCACTTGCATAATTCTTACCTAGTATTTTTCATCTTGTCCTTGAAGCTCTTTTATCCGATCCAAGAGCATCGACTTTAACTTAAGCTAAAAAATCAGGGCACAATTTTTCTTTAAAGACATACATACATCCAAAGCTCGTAAAGCTACAAAAGTCTTTTGACTAAGTGTATCCGCTACCACATTAGCCTTTCCTTGATGATAATCGATGATCATATCATAATATTTTAAAAGCTCGATCCATATTCTCTGCCTCAAATTCAGTTCTTTTTTAGTCAGCAAGTACTTTAGACTTTTGTGATCTGTATAAATATGACATCACTCACCGTACAGATAATGATGCCAAAATTTCAAAGTAAACACAACCGCTGCTAATTCTAGGTCATGTGTCAGGTAATTTCTCTTGTGATTTTTCAGCTGTCTTGAGGCATAAGCCACAACTTTCCCATCTTGCATAAGCACACATCCTAATCCATTATGAGATGCATCACTAAAGACTACATAGCCTTTACACAACTCAGGTTGTACAAGCACTGGTGCCTCTGTTACAATCCTCTTTAGCATTTCAAAACTTGCTTGGCATTTCTTCGACCAAACAAAAGGCATATCTTTCAGCAACAACTTAGTTAGCGGCGAAGATAACATTGAGAAATTCTTCACGAACCGTCTATAATAACTAGCAAGCCTCAAGAAACTCTGAACTTCAGGAACACTCTTTAGAGGTTGCCAATCTACTATAGCTTGAATCTTTTTGGGATCAACTCTTATGCCTTCTGCGGAGACTATATGACCAAGGAAAGAAATCTCTGCTAACCAGAATTCACATTTGGATAATTTGGCATACAACTTCTTATCTCGAAGAATCTGAAGAGCAATACATAGATGAGCATCATGCTCCTCTCTTGACTTGGAATACACCATAATATCATCGATAAATACCACCACAAATTGATCCAAGTAAGGTTGGAATACTCGGTTCATCAAGTCTATAAATGCTACAGGAGCATTAGTCAATCCGAATGGCATCACAACAAATTCGTAATGTCTATACCGAGTCCGAAAGGCTGTCTTTGAAACATCATCCTCTTTAATCTTTAATTGGTGGTATCCTAACCTTATGTCTATATTAGAGAACACTACTGTGCCTTTTAGTTGATCTAGCAAATTATTAATCATCGAAAGAGGATACTTATTCTTTATGGTTACTTTATTTAACTGACGATAATCTATGCATAATCGCATATACCCGTCCTTCTTTTTCTCAAAAAGAACAGGTGTACCCCAAGGAGAAACACTGGGTCTGATAAATCTTTTATCGAGTAGCTCCTATAATTGAGCCTTTAATTTTCTTTACTCTGTTAGAGCCATTTGATATGGAGACATATAAACAAGTTCAGTACCAAGGTAAACTTCAATATGGAATTCCACATCACGGTATGGAGGTAAGCCCGATAATTCTTTTGGAAAAACATCCGAAAACTCCCTAACTGTTGGAATATCATCTACTCTCACTTCTGGTATTCGAGTGTCTATCACGTTAGCGAGGAAAGCTATACACCCTTTCGATATCATTTTCTTTGCAGTCATCGCTGATATTACACTAGAGGGTGATTTCGCTTTTTCACTGATTACTATAATTTCGGAACCTTCCGTATCCTTCAAAAACAATCATTTGTTGCAATAATCAACCCATCTATGATGTGGAGATAACCAATACATACCCAAAATAATTTCAAACTCATCGAAAAGCAATTCCATCAAGTTTGCCTGGAACACAACCCTTTGATACCCGAGTTACTCTCGCACTATGACCCATAGGGTTTACCGCTATCATCTCACTAAAACTTGGTTCTAAAGGAATTCATCTAGCTCTAACCTACTTTTTACTAATATAAGAGTGTGTAGAACCAGGGTCAACCAAAACAAATACATGTTCATCAAAAAGATGTAATGTACCTGATAAGATATTCGGGTCATCCCGATCCTCATTAGTCTTAATATTGTAAATTGTGGCTACTCCCCGAGTTTCTTTTCTCAGAATTCACTCAAATTTTCCTATGGATCTACCTCTTCCTCTATTTCTATTAGATGCTGCTACCGATCTCTCAGATTGCACTGAATTATCCCCAAATTTCTTAGGACAATTTCGAGCATAGTGACCAATTTCACCACACTGGAAACAAGCTCCACTGAGCAATCTACATACTCCACGGTGATATTTTCCACACGTATGACATGGAGTAGTTCTCTCTCCATATGCTCTACCTGAGTTAGCAGCAAAAGAATGTGATTGCTTATTTTCTGTGAAGTTGCAGTAGAACCATCTCTATCGGTATATCGGGAACTCGAACCCTTGTCTCTATTAACATGATGGTAAGTTGAAGACGTTCCAACTCTTTTTCCCGTCTGCATACTCTTATCAGCTACTAGAGTCTCCTCTTGAGCTCTTTCAAGGGCTTTTGCTCAGTTTATAACTTCTTACAAGATAGAAAAATTTAAAGCCAACAACATATCTTTCAACTTAGGCCTCAAGCCCTCGATAAACCAATCATGTCGAGCTTTGTCATTAGGAACTACTTCAGTAGCAAAACGACTTAGCTTGTTGTACTCAGCCTGGTACTTATGTACTGCTCGATCACCTTGTTTCAGATTAAGAAACTTCAGCAGCATTGCCTGCCTAAACTACTCACTGATGTACTCATTCTTAAATTCCTCCTGAAAGAACTACCAGGTCACTTGCTCCAGTGGCACATTCATCGTATTATTTGACCACCACACTCGAGCTGATCCTCAAAGTAAAGATACAACTCCACCCAACTTTTTAGCATTCGAGCAGCGAAGACTTTCAAGCATCACTATAACATCGTTTAACCATAAATCAGCCTCTATAGGACCTTCATCCTCTTTTCCCCAGAACTTAGGAGCTCCCAATCTTTTCAGCTCTTTTGGGATAAACATCCGCGGTGCTAAAGGAGCAGGGGGAGGCAGAGGAGGTTAGAACCTAGTCAAAATGGCATCGAGAGCTTGCATAAAAGCTCCAAACTCTGGCACTGACATACCCTGATATACCGGAGCACTAGCATTTTCAGAAGGGATTAGATGCTCACTATTAGCTTCATATCTCTTGCTACCCAATCATTCTCTAAATTCTTGTTTAGCCGCTTTTCGTAAGTTCGAAGATTCTGACATCTTAAATGACATACATAATAATAACACTCAAATTAGTAAGAGATGGAACCAATCATATTCTAATGACACCATCTCAGTAACCTTGACAATCTTAGTGGCATGTAAATCCCTTTTAATGTAAAATACACCAGATTTCAGTCGAGAATCGACTAAACCTGTAGCTCTGATACCAATAAATGTAACACCCTTTTCTCATATATGTTTTATGTACACAAGTCACAGGTGTCACATGACTTTTAAAAAATTTACTTATTTGAAAACCCATAAAATTTTGTTCCAATAAGTAAAACATTTTAGTGAAATAAAATAAAATGTTCATAACTTTCAGTAGTTAAAATAATCTTAAGGTTATAACATATTACATAATTGTCCTATAGTTTCTTTCGAGTCAACCTTTGATTGATGATCTCTGCTGCACTTCTTAGTTTGCTAGTCTTTGCTTACCTACACATGAAACAACACACGTTAAGTATTTACTTAGTGAGGCATAATAATACAATAAGATGTAATCTAAACATAGGTATATCATAAAATATTAAGTTACGAATTCAATTTGTATAAATCATATTGATACATAATCTGGCTTGGCAACCCAATGTTCATTCACATAACCTGTGAAACTATATTTAGTATGCCCAACATACCTATCAATCAATATTTTCCTAATTCATCCTTTATTTTCCTAATGTATGCCAAATAAGAATGCAAGGTACATGCATTGCAACGAAATGCCAAAATATAAATTCACAAACTCATTATGAATTTCATGGATGCACACATAGTTTCGAAAGTATACATAGTACCGATACGAAAATGCACCATAATGCATTAAACAAAGTCGATCGATAACTTTTATACATAATTGCATGTCAAAATGGTAATTCACAAACTCATTATTAATACCATGGTTACACATCTAGTGCCGAAAGTACACATATTATCGATACAAAAATGCACCGTTATGCATTAAACCAAATTGATCGATAACCGTTTCATACAATTTATGTCAAAATGCACCTATGACTCTCAATTCACATAGAATGGGCTTTTAAGTCAGATTCGCATATTTAACATTCATTTCTAAAACATCGATAACCAGTAAAACTACATAAAAGTTCATACTCTAAAATCGTTTGTAATATCCTTTCCATAAACATTATGAAAACATATCGAAATACTGCATAACATACTTTTATCAAAACATATGAGATTGACTCATCGCAAGTCATCCTCATCTCATATAATTACATAAAATGCACTCACCTGGTATGCCTCACTGTTATGCTTTAATGATATCTGACTATTCGACAACTTTATCCTTTCCCATTTTCTTTCTTGACTTAGGAGCTTGGTTACGATCTACACAAGCATCTATAATTAGACATACAATACAAATGCTAGTATACTTTTTAACATTTATACTTTTAATAATACTCAAAAGTACTATTATTTTCAAATTCTTTTAAAACTTCATCGTATCTTAACATTTCAGACTGACTGGTATTGGTACCCCTCCTATGGTATCAACACTTCTATACTATGGTAACGATACTCCCTTCAATATCGATACCATTTTTGCCTTCTAGAATCCATAGTATTGGCACCTCTCTCTTGTATCGATACCCACAGCAGTATCGATACTATTCATCGTGTTCATCATCTTTCTTCAAATTTAACCCTATAATATCGGTACTATTCTTCAAGTACCGATACCTTTACCTACATTTTTCATATTTCATTTCAATTTTTACCTAAATTTCGTTTAAATCTTTTACTTTTATCTCCAACCATACTATTAAACTCATCATCACTTAACCCAACTAACTTACCTCCATAAATCTTCTTATAAGATCTAAAATTTCCCAAAAACACTCCAAACTAAGAATCACACTAATTTTACAAACATGTTTTTAATCATGATCTCTTGTAAATGTATATGCTATAGAAAACAAATCTGTTCAAGTATACACAATCGATGCAAGTAATATAATAGTGAGTGTGTATCGTCTCCACAGGGATTGTAAGGCTTTTTAAAAATTGCTACAGCTAGGAATAGGCATCGTTAACTAATTCAATGTATATAAGTCTAATGATATAAGAAGGGAAAATATGCAATGGCGAATAGTATGAACATATGGAAAAAGTTTGGCCGAGGTAATAAAAATTGTAAAGTGAAGTGAGCAAAAAAGTTTTGTCGAGGCAAGAAAAATATGTAAAGGTAAACAAATAAAAGTTGTCAAGGATAAGGTTATCAAAATCCTATAAATAGATTGGCAACCTCACACAATCAGACTTCTAACGGAGCACTTAGGTTCGTTTTGCTATGGCAATAAGTTATTTTATGCTAAGAATGATTCGGTATGCTATGCTTAGGCTGTCCAACAGAATTACTAGAGTATTCAAGGACGGTTGATATGCAATACTACTCGTCGTGACCTACAACCCTTGGTTTGTCAGATTGTTGTTGTGGCAATACCCCTCAGCGTGAACTATAGTTGGTTCCTATCCTACTCAAGCGTTTATCCCTTTTAGTCGGTTGAAACCCTCTCCTTATCTCTAAGGCAGGTTAGAACATCACCATCCTGGATCTATTCCATTGTTCACGTAAATCTATCTTAGTTCTCTCTAATCTAAGAATTAATTTCTAGAAAAATGACAATCTCTCGAAAGTACTTAAGAGGTCTAGAAATGTTTCACCTAGGCACCAGGCAATTTCTCGAAGCTCTTACAATGTCAAGGCAAAAGGTTAAAATAATGAACAAAACAACATTTAACAAAAACATACTTAATCATTCATTAAAGATAAAATAAAATATCATCCAAGCATTCCCAACACCAAATAAAACAATTATGGTGTGGTTAACATCATCCCAAAAATGTTCATTAAGTACAAGCCCTTAAAAAAATAAAACATGAAGAACAAGAGGAAAAAAATCCCAAAACAAAGTTCTGCCGTGACATCAGACCACCACCATGACTACTTCAGTGCACCAGCTTCTCTCGAGGGTCTGGCCGCTACTCCGACGAAGCATGATTATGGAGGGTACCAAGGATAGACGAGTGGGGAACGATGGAAAAAATGATGCCGCAGCCGCCTTTTTTCAAGCCTAGGGTATTTTCTCTATATGATTATGAACACTTTATGAAGAGTTATAATGGGGTATTTATAGTGGGAATTTCTATGGTTTAGTGACCTTGAAAATTTCCTAAATACCCTTTAAGTTAAACCCTTTTTGTGAATAACATAGCAATTTGCGGTGGTCTCAAATTCCTTGATAAGGGCATGATTACACGTGAGGTATATTGGAATGCTGGTCATGTGACGTCAGTAATTTTGTCTCGTATTGTGTCAGACTGGAGAGATAAAACTCGCATTGGTAAGAAAATTTGTTCCTCACTGTCGTCGTCTCCTGTTCCACTAACCTTAGCAAATTAATTTGTCTCGGCAAATAAATTCTTCCTTAGTCATTTCCTGTATCATCACAATCAGCAATCAACCTTTCTCATCATCAGCATCAGTTTAATCAAATAAACTTTGCCTCGACAAAAATTATCCACCACATGAAAATATGTCCTAAATGTAACTATATGTAGCTAAAATGCTGTCAATGGCTTTTAGACAATCAATAACTTAAGTAAAAATACCTAAAATATAGTCTTTTTACGGAGTTATCACACCCCCAAATGTAAGCTATTGCTTGTTCTCAAGCAATGGATAATAAGCTGTAGAGAAATAAATTGCCATGCCAAAGAAAAAAAATTAGGACAATCATATAGTTTAAAATTTCATCCCTCAAAAAAAAAGTTTAGCCTCAACATGGTAGATTATACGAGAAGTCAAGTACCTTTCCTAGGTTAGGATTCTTTGTCGCTGTGTGTGCGTGATTGTATAGAAGTCTATCTTTAACGTAGTTAGAAAACTCATAAGTAAGCTTTTCTATTTTGCCAAGGCATCAAATTATTCGTCAAGCATACTTTCACTCCTATTTTTTTCAACATGTAACTTCAACACTTTTTTAAGCATACTTAAAGGGGAGTCAGCCTATCACACTACCATCCCACACTCTAAGTGAAATGAGCATACCTTCCACCCTCGAGCGAGTCAGGTAGAGTAATCCCGTGACTGCTTTCATTCACTTATATGCCGAGGTAACCATTTATTTAAGGGATTTTTCCATGTCATGCTATCACACAGAGGAGTGTCCCTCTATAGTTATGTCGAGGCATTTATTTGTAATTCAACACAATTCAAAACATTAAGGAGTTCAATTTAGCCTTTCAAACATTTAACATCACAAAGCGCAAAAAGTTCTTTCCTAAAAATTTTCTAAGCACCTTAAACAGATAAAACATACAATCGAGTTTAAAGAGTCACAAAGAATCAAGTCCTAAGGCCGGTTCTAGTCCTCAACAGCCATGTAAAATACTTCTGGCCTAGGCAATAAAATTTGCTTTCATCATTGGGCATCATCAAATTTTTCGAACAACTATCATAATGAAACTCATGCCATGACAACAAATATTTCAACCAATTATTATCAAAAATGAAAAAAAATAAGTATGGAGTACAAAACCTCCCCTAAACATGAGAGATGCATTGTCCTCAATGCATGAAGACTAAACTAAAGATGAAATGTAATGAAAGGTACCTTGACTAAACTTGAGAGATGGTGGTGGGGTTGTTTTGCACAGATTCCTCAAGTGGAGAAGTTCAAATGTGATTTGTTATCCTCTTCAGGTGATGGATGATCAGAGGTGTTGTAATTCACCGTGGCATTTGTACAGATGGGTAGACATCATCAGCAATGTTATTTTTTGTACCAACACAATTTGAGTATTCTTTCTAAGTGGGTGCAATATCCGCATGGGCTTTGCTCTTGTCCACATGCTTGGGAGCTTGTTCTTAAAAAACTAATCTTAAAAGTAAATAAAGAAATAAAATAAAGAAAAACAAACACACAAACACTCAATAAGTTTGCCATTAAAAAAATAAAGAGGGTTGAAGGGATACAAACTCCAAACATCTTAAATTGATATGGTTGTTTTGTAACATTCGATTGGATCACCAGTATAGACCAAAATACCGCACACATATAACAATTCTACCTTCAAATATTTTACCCTTGCATTTCGTGTCTTGTACATCTCAATTGTAGGACCTTTGTAGCAGTCATCTCTCCTTTAAAGTGCTCTCCGTATGAAGTTGAATCGTAGTGGAATAAGATCTCTTCGTTATGCTTCTTCAACAGTTGGGGGAGGGGTGGAGGAGGTCTGACTTCTCTTGCTGAGGGTGGGGGTGAAACATTTTTCGTGGAAAAAATTTCCTCTATCAATAAAGAGACTGGTTGAACCCTCGTCTTTTTCCTTCTCCACAGGCAACTCATCTTGTTTAACAGTTTTAGCTTGACTTTCAGATTCTTCTTGTGTAATGCCATGGTGAGAAATTTCTTGCTTCATCCTCCAAAACTTATCTTCCAGATTAATTTGGGTGCCACTCCTCAGTGTAAGCGCACTTCATTGCTCTTTTCCTTGGGTGCCAAACTTATCTTCCTTGCTCGTTTCAATCCTAGGGTGTAACCCTGTAGGTTATTGTAACGATAACAGTAATTATTAGAACAATTCTAATATTACACGGAATGAGTGACATCAAGCAATATATCATTGTCACCTAAGTTACAAGAAAATATGATTCGACATATCATCTTGGTGATTAACTCTTTTATGTAATACATCCTTATGTCCTTTATATATAGAATATGAACAAGTATTGGAATAGTTACACTTGTATAGCACTTGTATTGTTTCTTGATATCTAGAGTAGACTTTAATTAATGAATAGTTTGTGATATCTCATATCAACTTATTCGAGCATGGCCATGCGTTTCTAGTCTCACTCAATCAAGAGGCCTGTGATATATTTCCTATTATGTAGGAAGGACAAATCCTATCTTAATCATACACACCCACTACATATATTGAGATATATTCAATAACAGTCTTTATAGAGAAACCAGTTACGGAGCATGTTAACTGCATCAAAACATAACACAATATATGTTGGGATAGTATTATTCTCAAGTTTAAGGATCATACATATAGTTATCACCATTAGCAATGTTATGACTTTCACATAATAATCCAAGATATATGCTCATGGTGGGTCAATCCAATAAATTGTTCTCTAACAATGTAATCATGTCTCAATTCTGACATCTCTATGTCAATGACAACTCGTTGTCATCAATCAATAACATGTTAGTCTTAAGCGTATTATTATTGTCCATGGTCATAATAATACTTGACTAGGGATCTTTTAATAATGACAATTATGTCATTATATGGACTTTATTATCTTCCAGTTTATGTTAAACATATATATATATAACTAAAAATAATAGCGGCAATGCCTTTATTCAATAAAATCAGTTAATGAAAGTATTATTATAATCATCATATGATTGGTCTTTGCGCATACTCTAATAATCTTCCACTAGAACTAAGACCAATCACTCACGTATCTAATACCGAGTGACTCAGTGTGACGATCATGCCTCTGCTATGTAAGAGGATTCGTCAAGGGATCAATAATGTTGTCATCCATGTGTACTCTGCATATTTCCATATCTCCTCGATTTATGATCTCTCGAATGAGATGAAAGCGCCTAAAAATACGTTTGGATCGTTGATGAGATCTGGGTTCCTTTGCTTGTGCAATGACTCCATTATTGTCACAACAGAGTTCTACAACATCTGATATGCTAGGAACAACCCCTAATTCCAATACGAACTTCTTGATCCAAACAACCTCTTTTGTTACTTCACTGGTTGCAATGTATTCGGCCTCTATTATAGATTCAACTACTGTGTCTTGCTTCGATCTTTTCCAGCTCACATCACCTCCTTTAAGACAAAACAAAAAACCCGATTGCGATCGTGAGTCATCCTTGTCAGTTTGGAAGCTGACATCAGTATAACTTTTTATACTAAGTTCTTTCTCCCCTCTATAGACAAGAAATTTATCCTTAGTTCTTCTTAAGTACTTAAGGATATTTTTAACCGCAACCTAGTGATTTTCACCAGTGTTTGCTTGATACCGACTCATCATGCTTAGAGCATACGATACATCTTGTTGAGTACATATCATGGCATACATTATAAAACCAATAGCCGAAGCATATGGAATCTTATTCATCCGTTCTCTTTCTTGTGGAGTTTAAGGATGCATTTCCTTTGAAAGTGAAATGACATGTCTCATAGTCAAAAATCCTTTCTTGGATACTTCCATACTGAACCTTTTTAGCACTTTGTCTATATATGTACTTTGACTTTGACCTAGAAGTCGTCTTGATCTATCTCTATAGATCTTAACTCCTAAGATATATGCTACCTCACCCAAATCTTTCATAGAGAAACAACTACCTAACCAAGTCTTAACAGACTGTAAGAAGATATATCATTTCCTATAATGAGTATGTCATCTACATACAAGATTAGGAAAGAAACAATGCTCCCACTAGCCTTCTTATAAACACAAGGCTCATATTCAATTCTGATAAAACCAAATTCTTTGATTGCATCATTGAAAGAAATATTCCAGCTTCGAGAAGCTTGTTTTAGTCCATAAATAGACATTTGTAGCTTACAAACCATTCTCGTATTTCCTGGAGTGATAAAACCTTCTGGTTGTGTCATATACACATCCTCTTCAAGTTTTCCATTAAATAAAGTGATTTTGACGTCCATTTTCCAGATTTCATAATCATGGAATGCAACTATTATGAGCAAGATCCAGATGGACTTAAACATAGTTGTAGGGGAGAATGTTTCATCATAGTCTACACCATGAACTTGTCGAAAACCTTTAGTGACTAATCACCCCTTGTATGTTTGTACATTACCATCCATGTCGGTTTTCTTCTTAAAACCCCATTTACACCATATAGGTTTGACCCCTTTAGGTGGTTCAACTAAAGTCCACACTTGGTTTACTGACATGGAATCCATCTTAGATCTTATGGCTTCAAGCCATTTCTCATATTTTGGGCTAGACACTGCCTCTTGATAAGTTCTATGCTCATCTTGATCCATAAGAAGAACATCTCCATGTGTAGTAATGAGAAATCCAAATCTCTCAGGTGCACCGTGTTCTCTTGTGGATTTGCGCAGTGTAGGTTCATTAATTTGTTGTTCTTGAACTTCTCCAAGTTCAATATTTCTACCCTTCCATTTCTTTGAGAGAAATTCTGTTGAGTTAATTGATCAATGGAATCGGCCAAGAGAGGGTGAATTGGTAATTAAAATTTTGGTGGAAGCTTTTGCAGAAAATTGAAAGAAATTGCACATCGATTTACAGTTGTTCGACTTTCTCAACAAAGTCTACGTCCACTACCTTAGCTATCCACACTAAGGATTTTCCAAAAAATTCACTAATTTGTTCTTTCTTTTGAGGCCAAAGAGATAACCTTACAACTCCCTCAAGAATTATACCCCAATTCTTGAGAACACTCTTTCTTAAAGAGAAAATTACAAATTTTGCAAACTTACAAGAAAACCTCACAAGGTAAGATATTTGCACAATTCTAGAACAAAGAAAGAACACTCAAGAATAAATATAATTGAGCACAATAAGTGTTCTTGAAAGAAAAATGAATATTGAATGAAAAATAGGCTTGAAATGCTCAAACTTGAGGTTTGATGCTTTCTCTTTGATTCTCTCTTGATTCTAGTTGCTTGATATTTCTTGTTTTTGATCAATGGCTTCTAAGCTTGTTTAACTACACCTTCAAATGATTCTGAACGTTGGGGATGCTTAGTGCAGTCAATATAGCCGTTTAAGTGTGAAAACAATTAATAAAATCAGTTGGGAGCGTCAGCGCATCGATGCATACCCATGGTGCATCGATGCATACCCGTGGTGCATCGATGTATCAGTGTAAAATTCAAATATTTTGACCGTTGGACCTTTAGTGCATCGGTGCACTAAGAGTACATCGATGCATAAAATGCATTCGATGTTTTGAAAAAGCCTGAGTGCATCGATACATAGTCTTGTGCATCGATGCATCAAATGCACTGAGTTCATCGATGCATGGTATGTGCATCGATGCATAAAATGTATTCGATGTTCAAGAAATTAATTGATACATCGATGCATGGATTGGTTCATCGGTGCATGCCCTTGAAAAATTGATTTTAGGCTTAATTTTGGTTCAAAATACTTTGTGAAAATTTGTTTAAAAATAGTTTAAGTATAAAACACAAATTTACACATTTAGTAAGGTTTAAAATTGATCTTGAAAGACTTGGAGTAATAGCTTGATATTCGAGTAATTAAATCGAATATACTTTTATAAAATCATTTGTAAAATCTTAAAATTCATTTAACTTAATTTGTTGTATCGAAATATCAAAATGTTTTCAACAATCTCCCCCTTTTTGATATAACAAAACTCTTGAGTAATTTTAAGATTTTCTTTGAAAATTAGTTTTGAAATCAATTTTGAAATTACTCCAAATTACTCCCCCTTACTGTAACACTTCTCCCCTTTAATTTAAAACTTTTAACACTTAACACTTCTCTCCTTTTTGTTAAATCAAAAAGACTCAAAAACTGAAGGCTTTTGAAAAACATAGCCAGTTGATTAAACATTTTAATTGAATATAGCTTAAGCTTCTAAGATCAAAGATCAAAAGAGAGGTTAGCCATTATTGTTCATAATTAATATTCATAATAAAATGTGAAATGGTAAATTGGTCATATTTCAACTAAAAAATAAATGATGCATATATTGAAAAAACCAAAATATATATGAAATAAAAGTTCAAATATCCATCAAACAAACATCCAACAATCAAAGAAAGACAATCCAAAATGTTTTAACAATTTAAATTCAAGTTCAAACCCAAAAACAGTCAAAGCAAGATAAGTATATTCATCCATTGAAGGATCGGGAGAAGGAGGAGGGTAACAAGCTCTCATCTCAAGCGTGAGTGCATCCAAACAATCAAAATTGTTGATAGACGATAGGTTTAAGCTTAAACAATTTATCAAACTTCCAAGCTTTAAGAATCAAAAGGTATTCAAAATCAATGTCAACCATAGCTTGAAGTGAAGGAATACGCTCTTCACGGATTCTATAAGTTTGGAAAGAGTTTCTGTACCTAGAGTACAATTCGTCTCTACGACGCTCAGGCATGTTAAAACAAGATCCTAATAGAGATGAAGGAGGAGGAGGAACGAGATTAGGAGGTTGAGGAACGGGAGGACGGTTTTGGTTTGACCGACTCGAAGATGACCTAGGTCGTTTAGGGTTTGACATGATTAAAGGAAATCGGAATAAGGAATATCACCTGCAATTTGAAACACATGTATGCACAATCAATCCCAAAACTCAAATGAGTCCTCAATAATTCAAGGTTCTCTAAACCATATCATAATGGGCATGTTTTGAAAACTATTCAATAATATTTGATAATCATAATATAGTTTTAATGAAAACAACACAATTAAATAAAAAATATTACTAATTTTCGAAATCATTTTTTTTAAGTTCGAAATTCAAAGAAAAATCTTGAAAAATTGTTTGTTTTTGACGAAATTGGTAGTAAAATCTAGTTTAGAACCAACAAACAATCAATGCCCGATATAATGTTCATCCTAGAACTAATCAAAACTAGTTCTAAAATCAAAAATCAATAAAATAGAGGTTTTTGATATATTACCTTGAAAATTCGGATTGAGAGAAATGAGGAGTTGTTTTGCATGATTTAATGATATAAGTAGGTTTTGAAGATGAAAAGCACGAAGAAACCGATGATTTTCCGATGATTTTGAGCAAGAGTAGGATTTAGAGTGAGAGAGGGAAGAACGGTGTGAGTGTTTTAGTTTTAGGGTTTGAGTAAAATGAAGAAAATGAGGCATTAAAACCCGACAGATGCATCGATGCATGGCTCTTGTGCATCGATGCACATTCAAGGGCGTGCATCGGTGCATCAGCTGATGTATCGATGCACATTCAGAGGGATGCATAGGTGCACTGTTAAGTGTATCGATGCAGTAAGCACAAAATTGTCATAAATATGTTTTAAACACTCAAAATGCTAATTTAATTGGCTCTAGTGGTATTGGCAACTCATATATAAAAAATTAATTATGTTCAATCAATCAAATTAATCTTTAAACTTTATTTGAACATAAAATTAATTTTCACCAAAGAACATAAACTCCCCCTAACTAATAGCAAAGAATGCAATCAAAAATTTATTATTATAAGCATTTTTCATTTATTATTAAAAGTGCTAAAAAAATTTTAAACACTATGTGAAGATAGGTCAGTTAAACCTAATTCTCTCCTAAGTGTCCAAAATCTTTCCTTATCTAAGGGTTTTGTAAAAATATCCGCTAATTGGTGCAAAGTATCAACAAATTCTAGAATTACATCTTCCTTAGTGACATGGTCTCTAATGAAGTGATGTCTAATTTCAATATGTTTAGTTCTAGAGTGTTGGATGGGATTTTTAGTGAGACAAATAGCACTAGTATTGTCACACTTGATAGGAATAGTACCTACTTCAATTCCATAATCAAAAAGTTGTTGTTTCATCGATAAAACTTATGCACAACAACTACCGGCCAAAATGTATTCCGCTTCAGTGGTAGATAATGCAACACAATTTTGTTTCTTTGAAAACCACGAAATCAGCATATTTCCAAGGAATTGGCAAGTACCGGAGGTGCTTTCCTATCTAATTTGCATCCTCCATAATCCGCATCTGAGAAGGCATGCAAGCTAAAGCTTGAGTCTCTAGGATACCAAAGTCCTATACTAGGAGTGTCCTTAAGGTATCTAAAGATTCTCTTAACAGCTAGTAAATGTGATTCCTTAGGGCATGATTGAAATCTAGCACATAAGCAAACACTAAACATAATGCCAGGTCTACTTACAGTTAGATAAAGTAAAGATCCAATCATTGAGCTATATAATTTAACATCTACACATTTACCTCCTTCATCTAAGTCAAGCTTTATTGAAGAGCTCATTGGAGTGTCATGAGGCTTTCCATTTTCCAGTCCAAATTTCTTGAGCATATCTTTGACGTACTTAGCTTGATTGATGAAGATTCCATCTTTTCTTTGCTTGATTTGGAGTCCCAAGAAAAATGAGAGTTCCCCCATCATGCTCATCTCAAACTCACTTTGCATTAGCTTAGAAAATTCTTGGCAAAGAACATCATTAGTAGAATACTAATAAATCTTTACCTTTATGCTTTAAAACCAATGTAGTGTCAACCTTCCCTTTTGAAAAACCTTTTTCAATTAAAAAGTTTGACAATATTTCATACCAAGCTCTAGGAGCTTGTTTTAAACCATAAAGCGCTTTTGTCAATTTAAGAACATGATTTGCAAATTTTAAATCTTCAAAACCAGGAGGTTGTTCCACACACATTTCTTCTTTTATAAAACCATTTAAAAATGCACTTTTAATATCCATTTGATATAATTTAAATTCATTAAAACATGCAAATGCTAATAACATTCTAATTGCTTCCATCCTAGCTACGGGAGCGTACGTTTCATCATAATCTATGCCTTCTTCTTGAGTATACCCTTGAGCAACAAGTCTAGCCTTGTTTCTCACTATATTACCACTCTCATCAAGCTTATTCCTAAATACCCATCTAGTACCTACAGTAGATTTATTACTAGGCCTTTCAATTAATGTCCATACTTTACTTCTCTCAAATTGATTTAACTCTTCTTGCATAGACATAATCCAATGTTCATCATTTAATGCTTCTTTAATATTCGTAGGCTCTATGCATGAAATAAATGCAACATAATTACAAATATTTCTAAGAGAAGATCGAGTTGTTACCCCTTTGGATGGATCACCTATAATCTCACCATCCTTGACATAGTTGTACTCTCTCGGATAAGATACTTCCCTTTCTTCAATGGTTGGATTCTCGAGAGGATCATGAGTTTCCTCATCTTTCATTTCTTCCTTTGATGATGATTCTCCAACGTCATGTCTAACGTCATTTGTATTTATAATACCTACATCATCATTAACACAAGAATCCTTCCTCGGAAGGAGATTATCATCGAAAACATGTATATACTCTTCTACAACTAAAGTTCTTTTATTAAATACTCTATAAGCTTTAGAATTTAAGGAATAACCCAGAAAAATTCCTTCATCACTTTTAGCATCATATTTGCCAAGGTTTTCTTTACCGTTATTTAAAACAAAACATTTACATCCAAGAGGATGAAAATAGCCAATGTTAGGCTTTTTATTTTTGAAAATTTCATATGGAGTTTTCTTTAAAATTGGCCTAATCATTACTCGATTTACAACATAACAAGCGGTATTTGTGGCTTCCGCCCAAAAATATTTTGGTAAATTATTTTCACAAAGCATGGTTCTAGCCATTTCTTCTAAAGTTCGATTTTTCCTCTCAACAACTCCATTTTGTTGAGGGGTTATAGGTGCTGAAAAATTATGGCTAATACCATTAGAATTACAAAATTCATTAAATCCAAGATTTTCAAATTCAGTGCCATGATCACTTCTAACACTAATGATAGAGTAACCTTTTTTGTTTTGGATTACTTTTGAAAATGTGATGAAATTTTCTAATGCTTCATCTTTAGTACTTAAGAATAGAACTCAAGTATATCTAGAATAGTCATCTACCAAGACAAATGCATATTGTTTTCCACCCAAGCTAGTAGTCCTAGTTGGCCCAAAAAGATCTATATGGATTAATTGTAATACTCTACTAGTTGATACGTCATTAATGGATTTAAAAGAAATTCGCTTTTTTTCCTTTAGCACAAGCATCACAGATTTTATCATTATCAAATTTAAGCTTAGGCAACCCTCTTACTAAGTCTCCTTGAATTAGCCGTTGCAAAACACTCATACTAGCATGTCCTAGTCTCCTATGCCATAACCAACTATTATGTTCATCCTTAGCAACTAGGCACAAATTAGTCATATCAATAGAGTCTAAATGTACCATGTAAATGTTTCCTATTCTATGACCAACAAGCATAATCTTATTAGATGCAATGTCAATTACTTTACAATTATTAATTTCAAACATGACATTGAATCCCTTGTCGCATAATTGACTAATACTCAATAGATTATGCTTTAATCCATTCACATATATTACATTTTTAATTTGTATGGAAGAAATATTACCTATAGTACCAATATCTTCAATGTGACCTTTTGAATTATCACCAAAAGTCACTTCTCCTCCATTTTTGACATTAAGCTCTATGAACCGGCTTTTGTCTCCGGTCATATGTCTCGAGCATCCACTATCAAGGTACCATGAATTTGGATTTGTTTCTCGTGCCTTGTAGCAATGCTCCTTTTCCTACAAACATAGATTAATTTCTTATTTTTCTATTGGGTCCATATTCATTAGTTTCTAAAATCCTTGTCCCCTTAGGTATCCATTTATGAAGGACATTTTTATCTTTAGTAGTAATGAGTTCTTTAGGAACCCATATACTTCTAATGATTTTACCATTTGAAGTTCTTTGAGGACTTCTATGATTGTAGTTTCTAAAACTTTTCTTAACAAAGTTGGATTTTGAATTCTCACATTTTTCAAAACTTTTTGTACCAACCTTATTAAAAGAAGTTTTAAGATCATCAATCTTCTTTTGATGATCATCATGAACTTTTGAAAGTAAGTTATGCAAATAAATATTTTTAAATCAATAATTTTGATTTGCAACTCTTTTATCTTACTTTCAAGCTCATTGTTGGTCTTGGATAAAAGACTATTTTCGTTTTTCAATTTTGAAATATCATTTTTGTATTTTGAACATAGAGTCTTATAATCCGAAGCCAAATCATTATAATCCTCTAATAACTCATCATAAGATAATTCATCTGAATCGAATGAGTTAGAGGTTACCTTAGAATCTTCCCCGATAGCCATTAAGCACAAGTTTGCAACTTCTTGTTCCTCTTCATCAGAACCTTCTTCATCGCTCCATGTAGCTACATGAGCCTTGTGCTTCTTTTTGGATTGACCCTTTTTCTTCAATTGTGGGCAATCATATTTGACATGCTCCGGCCTTTTGCATTCATAGCATTTGATCGAGTCTTTCTCCTTCGATTCAGTTTTGAAGCCTTCATTGCGTTTGAATTTTCTACCTCGATTGGGTATCATCAACTTTCTGAATCGTTTGGCAAATAATGCCATTTCCTTATCATCATCATCGTCATTTGAATCAATCTCATCTTTTGTGGATTTGAGAGCAACTCCAATGTTTTTCTTCTTCTCCTTCTCCTTTGGTGTCTCGTCAATCTTATCAAGGTCCACTTCATCTTCAAGCATCATTTCATTAGTGAGAAGGGAACCGATTAGCTCTTCAAGAGTTAAGGACGTTAAGTCCTTAGACTCGATGATTGTCATCTTCTTTGATTGCTACGATTCTGGAAGAGAGTAGACTAACTTCCTCACAAGCTTTTCATTTGAAATGATCTCTCTATATGATTTGAGACCATTGACAATCGTTGAAAATCTATCCGTCATAGCTTTGATATCTTCATTTGGTTTCATCCTGGAATTTTCATAGCTATGCGTTAGAATACTAATTTTAGATTTCTTTACCTCATCGGTACCTTCATGAGTGACTTGAAGTTTGTCCCATATTTCTTTGGCGGTTGTACAAGATGAAACTCTTCCGTATTCATCTAGTCTAAGAGCACAAAATATGATATGGATGGCTTTGGAGTTGAGCTGGAACATTCTTGTCTCTCCTTCACTCCACAATCTTGGATGAGTGAGAGGCATGATGTATCCTTCTTCTACGGCATTCCATGCTCCCATGTCACTTGCTTGAATGAAGTACATCATCATATTTTTCCAATAGGCATAGTTAGCCCCATTGAAGAAAGGAGGCATGTTGACGGGCATCGAATCGAGACCGGAGTCAAAGTTTGAAGTAGAGGCCATTGATGACTTTGATTATCGATGTAACTCTTCCCGAATCGACTCAAGAGGAGATTAAACCTTCAAATGAGTTAGGCTCTGATACCAATTGTTGAGTTAATCGATCGATGGAATCGACCAAGAGGGGGTGAATTGGTAATTAAAATTTTGGTGGAAGCTTTTGCAGAAAATTGAAAGAAATTGCACAGCGATTTACAGTGGTTCGACTTTCTCAACAAAGTCTACGTCCACTACCTTAGCTATTCACACTAAGGATTTTCCAACAAACTCACTAATTTGTTCTTTCTTTTGAGGCCAAAGAGATAACCTTACAACTCCCTCAAGAATTATACCCCAATTCTTGAGAATACTCTTTCTCAAAGAGAAGATTACAAATTTCGCAAACTTACAAGAAAACCTCACAAGGTAAGATGTTTGCACAATTCTAGAACAAAGAAATAACACTCAAGAATAAATATAATTGAGCATAATAAGTTTTCTTGAAAGAAAAATGAATATTGAATGAAAAATAGGCTTGAAATGCTCAAACTTGAGGTTTGATGATTTCTCTTTGATTCTCTCTTGATTCTAGTTGCTTGATATTTATTGTTTTTGATCAATGGCTTCTAAGCTTGTTTAAATACACCTTCAAATGATTCTGAATGTTGGGGATGCTTAGTGGAGTCAATATAACTGTTTAAGTATGAAAACAATTAATAAAATTAGTTGGGAGCGTCAGTGCATCGATGTATACCCATGGTGCATCGGTGCATCAGTGTAAAATTCAAATAAATACATTCGATGTTTTGAAAAAGCCTGAGTGCATCGATGCATCAAATGCACTGAGTGTATCGATGCATAAAATGCATTCGATGTTCAAGAAATTAATTGATGCATCGATGCATGGATTGGTGCATCGATGCATGCCCTTGAAAAATTGATTTTAGACTTGATTTTGGTTAAAAATACTTTGTGAAAATTTGTTTAAAAATAGTTTAAGTATAAAACACAAATTTACACATTTAGTAAGGTTTAAAATTGATCTTGAAAGACTTGGAGTAATAGCTTGATATTCGAGTAATTAAATCGAATATACTTTTAGAAAATCATTTGAAAAATCTTAAAATTCATTTTACTTAATTTGTTATATCAAAACATCAAAATGTTTTCAACAAATTCTCTTTCGAGAAAAACTCTTGTTCGAGCAACAAACACTTTGTTCTCATCAGGGTTGAAGAAATAATATCCCTTAATTTCTTTAGGATATCCAACAAATATACACTTATGAGATTTAGGTTCGAGCTTTGTAGACATTTGATGTTTTATATAAGCTTCACAACCCTAAATCTTCATAAAAGACATACTAAGACGCTTCCCAGTCCATATCTCGTATGATGTCTTTTGAACCGATTTAGATGGAACACGATTTAGTGTGAAAGCTACTGTTTCAAATGCATGTCCCCAAAAAGAAGTCAAAAGATCACTATGACTAATCATCGATCGAACCATGTATAACAGTGTTCAATTCCTTCTTTCATAAACTCCATTCCACTGTGGTGTACCAGGTGGTGTAAGTTGTACGACAATCTCACATTATTTCAGGATTTCATCAAACTCTATGCTTAAGTATTCTCTATCTCGATTTGATCGAAGTGCCTTAATACTCTTACCTAGTTGATTTTGTACTACATTTTTAAATTCCTTAAACTTTTCAAGGGCTTCAGATTTATGGCGCATAAGATAAATATACCTATACCAACTGAAGTCATCGGTGAAAGTAATGAAATAATGGAATCCACCTCTGGCTTGTGTATTCATCAGTCCACATACATCACTATGTATTAACCCCAATAAATCACTTGTTCGCTCACCTTTATTATTAAAAGGAAATTTAGTCATTTTTCCCAACAAGCAAGATTCGCATACATCATATTGTTCGAAAACAAATGAATCTAAGAATCCATCTTAATGGAGTTTTGATATGTGTTTCTCACTTATATGGCCTTAACGACAATGCCAAAGATAAGTTTGATTTGGGTCATTTGTTTTTGATCTCTTAGTATTTATGTTATAAATGGTGTTTTCTTGATCCAAACTATAGAGACCATTAACCAATTGTGTTGAACCATAAAAAACACTATCGAGATAAAAATAACAACAATTATTCTTAATAATAATCTCAAAACCAATCTTGTCCAAACAAGAAATAGAAATAATGTTCTTAGTCAAACTAGGCACAAAATAATAATCCTATAAATTTAAATCAAGTCCACTAGGAAAAGATAAAACATATGTCCCTATAGCTAATGAAACAATTCTTGCTCCATTTCCCACTCGTATGTCTACGTCTCCTCTAGCCAGATTCCTTCTCTTTTGCAGTCCCTATACGGAAGTATAAATATGAGAACCACAATCGGTATCTAATACCTTAGAAGTAGATGTTGACAAATTAACATCAATAATATAAATACCTGAAACAAACGTTCCGTTTGCTTTTGCCTTCTTGACATCTTCAAGGTAAATAGGGCAGTTTCTCTTCCATTGTCCGGTCTTATCGCAATGGAAATATTTTCCTTCCTTCCTAACTCCCCCTTTCGGTTTCAATGCATTTTTTCCTTTTGGTTTGCCCTTACCATTGCCCTTAGACTTTTCCACTACCTTTTCTTTCCCTTTCCTTTGTCCTTGTGGATTATCAGAATGGGCTTAGGTCTAACCTTTTTCATGTTACTTTCAGCAGTTCGTATCATGCCAGGTAACTGTGGCAAAGTCTTGTTAATTTCATTCATGTTGAAATTAAGGACAAATTAGCTAAAGCTTTCTGGCAATGAATGCAGGATAACATCAGTAGCCAATTCATGTTTGAGAGGAAATCCCAACTTTTCCAACGTTTGGATGTAGCCTATCATCTTGATGACATGAGCTCCTACAAGAGTTTTCTCTTCCATTTTGCATTGAAATAGAGCTTTAGAGGACTCATATCTCTCTTAACGTGCTTTCCCTTCATATATTTCTTTGAGATTTTGAATCATCTCATATGCAACCAAGTCCTCATGTTGTTTCTCAAGCTCAGGAGTCATGGTGGCAAGCATTAGACATCCAACATCTAACATATCATCCAATGTTTCTTGAATTTGTCTATGTCAGCTCTTGAAGCATTAGCTGCCGGTTCATCAGGAACAGGTTCTTCAATGACATATTTCTTCATTTCCTATTTGAGAACAATTCTTAAATTACGAAACCAGTCAAGGAAGTTTATGACATTAAGTTTATCCTTCTCAAGGAGTGATCGCAGTGATAAATTGTTGTTTTCCATTAAATCTAAAATAATGCAAATATTAAAGTAAGTAAATTTACCGTATTAAAATTTATAAATAGGTCTTTATTTACAAATTACTCCCACTATTTTATTCAAAATTAAAAACCCTCTCTATTTTATTTTCTAAAAAATTCAACGAAAATATTTCTAGTGGGTGAGGATCCATAATACATCAATTTCCTAAATCAGCTTTGGCTTTTCTTTTAGGATAGTGATTATTTAGGTAAGTAACACTTTACTAGTTACATCTCATGTAACTCCTTTTGGTGAACAACTCTTGTTCAAGTCATCTCATGACTTATCCAAATATTTAACCTCTAGGTTTCTAATCCTATTAGAATAACCTAGCTAAGTTATTACCAATATCTCAACCGATGAATATCACTTTCTAATTCTTCGAGTTTAACCAAGATAGATTTATGTGTCGATGCTTTGGCAAAGCCCACACAATATCAATCGAAGCCTTAACGAGGGTAAATATTTTGATGGTTAAGTTAACTAAGATTATAAAAAGAGATTTGCGTAATTATCTCATCATTGTTCATTTTAATATTAGGCCCCTATTGATCTCATCAATATTTAATCTTATTTTATCATTTGATGAATTACATACATAACATATATAACAATAAATAAATAAGATGCAATGGTTATAGCCTAAAAACAATGAATAAGGTGGCCCATCCCAAGCCAATGGGAGAACCAAAAAACCTAAAGCCTAAGACTACTCTCTAGGTATCTTCTCGCCATTCTTCTGTTCTTTTTTCATAGGATTACAATTTTAAAAGAAACTCGTTTTACATACGAGGGAGTAAGATAAGAAGAAAAATACAACTGAGATATAGAACAGGCACGGCTCGCAGACCGTATTTCAAATTAAACCATTGTAAAATTGAACAAGGGCTATAACCATGCATGTCAAACACCGTGCAAAACAAACATATCATATATATATACCGGTAGGATTTTTTTTGAAAAATAGTACTTCCGTTTCTATAGAAAAACCTCAAGATTTGATAACACTTATCAACATAATCATGTTTTTGGTATTTTCAATCCCGAAAATTTTCTACAACGGAACAACCATTGTTCCACTACCAAACGTGATCTGCTATCGCATACCCACGGATCATCATGTCAACAATTGACATATGGATTTCATAAAATCCTTGCAGCAACACATAGGTTGTAAAAATAGATTAAAAAGTTAATATATATTTATCGATGCGGTTATCGAATCGAACAATGATATCATGCATATTTCCCGAAAATAATAAAACAAGAACATGCATCTCATACATATCGCATCAACCAAGAATTTAACCCGAATTCAGATCGTACAAGTGGCTCTGACACCACTGTTGGGACCTTCGGCTCACCCCACGATGTAGTGGAAACAAAACTCGATGGTCTTACCAGCGATCCAAGTATGTAAAACCGAAATCGGGAGGAATGGATACAAATACTTACATCGGGTTCCTTGAAAAATAGCAAGAACAACAGTAGCTGATGGTGGTGTCGATCAGTTCGAATCGTAAGCCTCCACGAAATCACCTCTTGGCCTCTACTCAGTTCACCCGATTGAGACCAATATTTGTTTTCCCCAAAATTGTTTTTGAGAAAAACAGTTGAAGATTATATGTGTGCTTACAAATGGCTGCTAGACCTAACACATCCTTTTATATCCGAGTTACCCTAATCATATTAGGGATTTTTTATTATTTAAAATTAATTAAATCTTTATTTAATTAATTGGAATTAATTTGTAACATCCTCAATATCAAGTTAGTGACCAAATTATGAGATTTTAAAATTTAGTAACCAAATTAGATAAATTGAAAGTTTAATGACTCAATTGAAATATTTTATATAGGATGGTTTAGCAAGGAATGAGGAATTATAAGGGCAAATGGGTCATTGATCAAGTGAAATAATTTAATATTAGTTGTGGATATTTATTAACACACGTGGAGCACATGTTTGGGAAAACAAAGTTTCGAGACTTCTCTTCTTCAACTTTCTTCTTCTCCAACGGTGAAGCTTTATAGCTAAGGTATGTTTGATTTCTTTTGGCTAACTGTTAAGGTTCAAGCATGGTTTTGGTTAATGAAGCTTTAGGAAAGATAATGGAGATAAAAAGGGACATAGAAACTCAAAGAGTTGTAAGTTATGGAGGATTAAAGACAAGAAGTGGATAAGTGAAATTTTGAATAAGAGTATATAAATGAAATTAGAAGCTGAATTTGATTTGTCATAGGTATGAATAAGAAGTTATAAGTGTTAGAAATGAGTTTGGATTACATGGAAAATTTAGTAAATTTCTTAGTTTCATAAATTGGAATGAGATGTTCAAGTTTATAAGGTGTTAAGAAGTTAAAGGATAGTTAAAATGGTTGTTGCTGAGTTTGGTGGTATGAAAGGGGCTTTAGTATGAAATTTTTGGTGGAATGTTGATGATTTTATGGGTGAAATGGCATGTTTTGGGCAAGGGGTACCGATAGCCTAAGACCAATTTTGAAGAACATCTTCACGAGGTATTGATACCTAAAGGGGGTACCGATACCCGCAGGCAGAATACCTTAAAATTTCAAACTTAATTTGGGTACCGATACCCCAATAGTTTATCGATAACCTTTCTAAAGGGAAGTATCGGTACCATACATAGGGGACCGATCGAGGGAAAGACAAAGAGATCTAGGTGAGTGCATATGCATAGTAATATTTTAATAGTATATTAAACTTTAGACTTGTGATAATTCTAGAGTCGACACCTCCACACATGATTACATTCTATGCTATGATACATGACATGAATTCATATTATATGCATTATGTGATAATGATTATAAGTGAACATGTATGAAAAGTTTACATTAGCCATGTGTTAAAGGTAAGACTTTATTGTCTTTAAGATATAAACTACGTGAAATGTAAAAGCCCATGTTATGTAAATGAGAGCTATATGTATAGTTGGCATGCCAAGAGTCGAGGGTCTACGTGGTTCTTCAGGACATATATGTATCCTTTGGAACATCTATGAGGTCTTTTGAGACACATACTTGGTCCTTAGAATATGTATATGATTCTTAAGGAATTTCTATGTGGTCCTTATGGACATTTTATATGGCACTTCGATGCATTTATACGTGACACTTCGGTGTAATTCTACGTGGCACTTCGGTGCATTTATACGAGCTGTGGTGACATCATAGTACACAACCTCACTGTACTCATATACCTTAGGTTCTCAGTATGGAATCATGGGCTAGTGAAATTATTAATATGGTTCCATGATTGATAATCTGATGGGCTGATGTGTAATAAAAATGGTATGGAAATTGCATTGATTAAGTATGTGATTTCATTATACCTCATTTAATTATGGCATTATCATTATATTTTATAGTTATTATTATTATGCCTCACTAAGTCGATGACTTAGCATGTGAGTGTTTCACACGTAGGATCCGAAAAGTAGACGAGCAAGGATAAGCAGCTAAGACAACATCACTCCTACAAATATCATATCAGAAGCAACTTAAATAGTAGGTCATTTTGTTATGTGAATAAATGTTGGCATGTAATCAATGTTTTAAGTTGTGTATGTTCTGATTATGTTTGTGATTTTTTGTATTAAACCAATGTAAATTATGGGATTTTTATAATATAAGTTTTAAATTTCCTATATTCTGTACAAGTATATGGTTTAAAAAGGTAATGTGACATTTTGGACTCGTATCTGGGTCGAGTACGAGTTGGGGGTGTTACATTTAATGGTATCAGAGCTAAGGTTTATCCGATTCTAGGCATAAACCAGAGTGTAGAGTGTATTTAATTGAATACATGCCAACATACATTGAGAATTTCTGATCTGATATAGTAATGAGTATGTTGTCTTGCTAATATAATGATATGTTTACTCTTATTAGATGTCCAAACTTAGTAGCTCCCGAAATGAAGCAAGAGAGGATAGGCCTGCTGAAAGCAGTAATTCACCTGTCGTAGCTAGGCAAGGTGAAGGACAAACATCTCAGAGAGTGTCTGTACAAGATCAGGATACATTTTTCAGGAATTTGGACGACATTCTGATTCATATCCAACCTCCTTCTCCATCAACCCACATAATTAATGTAGCGAAAGATGCTTGTGAATGGTTTGTGGAGGGTTCGTGCCCTAGACTAAAGGAGATGTTAATAGTATTGAATTTTTCCTCGTTCTAGGAGGTGATCAATCCTGCAAAATCTCTTGAAAGAAATCAGAATGATAGATTCGGGTACTCAAGAGTTCAGACGTCTAAGAGGACTAGTGCTTCTTCAAGCCCATCACCATCAAAAAGAGGAAGAGATTCAGGATTCTGACCCCAAGCTAGATCTAAATCTGTTGCATCTTCTGCTAGAGGAGAAAGTTGGATGAGAACTCGACAGATGTAGTCAGTGGGATCTAGTGTTGCAAGATCCAATCAGGATCAAGCAAGGCAGTGTTAGCATTGTGGGAAAAATTATTTTGGGACTTGTCGGATGGCTTCTGGAGCTTGTTTTCGATGCAGAGATGCCGGACATTTTATACGAGATTGTCCGTTGATGGCTGCTGAGTCTGCACCATCTGAGAGGATTGTTTCTGCCTCGCAAAGAGGGCGAGGAAGAGCTAGAGGGAGGAACTAGTCTGAATCCTCTGCACAACTTGAATTTCGTTCAACTGCACGAGTATATAATCTAAAGACAAGTGAAGACTGTGATGATTCCCTGATTATTGTAGGTATTTTCTAGATGTTTGATAAATTGATATTGGTATTGATTGATACGGGTTCCAATTATTCTTATATTAGTAGTAAATTAGTAAGACAACTGAGAATTCCATTAAAGGTTACTAGTAATGAGGTGATAGTAACAAATACTTTAGGGAATAGTGCTAAGGTAAATAGGGTTTGTAAGGGGTGTCCCATAAAGATTCAGCGAATTGAATTCCCTGCTAATCTAATGGAACTACCTTTTGATGAGTTTGAAATGATTCTGGGGATGGATTAGTTGTTCTATTATTATGGAAATGTTGATTGTAGATTGAAAAGGTAACTCTAAGAAGTCCAGAAGGAACAGAAGTGAATGTGAGTGGTGAAAGAGTTAATCCTTTAGTAAATATAATATCGCTGATGTCAGCAAAGAAATTGTTGCTTCAGGGTTGTCAGGGTTTTCTTGTAAATATGGTAGATGCAATAGCTAAAGGAAAAGGTTTAGATGAGATTCCAATAGTTTGAGAATTCCCTGATGTTTTCCCGGTGGAGCTGTCAGGATTACCTCTAGATAGAGAGGAAGAATTTCAAATTGAAGTAATACCGGGAACAACTCCGATTGCAATGGAACCTTATCGTATGATTCTGAAGGAATTGAAAGAGTTGAAGAATCAATTGCAAGAGTTTCTAGATAAGGTATTTATTTGACAAAGTGTATCACCTTGGGGAGCTCCAGTGTTATTTGTTAAGAAAAAGAATGGTTCAATGCGTCTTTGCATTGATTATCGACAGCTCAATAAGGTGACTATCAAGAACAAGTATCCCCTCCCCCGAATTTATGACTTGTTCGATCACTTCAAAGGAGCTTCGGTATTCTCGAAGATCGACTTACATTCTAGTTATCATCAATTGAAGATTCAAGAGAAAGACATTCCAAAGACAGTCTTTAGAACGAGATATGAATATTTTGAGTTTATCGTGATGCCATTTGGAGTAACAAATGCACATGCTGCTTTTATGGACCTCATGAATATGATTTTTCAACCTTATTTGGACCAGTTTGTAGTTGTCTTTATTGATGACATACTGGTGTACTCGAAATCTAATGAAGAGCATAGCGTACATCTGATGACAGTTTTTTTCAAATTTTAAGAGATAAAAAGCTTTATGCCATGCTGTCCAAATATGAGTTTTGGCTAAATAAAGTAATTTTCCTGAGGAATGTGATCTCTGCAGATGGGATTAGGGTATACCCTCACAAGATAAAGGCTATAATGGACTGGGAAGTTCCAAAGAATGTGTATGAAGTTTGGAGTTTCCTTGGACTTGCTGGTTATTATCGAAGATTCGTTAAGAATTTTTCAATGATAGTGTTGAATTTAACAAAACTGATGAGAAAGAACGTACCATTTGTTTGGACTTCGAAGTGTCAAGAAAGTTTTGTAGTTTTAAAGAGAATTTTGACAGAAACTCCTGTATTGGTTCAACCTGAATCTGGCAAGAATTATGTGGTATACAGTGATGCGTCCCATAACGGGTTGGAATGTGTATTAATGCAAGAAGGCAAGGTGGTAGAGTATGCATCAAGACAGTTGAAACCACATGAAAAGAATTACCCCACTTATAACTTGGAAATTATTGCAGTAGTGTTCGCTCTTAAGATTTGGCGTCACTACTTGTATAGAGAACGTTGTTACTTGTATACGAATCATAAGAGCTTGAAGTATCTGATGACTCAAAAAGATCTTAATTTGAGACAAAGAATATGGGTGGAGTTCTTAAAGGATTATGATCTCATAATTGACTTTCATCTAGGAAAAACTAATGTGGTAGCAGATGCTTTGAGTAGAAAAATGTTTGCAGCTTTACGAACTATGTACTCAAGGTTATCCTTAAATAGAGATGGTGGTCTATGTGCAGAGTTAAAGCTTAAACCGGCATGGTTGGATCGAATTAGAGAATTACAAAGTAAAGATGAATTCTTTTGAAAAGAGTAGAGCAAGTAAAGAATGGAGAGAATAAGGAGTTTGAGGTTAAGTCAGATGGAAACTTGTATTATAAAGGAAGAATTGTGATACCAGATGATGAGGAATTAAAGAAAGATCTATTGGCAGAGGCTCATTGCAGTCCATTGACGATGCCCCCGGGTGGAACCAAAATGTACATGGATTTGAATAATCGGTTTTGGTGGCCAGGGATGAAAAGAAGTATTACCAAATTTCGGTCTAAATGTTTAACAAGTCAACAAGTCAAAGCCGAGCATCAAGTTTCGTTAGTATTGTTGCAACCGTTTTCCATTCCTCAATGAAAGTGGGAAAATGTAATGATGGATTTTGTTTCGGGGTTACCTTTGACTCCGAGCAAAAGAGATGCAATTTGGGTTGTCAATTGTTTGACCAAGTCAACACATTTCCTCCCTATCAGAACTGATTTCTCTATAGAAAAGTATGTGGAGCTGTATATTAGAGAAATTATTAGATTGCATGGAGTGCCTGTTTTCATAGTTTTTGATCGAGACCCTCGATTCACTTCGAGATTCTAGAAATCTATGCATGGAGCATTGGGAACTCACTTAAATTTTAGTACATCTTTTCATCCTTAGACTGACGAACAATCAGAATGGACCATCCAAATCTTGGAAGATATATTGAGAGCATGTATAATTGAATTCAAAGGGTCGTGGGAAAAGTACTTACCACTGGCAGAGTTCGCTTACAACAATAGTTATCAGTCCAGTAATAAGATGGCACCCTATGAGGCGCTATATGGAAGGAAATGTCGTACGCCATTAAACTAGTATGAGCTCAAAGATCGAAGTATTCTTGGTCCGGGTTTAATTCAAGATGTGGAGGAAAAAGTACGAGAAATTCAGCATAATCTCAAGGTGACATTTGATTGGCAAAAGTCCTATTTTGACCTAAAAAGAAAAGAAATTGAATTTAGAATTGGAGATAAAGTTTTCCTGAAGGTATCTCCCCGGAAAAAGGTATTACGATTTGGTCGGAAGGGAAAGTTCAGTCATATATTCATTTGATCGGCATATCAGTTAGATTTACCACCAGAAATGGAGAAAATTCATAACTTCTTCCATGCGTCCATATTACAGAAATATAGGTTTGATCCCTCCCATATCATTACACCAGAGAAAATAGAAGTCCAACCTGATTTGACCTATTAAGAAGAACCAGTGCAAATACTGGCTTATAAAGTCAAACAGTTGAGGAATAAAATGGTTATGTTGGTCAAAGTGCTATGGAGAAATCACAAAGTAGAGGAAGCCACATGGGAACGTGAAGAGGATATACGAAATCAATACCCTCATATGTTCGTGCAATGAAAATTTGGGGACGAATTTTCTTAAGGGAGAGATTTGTAACATCCTCAATATCGGGTTAGTGACCAAATTATGAGATTTTAAAATTCAGTAACCAAATTAGATAAATTAAAAGTTCAATGACTTAATTAAAATATTTTATATAGTATAGTTTAGCAAGGAATGAGGAATTATTAGGGCAAATGGGTCATTGAGCAAGTGAATAATTTAATATTAATTATGGATATTTTTTAACCCACGTGGAGCATATGTTTGGGAAAAACAAAGTTTCCAAACTTTTCTTCTTCAACTTTCTTCTTCTCCAATGGTGAAGCTTCATAGCTAAGGTAAGTTTGACTTCTTTTGGTTAACCCTTAAGGTATTAGCATGGTTTTGGTTAATGAATCTTTAGGAAAGATAATGGAGATAAAAAGGGACATAGAAACTCAAATAGTTATAAGTTATAGAGGATTAAAGACAAGAAATGGATAAGTGAAATTTTGAATAATATTATATAAATGAAATTAGAAGATGAATTTGACTTGTCATAGTTATGAATAAGAAGTTATAAGTGTTAGAAATGAGTTTGGATTACATGGAAAATTTAGTAAATTTCTTAGTTTCAAGAATTAGAATGAGATGTTCAAGTTTTAAGGTGTTAAGAAGTTAAAGGATAGTTAAAATGGTTGTTGTTGAGTTTGGTGGTAGGAAAGGGGCTTTAGTATGGAATTTTTGCTGGAATGTTGATGATTTTACGGGTGAAAAGGCTTGTTCTAGGCAAGGGGTACCGATACCCTATGAATGGGTACCGATACCCTAAGACCAATTTTTAAGAACATCTTAATGAGATATCAATACCTAAAGGGGGTACCGATAACCACATGCAAGTATCAATACCTTAAAATTTCAAACTTAGTTTGGGTACCAATACCCTAGTAGTGTATCAATACCCTTCTAAAGGGAAGTATCAGTACCATACATAGGGGTACTGATACCACTTATAGGAAAAATGGAAATTTTGTTCATTAAATACTTAAGGATCGAGTTATAATGTTTAGGTTTCTGATATTTGTCTTGGGAATTAAATTTATGCAGATACTGAGCCTAAACAAGTTCCGGAAGAACTGGTCGGTAAGATCGATCGAGGGAAAGAAAAAGAGGTTTAGGTGAGTGTTTATGCATAGTAAGATTTTAATAGTATATTAAACTTTATACTTGTGATAAGTCTAGAGACAACACCTCCATACATAATTACATTCCATGCTATGATACATGACATGAATTCATATTATATGCATCATGTCACGGGACTAGACTTCAGCTAGTCGGTCTGTGCGGCACTTAGGTGATTCCTCAGTCGAAATGACGCCTAAGTCAGCCTTAACCACGTCCTTGTGAGGCTCTGGCTCACTAAGCGACGAACACACCCGATAGGGTTCGGCAGCAATACAGAAGTAAAACTCGGTTGTGGCTAATCCAAGCCACCTGGGTTGAAGCGGAACTTTGAAGCACGAGCACAGTGGGGACTTTCTAAGTCACCAAGACTTGAACCACGTTGGCACTTGAAAGAACTCAGAAAGGAACACTCTCGAGGCTAACTTAGCCCTCACGATCGGCAACACAAGCCACAAAGGCTTTAGCACAAAGAGAACAAGCCGACAAGGCTAGAAAGTTAGCAAGCTAGAAACAAAAGAACACAAAGAGAATTAAGAGCAAATGCCTAAGAGCTTTTATTACTCTCTCAAGAGAATGGAGAATTTGTGTGTGTTTACAATGAAGGGAGGAGCTCTCTATTTATAGTTGAGGCCCTCATGATTCAACAGTCTAGATTAAAGTACATCGACGGCTTAGATCGAATCCCACCTACCCTAAATAAGTGGCATTGCAAGTTGTCATGCAAGTGGGCATTATGTCTAAAAACCTTATCCTTCTAGAATCCTCCAAGGAACGGGCCAGGTTTAATGGTTCTGGGCAAGCCCAACACTCTGTATTATTCTCCTACAGAATTTGGTGCACACACGTCTCGGTTCGAATCCACGAGCCTTGACAAAATTGCCCCCATCGAACATGTAACACCCTCGTCGCTTCTTTCGGACACCTCAGTAATGATCCTTCATGGACTCGTAAGCATTCTCCAAGAACCAGGCCAACTCGTCTTGCCCAACAAGCCCAAGTTTGTGCATGTAGAACCTCGTTTGCGCCAATGTCCATGGACCCAAAAGTTTAGTCCGTGACATTCTCCCCCACTAGATCTAGCGACGCCCTCGTCGCTAGGCGAGAACACTTGGTCTTGATCACCTTGGACGCTTCAACAAAACACCTTGGCTTCTTTGCCTTGGTCGACACCGCCATGTCTTCTCTCGATCTAACACACCGTGGCATACATCTCGAGCGTAGGAAATCCATCCTACCCGTTTGCATTCACCCAAACAAGGATACTTCAGATCCAACGGTAAAGACTTGGATGCTTCGACAACATACAACACGACAACTCAGATTCATCGGCAACACTCGCTTGTCCCTAAGAACTCTGAAAGTCTCAGATGTCCCCTCCAATCTTCCGCAACAAGATGGTTAGGTCCTTGACTCACACTCATCAGCGATGGTGAATTGAACTCAACACTTGGAACGTGTTTGAGATGTCCCTCCCTTAGCACATTTACTCTATGTGTCAGCCCTTCTTGCTCCACGAAGTCTGACACTCCACACACCAACACTTCTACCCTGAAGTTTGGTGCTTCTACTCGCATCGGCACTTCCTCCCTTGAAGTCCGGTGCGACTTCCACCCCTTTACATGGGTGGAAAGCTCTCGCCCATCATGTCTTTGGAAAGCTTGGACTCTATTAACCCCTTCTCGGTTGTGTCTTCGATGGTAGTCCCTAGAACAATATTTCGCTCCGTCGGAATCTCTTTGGAATTGAAAGTCTTGATCGCCCCCTTTGATGGTTCAACTTTCAAACCAAGATTGTCGGCATCCTTCCTCAACATGAATGGATCAGTTGCCCCCGTGTCTACTAAGGCAACTCCCGATGGTTCGGAAACGTTGATGTTCACACACATCAACCCATTCTGCTTACGGCCACCACTTGCCTTGGCAGAACTCAAAATAATTGAGCCAAGTCTCGCAGCCTCTTTGACCTTGCCTTTACCCTTGTCCTTGGGTAAATCGATCCTGGGCTTGTCCATTTTCTCTGACCTCTCGACTTTATCCTGGCAACCTTGTAACTCTTGTGGCCCCTTACTTTGGTGACCCTTTGTTTGCACCTCTCTTGCCTTTGGCTTAAGGTACTTGTCAGCTTTACTTGTGCCAACCTCACACATGTCGCCTCTAGACTTGTGTTCACCACTTGAACGATCAGTGCTCAAATGTTCATCATTCGAACAAACTCCACTCGAACAAGCACTACTTGAAGAGCCTTGCTCCTCGCCGTTGGACTGACCTTCGTCTCGGATATTTTGGCCACTACCCATGGCTTTCAACCTCGGTTTGGACGTCTTCTTGACTCCAAGTTCTATGATGGACTCGGCGGCTATCAAGGCTTTAGACAACTCCTTGATTCCCCTTCTCTCCATCTGCACCTTTTTCCCATGGCTTCAATCCATCTGTGAAGGTGAAGAATGCATCTTCTTCAGTCACTTCTGGGACTTTGAGCATGAGTTCCTCGAACTGTCTCGCATACTCCTTCAACATCCCATCATGTCTAAGATTCATCAACTTAGACCATGCCTCACTCTCGGCATGCACTGAGCTCGATTGCTCTTGTAACGTCTCGGACTCTCTTGGTCCTTTGCCACCACCAGCTTCCACAACAACGGCTACATCCTCGGCATCCTTGGCAAGCTCCTTGGCAACGTTGGGTTTAGGTAAACCGTTCTGCTTCTGGTTTTGACTAACCTTGGCAGTTGTAAAGATCATTGAACCAAGCCTATCAGGCTCACTACTCTCGGCCTCGTCCTCTCCCTTTGACTGCTTGGCTCGGTTTGGCCATTCCCGCACTATGTGTGGACCTTTGCACCGGAAACACAACAGTTGCTCTCGCTTATTTACCCTCGGCTCTCTAGCTTGGCCCTTGGCTTTCGCACCGAGCTTTACTTCAGTGGTGCAATCTCGCACCTTGTGTTGTCCACCGCATTAGAAATACTTCAATGGCTCTCGCTTCTTTACCCTCGGCTTAGTTGCTTCGCCACTCGCATTGGCACCGAGCTTTGCTTTGTTTGGGCAACTCTTGGCCGTATGTGCTCCTCGACATAGGAAGCACTTCAGTGGGTCTCGTTTATTTACCCTCGGCTTTCCTGCACCACCAGCATTCGCGCCGAGCCTCGCTCTTGGCTTGACCGCTTGAACTCCCGCAGTCGCACCATCTTTGGCTATTTCCCCTTCTGAATCGTCTTCTCCTTTGACAATGGCAGCAAGACGATTCTTCTCGGGACATCCTCTTATCAAGTGAGGACCATCACAGAAATAACATTTAAGTGGCTTGCTACGTACCTTATTCTTTGACGCAGACTTGCCCTTGCCATGATTCCCCGATGGCTTTATCTGACCACGATCAGTCGATGCCACTCCTTAGCTACTCGAAGAGCATTCGTTGCCATCTATCCACTCTCCCTTGCCATGGCCTCCCCCATTTTCGCCGCTCTCCTCGGGCATGGGTCTGGATGACTCATCTTTGGTCGGCTTGACTCCTGCAAGCACACACCTTGACTCGGCTACAGCTCCGACTCTCGAACAACTCTGGGCATCACTTTGCTCACTGGCAAGCATCGCCCCTGGTCTAAGTCCTTCGATGAAGGTCTTGCACGCACCACCATCACTCATTGCTGTTTTGCACATGAGTAGCTCACTCTTGAGCCTCTCCACTTCTTCCCTCAAGGCCATCACCTCAACCTTGAGTACATTGCTCATCTCTATCAACGTCCAATCGTTGAGAATCCGTTGTGTCATGTCCTTGAACCCATCCCTCATGGACTCTAGCTGTTCAAGACGAGACTCTACAACTCCTTGGACCTCCTTGGCTTCCTCCGCGAAGCTCTCAAGGTTCACGATCCTTGACTCCAACGATCCTAGGATAACTCCCACGCTTTGTTTCTCTAGCTCGATCCCAACACCATGGCTCTGCCATATTTTATGGGAACAGCTCCTCTTTGTTGTGCCATCTCGTTTCCTTTCCACAACCTGTCCGGAATACTCGTTGAATCCACAACGGCTTCCTTCAACTCGCTACAATGCTTCTTGTCATAAGACAAGTTTGGATCACTGTTGAATCCAAAACATCTACACTCCAACTTGCTTTGACTCACTTCCATCTTTGGTACAGCTACGTTCTGATACCACTTTTCACGGGGCTAGACTTCAGCTAGTCGGTCCGTACGGCACTTAGGTGATTCCTCGGTCAAAATGATGCCTAAGTCAGCCTTAACCACGTCCTTATGAGGCTCTGGCTCATTAAGCGACGAATACACCCGATAGGGTTCGGCAGTAATACGGAAGCAAAACTCGGTTGTGGCTAATCCAAGCCACCTGGGTTGAAGCAGAACTCCGAAGCACGAGCATAGTGGGGACTTTCTAAGTCACCAAGACTTGAAACACGTTGGCACTTGAAAGAACTCAGAAAGGAACATTCTCGAGGCTAACTTAGCCCTCACGATCGGCAACACAAGCCACAAAGGCTTTAGCACAAAGAGAACAAGCCGACAAGGCTAGAAAGTTAGCAAGCTAGAAACAAAAGAACAAAAAGAGAATTAAGAGCAAATGCCTAAGAGCTTTTATTACTCTCTCAAGAGAATGGAGAATTTGTGTTTGTTTACAATGAGGGGAGGAGCTCTCTATTTATAGTTGAGGCCCTCATGATTCAACGGTCTAGATCAAAGTACATCGACGGCTTAGATCGAATCCCACCTACAAACAAGTGGCATTGCAAGTTGTCATGCAAGTGGGCATTATCTCTAAAAACATTATCCTTCTAGAATCCTCCAAGAAACGGGCCAGGTTTAATGGTTCTGGGCAAGCCCAACACTCTGTATTATTCTCCTACAGAATTCGGTGCACACACGTCTCGGTTCGAATCCACGAGCCTTGACAAAATTTCCCCCATCGAACATGTAACACCCTCGTCGCTTCTTTCGGACGCCTCGGTAATGATCCTTCAGGGACTCGTAAGCATTCTCCAAGAACCGGGCCAACTCGTCTTGCCCAACAAGCCCAAGTTTGCGCATGTAGAACCTCGTTTGTGCCAATGTCCATGGACCCAAAAGTTTAGTCCGTGACAATTATGTGACAATGATTATGAGTGAACATGTATGAAAAGTTTACATGAGCCATGTGTTAAAGGTAAGAATTTATTGTCTACGAGATATAAACTACGTGAAATGTAAAAGCCCATGTTTTGTAAATGAGAGCTATAGGTATAGTTGGCATGCCAAGATTCGAGGGTCTACGCGGGCCTTTGGGACATATATGTATCCTTTGGAACATGTATGAGGTCTTTTGAGATACATACTTGGTCCTTAGAATATGTATATGATTCTTAAGGAATTTCTATGTGGTCCTTTTGGACATTTTATATGGAACTTCGGTGCATTTCTATGTGGCACTTCGGTGTAATTATATGTGGCACTTTGGTACATTTATACGAGCTATGGTGACACACAGTACAAAACCTCACTGTACTTATATACCTTAGGTTCTCAGTATGGTATCATGGGCTAGTGAACTTATTAATATGGTTCCTTGATTGATAATCATATGGGCTAATGTGTAATAAATATGGTATGTAAATTGCATTTATTAAGTATATGATTTCATTATACTTTATTTCATTATAGCATTATTATTATATTTTATAGTTATTATTATTATGCCTCACTAAGTCGATGACTTAGCGTGTAAGTGTTTCACACGTAGGATCCGAGAAGTAGACGACCAAGGATAATCAGCTAGGACAACATCACTCCTATAAATATCATATCAGAAGCAACTTAAACATAGGTTATTTTGTTATGTAAATCAATGTTGGCATGTAATCAACGATTTAAGTTATGTATGCTCTGATTATGTTTGTGAGTTTTTGTGTTAAACCAATGTAAATTATGGGATTTTTATAATATAAGTTTTAAATTTCCTATATTTTGTACAAGTATATGTTTAAAAAGGTAATGTGACATCACAGACTCATATCCGGGTCGGGTACGGGTTAGGGGTGTTACATTTAATGGTATCAGACCTATAGTTTAGCCGATTCTATGCATAAACCTGATGTTTATAGTGTATTTAATTAAATACATGCCAACATACAGTGAGAATTTCACATCTGATATAGTAATGAGTATGATGTCTTGCTAATAGAATGATATGTGTACTCTTATTAGATGTCCGAACATAGTAGCTCCTGAAGTGAAGCGGGAGAGGATAGGCTTTCAGAAAGTAGTAATTCACCTGCCCTGGCCAGGCAAGGTGAAGGACAGACATCTCAGGGAGTGCCTGTACAATATCAGGATACCTTTTTCAGGTCGTTGGACGCCATTCTGACGCGTCTCCAACCTCCTGCTCCATCAACCCAAGAAATTAATAGAGCGAAAGATGTTTGTGATTGGTTTGTGGATGGTTTACGTCCTAGACTGAAGGAGATGTTAATAATATTGAATTTTTCATCATTCCAGGAGGTGATCATTCATGAAAAATCTCTTGAAAGAGCTCAGAATGAGAGATTCGGTGACTCAAGAGTTCAGACATCAAAGAGGACTGGTGTTTCTTCAAGCCAGCACCATCAAAAAGAGGAAAAGATTCAGGATTCTGACCCCAAGCTAGATCTGAATCTGTTGCATCTTCTGCTAGAGGAGCAAGTTATATGAGAGCTCGACAGACGCAGTCAGTGGGATCTAGTGCTGGGAAATCCAATCATGGTCAAGCAAGGCAGTGTCAGCATTGTGGGAAAAATCATTTTGGGACTTTTCGTATGGCTTCTGGAGCTTGTTTTCGATGCGGAGATGCCTGACATTTTATCCGGGATTGTCTGTTGATGGCTGGTGAGTCTTCACCATCTGAGAGGATTATTTATGGCTCGTAAAGAGGGCGAGGAAGAGGTAGAGAAGGAACCAGTCTGAATCCTCTGCACAACCTGAAATTCGCTCAACCACACGGGTATATAATCTAAAGACAAGTAAAGACTGTGATGATCCCGAGATTGTAACAGGTACTTTCCAGCTGTTTGATAAATTGATATTGGTATTGATTGATATAGGTTCCAATTATTTTTATATTAGTAGTAAATTAGTAAGAGAATTGAGAATTCCATTAGAAGCTACGAGTAATGAGGTGATAGTAATAAATACTTTAGGGAATAGTGCTCGGGTAAATAAGGTTTGTAAGGGGTTTCCCATAAGGATTAAGGGAATGGAATTCCCTGCTAATCTGATGAAACTACCCTTTGATGAGTTTGAAGTGAGTATGGGGATGGATTGGTTGTTCCGTTATTATGGAAATATTTATTGTAGATTGAAAAATGTAACTCTGAGAAGTCTAGAAGGAACAAAAGTGAATGTGAGTGGTAAAAGAGTTAATCCTTTAGTAAATATAATATCGGTGATGTAAACAAAGAAATTGTTGATTTAGGGATTTCAGGGTTTTCTTGCAAATGTGGTAGATGCAAAAGCTAAAGGAAAAGGTTTAGATGAGATTCCAATAGTCCGAGAATTTCCTGATGTTTTCCCGGCGGAGATGTCAGGATTACCTCCAGATAGAGAGGTAGAATTTCAAATTGAAGTAATGTCAGGAACCACTCCGATTGCAATGACACCTTATTGTACGGCTCCGAAGGAATTGCAAGAGTTGAAGAATCAATTGCAAGAGTTACTAGAGAAGAGATTTATTCGACCAAGTGTATCACCTTGGGGATCTGCAGTGTTATTTGTTAAGAAAAAGGATGGTTCAATGCGTCTCTACATTGATTATCGACAGCTCAATAAGGTGACTATCAAGAACAAGTATCCCCTCCCCCGAATTGATGACTTGTTCGATCTATTAAAAGGAGCTTTGGAATTCTCAAAGATCAACTTACTTTTTGGTTATCATCAATTGAAGATTCAAGAGAAAGATATTCCGAAGACATCCTTTAGAACGAGATATGGACATTTTGAGTTCATCGTGATGCCATTAGGAGTAACAAATGCACCTACTGCTTTTATAGACCTCACGAACATGATTTTTCAACCCTATTTGGACTAGTTTGTAGTTGTCTTTATTAATGACATACTGATGTACTCGAAATCTAATGAAGAGAATAGCACACATCTGAGGACAGTTTTGCAAAATTTTAAGAGATAAGAAGCTTTATGCCAAGCTGTCCAAATGTGAGTTTTGGCTAAATGAAGTAATTTTCTTGGAGAATGTGATCTCTTTAGATGGGATTAGGGTAGACCCTCACAAGATAAAGGCTATAATGGACTGAGAAGTTCCAAAGAATGTGTCTGAAGTTCAGAGTTTCCTTAAACTTGCTGGTTATTATCGAAGATTCGTTAAGAATTTTTTGATGATAGTGCTTTAACAAAACTGATGAGAAAGAACATAACATTTGTCTGGACTTCGAAGTGTCAAGAAAGTTTTGAAGTTTTAAAGAGAATTTTGACAGAAGCTCCTGTATTGGTTCAACCTGAATATAGCAAGAATTTTGTAGTATACAATGACGCGCCCCATAACGGGTTGGGATGTATATTAATGCAAGAAAGGAAGGTGGTAGCGTACGCATCAAGACAGTTGAAACCACATGAAAAGAATTACCCTACTCATGAATTGGAAATGGTTGCAGTAGTGTTCGCTCTTAATATTTGGCGTCACTGCCTGTATGGAGAACGTTGTTACTTGTATACTGATCATAAGAGCTTAAAGTATCTGATGACTTAAAAAGAGCTTAATTTGAGACAAAGAAGATGGGTGGAGTACTTAAAAGATTATGATGTCATAATTGACTTTTATCCAGGAAAAGCTAACATGGTAGCATATACTTTGAGTAAAAAAACGTCTGTAGCTTTACGAGCTATGGATGCAAGGTTATCCTTAAATGAAGATGGTGGTCAATGTGCAGAGTTAAAGCTTAAACCGGCATGGTTGGATCAAATTAGAGAATTACAAAGTAAAGATGAATTGTGTTTGAAAAGAGTAGAGCAAGTAAAGAATAGAGAGAATAAGAAGTTTGAGGTTAAGTCAGATGGAAATTTGTATTATAAAGGAAGAATTGTGATACCAGAAGATGAGTAATTGAAGAAAGATATATTGAAAGAGGCTCATTGTAGTCCATTGACGATGCACCTGGGTGGAACCAAAATGTACATGGATTTGAAGAATCGGTTTTGCTGGCCAGGGATGAAAAGAAGTATTACTGAATTTGTGTCTAAATGTTTAACATGTCAACAAGTCAAAACCGAGCATCAAGTTCCGTCAGGATTATCGCAACCACTTTCCATTCCTCAATGGAAAGTGGAAAAATGTAAAGATGAATTTTGTTTTGGGGTTACCTATGACTCCGAGCAAAAGAGATGCAATTTGGGTAATTGTTGATCGTTTGACCAAGTCATCACATTTCCTCCCTGTCAGAACTGATTTCTCTATGGAAAAGTATGTGGATCTGTATATTAGAGAAATTATTAGATTGAATGGAGTGTCTGTTTCCATAGTTTCTGATCGAAACCCTCAATTCACTTCGAGATTCTAGAAATCTCTGCATGGAGCATTGGGAACTCACTTAAATTTTAGTACATCTTTTAATCCTCAGACTGACAGAAAATCAGAACGGACCATCCAAATCTTGGAAAATATGTTGAGAGCATGTATAATTGAATTCAATGGGTCGTGGGAAAAGTACTTACCACTGGCAGAGTTCGCTTACAATAATAGTTATCAGTCCAGTATTAAGATGGCACCCTATGAGGTGTTATATGGAAGGAAATGTCGTACGCCATTAAACTGGTATGAGCTCAAAGATCGAATCATTCTTGGTCCGGATTTAATTCAAGATGTAGAAGAAAACTTTCAGGAAATTCAGCATAATCTCAAGGTGGCATTTGATCGGAAAAAGTCCTATTCTGACCTGAAAAGAAAAGAAATTAAATTTGGAATTGGAGATAAAGTTTTTTTTGAAGGTATCTCCCTATAAAAAGGTATTACGGTTTGGTCAGAAGAGAAACTTGAGTCCTAGATTCATTGGGCCATATGAGATCGTTAAACGGATAAGACCAGTAGCATATCAGTTAGATTTGCCACCTGAAATTGAGAAAATTCATAACGTCTTCCATGTGTCCATGTTACGGAATTACAGGTCCGATCCCTCCCATATCGTTACACAAGAGCAAATAGAAGTCCAACCTGATTTGACCTATAAAGAAGAACCAGTGCAAATACTGTCTTATGAAGTCAAATAGTTGAGGAATAAAGCGGTTATATTGGTCAAAGTGCTATGGAGAAATCACAATGTAGAGAAAGTCACATGGGAACGTAAAGAGGATATACGACATCAATACCCTCATATGTTCGTGAAATGAAAATTCGGGGATGAATTTTCTTAAGGGGGAGATTTGTAACATCCTCAATATCGGGTTAGTGACCAAATTGTGAGATTTTAAAATTCAGTAACCAAATTAGATAAATTGAAAGTTCAACTACTTAATTGAAATATTTTATATAGGATGGTTTAACAAGGAATGAGGAATTATAAGGGTAAATGGGTCATTGAGCAAGTGAAATAATTTAATATTAGTTGTGGATATTTATTAACCCATGTGGAGCATATGTTTGGGAAAAACAAAGTGTCCAGACTTCTCTTCTCCAACTTTCTTCTTCTCCAACGGTGAAGCTTCATAGCTAAGGTAAGTTTGATTTCTTTTGGTTAACCCTTAAGGTTCAAGCATTGTTTTGGTTAATGAAGCTGTAAGAAAGATAATGGAGATAAAAAGGGACATAGAAACTCAAAGAGTTGTAAGTTATGGAGGATTAAAGACAAGAAGTGGATAAGTGAAATTTTGAATAAGAGTATATAAATGAAATTAGAAGCTGAATTTGACTTGTCATAGTTATGAATAAGAAGTTATAAGTGTTAGAAATGAGTTTGGATTACATGGAAAATTTAGTAAATTTCTTAGTTTCATAAATTGGAATGTGATGTTCAAGTTTATAAGGTGTTAAGAAGTTAAAGGATAGTTAAAATGGTTGTTGTTGAGTTTGGTGGTAGGAAAGGGGCTTTAGTATGGAATTTTTGCTGGAATGTTGATGATTTTACAGGTGAAATGGCTTGTTCTGGGCAAGGGGTACCGATACCATGTAGGTTCTTATAACGTTAGCAGTAATTATTAGAACAATTCTAATATTACAAATAATGAGTGACATCTAGCAATATATCATTGTCACCTGACTTACAAGAAAATATGATTCGACATATCATCTCGGTGATTAACTCTTTTATGTATTACATCCTTATGTCCTTTATATCTAGAATAGGCACAAGTCTTGGAATAGTCACACTTGTATAGCCCATCTACTGTTTCTTGATATCTAGAGTAGACTTTAATTAATGAATAGTTTGTGATATCTCATATCAACTTATTCGAGCATGGCCATGCGTTTCTAGTCTCACTCAATCAAGTGGCCTATGATATATATTTACTATTATGTAGGAAGGACAAATCATATCTTAATCATACACACCCACTACATATATTGAGATATATTCAATAACAGTCTTTATAGAGCAACCAGTTACGGAGCTTGTTTAATTGCATCAAAACATACAACAATATATGTTGGGATAGTATTGATCTCAAGTCTGAGTATCATACATATAGTTATCACAATTAGCAAGTTATGACTGTCACATAATAATCCAAGACATATGCTCATGGTGTGTCAATCCAATACATTGTTCTCTAATAATGTAATCATGTATCAATTCTGACATCTCTATGTCAATGACAACTCATTGTCATCAATCAATAACATGTTAGTCTTAAGCATATTATTATTGTTCATGGCCATAATAATACTTGACTAGGGATCTTTTAATAATAACAATTATATCATTATATGGCCTTTATTATCTTCCATATTATGTTAAACACATATATATATAACTGAAAATAATAGCGACAATGTCTTTATTCAATAAAATTGGTAAATGAAAGTATTATTACAATCATTATATGATTGGTCTTTGGACATACTCTAATATATCCTTCGCTAATAAAATAAATAACTAATAAAAACATTTTGAATTTTAAATATCTACCCTGAACAACACTTACATCCCTCACTACCCCATCTATGCCTATTTCTTGGAATAAATGAGGAGGATCCAATTCAACCACCCAATAAGGTTTAAAGATCTAAAAGGTCTTTATATGAACTTTTTATGAGTGAAAAATAAATTAATCAACTTCTTTCGCTAAACATTTGATTGATTTATTTTGTTAATGGAAGTTATCATTAAGAGATGATAATAGAAAAAATCAAAACGAACTTTTTCTTTAATTCATAAAATTTAATTATTTCTTACCCTTTAATTTTTAAATTGTCAATTAGTTTATGCTTTTTTAATTAAGTACATATGTAAATTTTTTATCAATGTTAATATAAAAATAATATAAATTATATAATAATATATATATAAATATAATAGTTCTGATTATTTCTAAAATTTTATTTTTTATTATAAATTGAAAATATTTAAAGATACTTATCTATATTATATTCTTTTATTAAAATCAATTATCATATCAATATTCTAGTACAAGGGGAACAAATCGTCGTTTTTTCCACATGTAAGGGCGATTTTGAGAAGAGATTGGCAGGTGAGGTTTACACAGGTACCACAAAAGTGCAATGTTGTTGCTGATGGGTTGGCTAAGTTGTTGCATCACCTGTAGGGATAGGGACGTGCTATTTTCACGAACCACTAGATTGTGTACCAAATGTCTACAAGGAAGAAAGTTGCTCGAGTCGTAGTGATGGTCTTGGGTCAGGACATTAGCCTGATGCCTTTCCGTTTCATACCAAAAAAATATTATTTTGTTATCAACAAACCAATAAAACATCACAAATCAATAAAATTATCAAGCCTGAATAAAAAAAGTTATTATCAACTTCAAAAGTACGTTTTTATTAAAAAAGTTCTACAAACGCTTATTAGATCTGTTGAAGATACTAAACAATTTAATAATATAAATCTTAGATGAATACATCTCGATCAAATGAGTGGCAAATATTAAACATATTTTTATCATATAATTGATGTTTCTATAAGTTTAGATTGAATTTTCATTTATAGATATTGAAACTTCATAAAACCCTAAAAACTTAGTTTTCTTTCATTTGTGTGCCGCTCATTTCTTTTCTTTTTCTTTTTTATTGATCGGTCATGGCACCAACTTTAATGTTGTTAGCCGAACGCCAATATTCTTTATTTTATTTTTCTTTTCTATATTGTATCTTAATTTTTTTTTCAATAATTATCCTTGTATTGCACGTTTTCATCTGCCTTCATGACACATTTTCTTATGTTCTTTGGCATATTTTTAAGTTCTTTGGTCTTTTTTTATTTATCCTTTGCTAAGGGTTGATTTAACATCGCAACGACTGATCAAGATGTTGTTTATCTAATATCTTGTGATCTTCCCTGCTTTGGACCCTCGGATTCGATTTGGATACTCGATTTGAAATTCATTGATAACTTTTCACATCGCTCAAGTCTAATTTGCGGTTTATCGCTGGTTTTTCATTAGCTTGATCCTCTTTTGTTGTTCGTTTACCGATGCAATCAAATATGTTTGTATCTATCTTTGTTCAAGTTTATTGGTTAGATTTAATCTTTCCTTGTATGGTTATTGTAAAAGTTACTAGTTTTGTTTCAATGATTATAATTTTTTTCCCTAATTATGTGCTTAATTTAAGATTGTGGTTGTAAATTTTTATTATAATTTGAGATATTTTCTAATTTAAATAAAATTAATTGTTTCTATAAAAAAATTGAACTTTCGTATAATGGAGCTGCCTACCGATGTTAAATGTAACTTTTACAAAATAATAATAATAATAATAAAGATAATTAAAATAATATCTTTATATTTTTACTATCTTTATTTTTTTAATAAAATAAAATAATTATTTTAAATCAAGTCGTGTTATATTATAGCTTCATAATTCAAATCGAATTTAATTTGGAAAATTCAGATAAGTCAAAATAAATTATAACATTAAAACTTCAATTAGAAAATCACATGTCAAATCAAATTATATTCAAATAAAATCTTAAATTTTCAAATCTACTAAAAATCCAACACCGTCCTCTAAAATCTTTAATGGAAATAATTAGAAACTTTTTATTTCTTAAAGCCAATTGAACTTTTAATCTTTTAGAAGCAGCTTCATAAACCCTAAACATAATTGAATCCATTTATCAATTCAAGGATTCAAAACTTAACTGATTTTTACTCTTATTCTACATAAATATATATTTTGCTTTGAGTTTTACCAAATGCCACCAAACATCTGGGCATTGTGCACTACAAGTTCCCAGCCCTGGACTTTTAAACTTGTGAATCCACCCACAGAGCCCAGCACAACCCACTCTTACTCGTTAATTTCAACTCAATTCAGCATTCAACATTGATTCATCTGTATATTTATAAAGCTTATCTAAACTAAAATTTAAAAAAACTTTAAAATCCACAAAAACCAAAAACTAATAGAAGGTGTTGTAATATCCAGCCAAGGTCATGCCATCCTCAATTCATAGCATATTTCTGGGTCCAAGAGTGGGCAGTGGTCTCATATTTGGCTCTATCAGTCTTGAACATGTGAGCAATCTCGGGCACCAGAGGATCCTCCGGATTTGGATCTGTAAGCAGTGAGCATATAGACAAAAGCACCTGCACAACTTACACCACTTTAAAATAACATTCCACACCACAACAATCCTTATAAAATAGGAATAAGATGGTGTCTGGTTACAATGATATATTAGAGTGTCGCACCTTGGATATGGTGAGGGCAGGACTCCATTGCTCCTTGAGAATGTCAAGACAGATGCTTCCGTTGCTGTTGATATTAGGATGGAAAACCTTTGTCTGGAAAGAAACCTACAATCATGAAAACAACACAGAATCCACAAGAATCACCTACTTTTTCGAGTCAATAGGTAATAAATCAAATCAAGTCCAAGAAATAAAATATAGCATATAAAATGACAGCAAAGGATTTAAGCAACTCGTACAAAAGCTCGCTATGTAGGATATAGCTGTGTACTTTGTATTTAGTATTTTACTTTGAATTAAACTTGTATTTTAAATTTATCCAAGTAGAAGGTAAGATACTTATCTGTTTAGATATGAAAGTAAACACCTAGCAGGACTCGTGTTGTAAATCCTAGTAAGACTCAATGTTGTAACTCAGCCTATTTTAATAGGCCTGTTTTATTTGTTCATTCGAATAACAAAGGAATAGAAGAGAAAAAAACTCTACCTTCCAGTAAATTCTCTCATCTTTTCAGTAAATTCACATGCTAATACATGTCAAAAACACCCTTGGGGCTAGTTCAGAATAGCTGTTGCAAAAAGGTTGGGTTGGAAAAAGTACGTTTAAACAGAATGGTGAAAAATGCGATTATGAAAACTTACAAGTAATTGGCATTGCTACAAAATAGTTTTGTAAAGGATTGAAATGGGAGAGAAGTAAGATAATAAAAGTTCAAATATAGGAGGATAATAAAACCATTTCATCAAAAAGCCACAAAAGTACCTTTAGTTCATCAGTTTGGTTTATCAAACCATGATCTTACAATCAGAAACCAAAATGTGTTACCTATTTAGAATTGCATTTGCTGTAATAAACAACTTTTGATCTTAAAAGTTATGCCACCGGCAACGTTAAACAAAGCTTAAAACTCTTAAAGGGAAACAATGTTAGAAAACAAAATCTAGCTTTAGCCCCACAATCAGTCATCAAACCAAAATGAAACAAAATTTTCAATTAAAAATAATAATAAAACAGATATCACCAAAAAGAGGAGTTTAACCTTGGGCGGCTTGAAAGGATAGTCTGGGGGGAAGTGAATTGCAACAAGAAACACTCCTCCAGCAAAGGGACTGTCTGCTGGGCCCATTATCGTTGCTTGCCAGTGGAATATATCATCAGCAACAGGGCCTGCACATATACACACACCATTATTTTAAAGAAAATGTTTAATTAATTACAATGAAAAGCCAAAACCTGACCGCATGTGGCCATTATTAAGGTTTCAGTATTATATTAATCAAAAACCCTGTATGAATCTAGACACAATCAGTGACAGATCCAGAAATATGTTTTTGGCGTGGACGCATCACACAAGTGCGTGTGTGTATTAACAACATAAAATTTTTGTATGGGGTGGGGACAAATAAAATTTCAAGATGGACCATCTCTAACTCGTCGAGAACTCGGTGTGTCTCGTCCTTGAACCTATCCTCCATGGACTCCAATTTATCAAGGCCGGACTCCGGTGTCCAAGCATAGGGATGTCATGATGAGTTCGCAATAAATGCTTGAGGCGACGGAAGCACACCAAGGGGAGCTGGATCTCGAGGTGGAGAGGCTCAAGGGTGAAGCTCAAGGCATGTTCGAGTGAGACAGTACGTTCACTCATGAAGACGAGGAGAATCTTGATGAGGAACAAGAAGAGAAACTAACAATAGATGAGAGATGGGCTTATTTGATGGAAGGTCTTATTTTCCACACGGAGAGGCTCATCAAGTGACACAATCAGTAAAATAGGTAATTATATGAAGAAAAATCGAATTTCAGGATGGACTCTAACCCACCCTAGTGCCTTAGTGGATCCTCCACTGAACACAATAACCACTAACCAGTATCTCCCTTCTTGAAACAGATTACAACTAACAAATTGTGGTACTATTACTTGCACCCTAGACATGCACCGATATCAGCTATCTTCAATTAAGCAACCAAGTATTTGTAAACCGCATACATATGTATGAATGTATGTATATTAAGTAGTAGGGACATGAATCACCGGGTTTCATTTGATTCAACAAATTCCATCATTTATTGGAAGAAAACAAATTAACGGAGTAGCTAAAACAAGGAAACAAACCAGCACTGCATGAAACGGGAGGGTCCTTCTGCAGATCCTTCAACTCCTTGTTGATTCGCTTTGAAGCCATTATTAAGAAGCCCTCTCTCAAGTCTTAAGCAGACAATAGAAGGATAAACTGCAGTAACATCAAATTGAATGTAACTGAGAATATATAATAATAATATACCTAAATAACAGTCAACCGGGTCAACAACAACTGTTACAAAATTATCAGTAATAAATGTATAAATATATAAACACAGAGGCAAAAACCTTTTGGATTCCCAGAAAAGGCAGTTAATGCAAGTGTAATTACGTTGAGATTGCATTGAAAGAAATTAATGGTGGTTTATGTTCCAGATTTTCTATTGAGCGGTGCATTGAAAGAAATTAATGGTGGTTTCTCTTCCAGATTTTCTAGGCGAGCGAACAAGCAGAGGGCACATAACTTAATCGAACGAACAGATAACAACAACAACAATAAAAATTACAGAGATTAAATTAAAAAGGGAAGCGAATAATAGAAACCCAAAACAGATGCAAAAAAAGAAAGAAAATTGATGATAAAACGAAAGAAGTTAGTAGAAAAAGCAGAAGATAGAAAGAGGTACCTTGGACTTGGAGGTGAGAATTGGGAACGAAAGAATCTGATTATTAGGTTACTTTTCTCGTACATTACGTAGCGGAAGGAAAATATTTGGGCATTCCCCTGAATATAAAGAGGAGGCATTGGGGGCGGTGATTCTCTGCCACGCGGCCCTCTTATATTATTATCTTTTGTAATGTGAAATGAATTCGATTTAACCCAGAATTTATATACACAAAAGGTAAAACTTTGAGAATAGGACAAAGAGTAAGTAGATGAGAGCAGTTGTTTATCTTTATATAAACATGGGTTGCCATTGAAATGCATGAGATTTCAACCATAAAATAGAATAAAGTTAAAAACTTGGGTCGGTTTTTGTTTGTTGTTATATGTTGAAAGTCAGCGCAGATAGTTTGGGTTAGTGTCCTACCATTACCCTCAACAGCAAGTGTCATTGCCAGCCAAGGCGCCTGCAATTTCATCACATATTCCTCCTCTCTCCGTGGTTGCTTCCCCCTCTAGTTTCCTCTCTAAATACCTTAATCTAACATCAACCTAGACACACACACACAAAAAAAAAAACCGTTCCTTTTTCATCTCTTTTCGCCCCGTAATTACATTACTTCTCGTTTGCTGTTGGAAGCTAGCTTGACTCATCAAGCCTCTCCTTTTATTTTGGCTGTTTTACTTCTACTGGGTTTAGGAGGTACTCTTAAAAAAATCCCTGCTTTGTTGTTGATTTGATGTTCATGCTTCTGCTTTTCTTTTTTGGATTTGGTATTTGTTCTTTGAGATCGAAAAGTCAACTTTTCTTATTTGATTGATGCCCTTGAGTAGATGAAGCCGTTGAATGTTGATAGTTCCGCAAATACCCGTCGTTTATCTTTTAATTGTATTCCTGGTGTGATGCAATGAACTGGTTCAATTGATTAGTTTTTTTTTTTAATGTTTGTATGGGCAGTCTAACTCTAACCTGTCCTCAGTGATCACTGGAAATGGGAGGTGTATCTGGAAAGCTTGAATCACCCGAGACAAAACTGGAAGCTAAGATGGTTGAAGCTATGCAGCGCAGGGCTTCTAAAGGAACTGCAATCAAATCCTTTAACAGCGTCATCTTAAAATTCCCTAAAATTGATGACAGCTTAAGGAACTGCAGAGCTATTTTTGAGCAGTTTGGTAAGTGAGTGATATCATGGCTGTTGCAGTGATTCGAATGATGAAATTTTTAGCAATCGATTGTTTATTTACGCCATCGAATTCGGTCTTAAAACACCCTTTTTCATTGTTGTTCGTAATACATTGAGGAACATGTTTGCTTCCATTGATTAATTTTGCAGATGAGGACTCGAATGGAGCAATAGACCATGAAGAGCTGAAAAAATGTTTGCACAAGCTTGGAGTTTGTATCACAGAGGAGGAGATAAATGATCTGTTCAAGGCATGCGATATCAACCAGGATATGGGGATCAAATTCAACGAGTTCATCGTTCTTCTTTGCCTAGTATATCTTCTCAAGGACAATGCTACCGAATCCGAAGCCGTATCCTTGATTTTCACTGTGTTTGTTTTGTCTTTGAGGTGGTGTCAGGTGTGTTTCATCATATATCCCACATGCCATTGCCTTGGTGATGGCATGGAATTTAGTTTGTGTGTCAGGTTAAAATGTCTGTAAATTTTGCCATGTTTTAAGAACAGAACCAATGGCATTCACCCGTGTTAATGTGTTCCATGACAATGAAGTAAGAAATCGAGAATGGGAGTGCCGAATTTGGAGGCGACATTCCAAAGATTGGTAGATGCATTTGTGTTGCTGGACAAGAACAAGGATGGCTATGTTAGCAAGAATGAGATGGTTCAAGCTATAAATGAATATGGGGAGCATTCCAGTGGACCAATAGCCACCAAAAGATTTGGTTAGCTCTCTCTTTCTGTTAACTACAACATCTATTTTCGCTATTTCAACGATAAAAAATTAATATAAAACTTTTACTTTTACATTGTATAACTGGATTCATGATTCAATTACACCGTGTAAAACTTTTTTAATTTTATACGTTTTAGGACCATGAGAGAAATTAAAGGCTGAGATTAATAGCAGAAATAAGAAGATATTAATTGAAAAAAAAAACAAGAGTTAATCTCCGCCTTTGATTTCTCTCAGTCTAATGATCCTAAAAAAGTGTAAATTTTAGTTTTTCACGGTGTAAGTAAATCCTAACCCATATATATATATATATGTGTGTGAAAATAATGTAGCAAGTAACTCAAATTCACATGCTAACATGTGCGTCTCGGTGTTTAATTTACTTTGCATTGACAAGTTATGCAGAAAATAACATTGTTTAGAAGGCAATGAGTCGGTTGTGTCAGCGTAGATTGAGGAATGAACTTTAGAAAAATAAACAGACACAAGAGAAGATCGCAGTTGCAGTGCATCTAAGATTCATTAAATAAGTTAGCAGAGAGGGATGGTTTATGTGATTGATATTGAATTTGTGTTGCAGAAGAGATGGACTGGGATAAAATGGAGCGGTGAGTTTCAAGGAATTTCTCTTTGCATTCACAACTTGGGCTGGAATTGAAGACGTCGGAGACGACGAAGAATAGACACAAATAATAATAAGATCTCAATCAATTTCACTTATCTTTGTTAGTTGTGCTATGAATCTATCACTAATTGCTACCAGTCAAGCCAACCCTAGTGTTTTTGTTCCTTTGAGGTCTTTTTTTTTCAAAGTAAAATAATAATTATTTAAATAGTAATGCTTATTAGGAGTATAATTTATAAGGGAAATTATCTATTTGGTATCTATTGATTTTCGTATCTGTTTTGATCATTCATTTTTTTTAAAAATTATATCTAATATCACGTTTTGTTTCTATTTAAGTACTTATTTATTAAGTTTGACTATAAACTAAATGAGAATAATAAAGTGAAATTATAACACCCTAATCTAGTCCGACTCAAAGGCCGATGAATTAAAATGTCACACGGGACCACCGAAGTGACTAACTCAAAATTTTTCTTTAAAAATTGATTGTAAAACATCTGACAAAAATCCATCCATAGTAAAATAAAATAAAACATAGAAATAAATTTTTGGAAATACATGGAACCCCCAAAATATCCAAATCAATAACAAATGCCCAGTTTAAAACAAAATAGAGTTACATCTGAATATAAATTGGTCTACAATAGTATATGGCCTCTAATACAAACGAAGACGTGAAGCCTCGGCTATGTTGGAATATATGGTGATGACAACGCTCATTAATTGGTCGCCTATGAACTTGCGCACGGAAACACATTCTATATGCCGAGCTTACGAGCTCAGTTTCACAATAATAATTGTATTGTACTACATGCATTCACTAAATAAGCTGCCTGGTGACATAAGTATGAATACATGCAAAATGCTAATATGAACAACCGAGTAGGCATCATGGTGTGGCTGAGGGTTCTGCATCTCAGATCTCACACACTCCTCTAGCTTTCCTAGAAATACCCTCGGGTATTTGGGGTGAGATCCGAAACTGCATCAGAAACATACACCTGATCGACTTACTCCGTCGAGTCTTGGGGTATCTGCACCTAGTCAGCAACTAAAATCCCTTGGCACTGACTAGGCTATCCAACTGAACTGTTGTATTATGCTAAAGAGACTCGAGTGTCTTCACTGTTTCTCGAGCATCAAACAAGGCTAGTTTTATGTAACCCTAGCTGCTACTGTTTTTAGCTGTTATGAAATTAATTACAGTTCTCAGTTGTAGTTTTATCTGTTGTCATTCTGAATTTATTATGTAACACACATTTTCCGTATACGTTTCCGCACACAAGTCATAGGTGTTACATGACTTTTAAAAACTTTCACCCATTTGTAAAAGCCATAAATTTTTGTTTCGAAATTTAAAACAAAACATTTTAGTACAACAATAAAACAGTCTTTGAAACATATTACCAAAAATTATCACTTTAAATAAATTCCATAGCATTTTTCTAAATTTTGATTACATGCCAACAATTTTCAAAATAAATAGGATTGTTCTACTGTTACTGATGAGAGTCAACCTTAGATTGATGGTAGCTGCTATTGCAGCCCTTACCCGGCTAGTCCTTGCTTTTACCTACGCGTGAAATCAACACACGATAGGTATTTTCTTAGGCCATCTCCAGCCCTCATCTCTACTCTAAAGCTGAAATAATAATTCATCTCCAACACTATCTCTACATTACCACCAACTCTACTTTACTCACAATATTTAACTATTATAATATTGTTTTTGAAAATATAAAATAAAACATATACATTTATAAAAAATAAGATAAAAAGCATAAATAAAACATTCATAAATAACATTGCGAAAATACAAATAAATAAGAAAATTACAATTAATAATAATAATGCGAAAAATATAAGTTACATGATTATTTATTTTAATTCTTCGAATTAGAATATTCATTCCACAAATACTCAATTAGTGCATTTCGTAGAGCAAAATTAGTATGTTTATTCATATAATTTCAAAGTATTTTTTTTATCTATCTTGCAATTTAATCATAAAACAAAAACCAAAAATCATAAAAAAAACTTTTTTGTAGAGTTGCTACAGTAACACGCTACATGTAGCATGAAGCTAATAGCCACGCCAAAGTAGAGAAGGAAAGTGCAGCGCTGGAGTAATAAAAGTGGAGATTCAACTCCACTCCAGCGCAGCGCTGGAGTTGCTCTTAGTGAGACATAATATTATAAAGAAATTGTAATTTATACATAAATATATCTTGGCTATTTAATGACGAACTAAATCGCATACTACATAAGGATCAGATAAATTCTTTTTAGTTAAACCAGATTTCTTTCATACAATCATCAAAATTATTCGTAGTATGCCCAACATACCTATCATTCTGTATATTTTTCCCAGTTATTATTTATTTACCCTATATACGTTAAATGAGAAAGTAATGTACATGTATTGCACTAAAGTGCCAAATGGTCATTTATCTTTTATAATTACATCGAGTGGCACCTTACATGCCGTTAATACACCGTTATGTATTTTCATTTGGGGCATCCTTTCAAGCTGATAATGCACCGTTCTTCATCTAACTTGTATTAGTGGCACCTTTCTGCCAAAAATGCACCGTTAGATATTTAACTTGTATTAGTGGCACCTTTCTACCAAGAACACATCATTTTCATCTAACTTGCATTAGTAGCACCTTTTTGCAAAAAATGCACCGCTAGGCATTTAAAAGGGGTTGCACATATAGTGCCTATACGGTCGTTCATCAACATATGATAAATTCCGTGGGTTGCACGCATAGTGCCTATACGGTTGTTCATTAACATATGATGAATTCTGTGGGTTGCACACATGCATAGTGCCTATATGGTCGTTTATCAAGATATGATGAATTTTTTAGGTTGCACACATAATGCCTATATGGTCGTTCATCAACATATGATGAATTCTGTTGGTTGCAAACATAGTGCATATACGGTCGTTCATCAACATACGATGAATTCCGTGGGTTGCACATATAGTGCCTATACGGTCGGTCATCAACATATGATGAATTCCGTGGGTTGCACACATAGTGCCTATATGGTCGTTCATCAACATATGATGAATTCCTTGGGTTACACACATAGTGCCTATACGGTCGTTCATCAACATATGATGAATTCTATGGGTTGCACACATAGTGCCTATACGGTCGTTCATCAACATATGATGAATTTTGTAGGTTGCAAACATAGTGCCTATACGGTCATTCATCAATATATGATTATTCTGTGGGTTGCACGCATAGTGCCTATACAGTCGTTCATCAACATATGATGAATTCCGTGGATTGCACATATAGTGTCTATATGGTCGTTCATCAACATATGATGAATTCTGTGGGTTCCACACATAGTGCCTATACGGTCGTTCATCAACATATGATGAATTTTGTGGTTGTATACATAGTGCCTATATGATCGTTTATCAACATATGATGAATTCCGTGGGTTGCACACATAATGCCTATAGTACACTTAGTACTGATGTAACAATGCAACTTATGCATTTAACCACATGAAATCTATAACTCTTAATGTACATATAAATGCACTCACCTGGTATGCCTCGTTCGCATGCTTTAAGGATGTCCCACTATTTGGCAACTTTATCTTTGCCCTTATTCTTGCTTGACTCGGGAGCTTGGTTACGATCTACACATGCATCCATTAAGTACACATAACATACACTTGTTAATATACTCTCTAACATTTATACTTTTAATAATACTTAAAAGTACTATTACATTCAATTTCTATCAAAATTTGTCCTATTTTAATTTTCTAAACTCAATAGTATCAGTACCCCTACTATGGTATCGATACTTCTATACTTTGGTACCGATACTCCCCTGCAGTATCAATACCATTTTTGTATTCTGTAATTAATGGTATCGATACCTTCCTCATAGTATCGATATGAGGAAAGTATCGATACCCACCTTAGTATCGATACTTATTGCATCGATACTGTTCAGTTGATTTCCTCAAATTTAAACCTATCATATCATACTATTCTTCCAATACCGATACCCTCACCCAGATTTTCCAATATTTAGCTCGATTTTTACTAAATTTTCATTTAAAACTCTTACTTTTACCTCAAACAATGCCCTTAAACTTAACATCACTTAAACCAACTAGCTTTCCTCTATTTAGCTTCTTATAACATCTAAATTCTCCAATGAACATCTCAAACTAAGAATCATACTACTTTTTTCTAACATGTTTTTAATCACATCAAGGCTTCTAATCTCTTATTTACTTCTTTGACAAGTCAAATATACTTGTAAACATCAATAAAAACTCATATTTCAATAAATCACTCAAAAACCCATTTTCTTCAGTCTAAAATAAAACATCCATTTCTTAGTTTTAATCTTCTTTAACCATTGTTTAAGCTTACACATCACTTAAGGTTTCAAGAACAAACCCAAAAAGAAAGGAAAACCAACGTTAAAGAACCCTTACCTTAGCTATGGAGGGCATGGGACTAGAAGGAAGAAAAAGAGAACTTAGCTTGTTCTCACATTTTCCCCCTTTTTAAATTACCCTAATTAAATTTTATATCTATTTCCCTTTAAAGTACGAAAATATCCTTTTATTCTTCCATTCTTACTAATTGATCTTAATCAAAAATTCTAAATCATTTTCTTATACTTTACCATTTATTCAATTTAATCCTCCAAAATTTTAAATCTTTTTAATATAGTCATTGACCTGATATTTGGGGTATTACAATTCTCTCCCCTTAAGAAAAATTCGTCATTGAATTTAAAGACTTTATGCTTTTACCACAACACTTTACTAGAGGAATCGTCTTGTTACGCTATTTCTTGATTTCTCGAGTCTAGATTCCGTATCAGTTCTTTTTTATAATTCAAATCTAATCGAATCTCTATTTCCCCCAATGTAAGAACATGCGATGGATCTGATCGGTAATTACTAAGCAACGACACATGAAAAACATTATAGGTCTTGTCCATTTCAGAAGGTAAAGCTAACTTATAAAATCTCATAAAGTCCAATAATTATCGAACTCAGTTCAAACCGCAATACTTGCTTCCAAGGTAATACTTTCAGAAAAACTTTATCACCTTCTTGCTATTCAATATCTTTTCTCTTTAGATTAACATAAGACTTTTGTCAAACGGAAGTATATCTTAAGATTATCTTGTGTATATTTCATTTTATATTCCATTTCTTTCATTAAATCAGGACCAACTAGATTTTGGTCTTTTAACTCAACCAAGTTAATGGTGTTCAACCTTTTCTCCCCTATAAAGCTTCGTATACAACCATCTTGATGTTCGATTAATAACTATTATTATAATCAAATTCTGCTAAAAGAAAATATTTTTCCCATGATCCCTTAAAATCAATTACACATGCCCTCAACATACCTTCCAATATCAGAATAATACGTCAGACACTTTACTATAATTTTCGTGATGGCTCTTTTCAAACCAGGCCACCAAACCGACTCTTTAAATATTGGTATATCTGTTTCCACCTGAATGCATAGTCAACAGACTTAATGCCTAAAAAATAATATCTTTCTAAATTCTTAATCATCAGGAATACAAAGTCTTCCACGATATCACGAACATCCGTCGAACTTAACCTCAAAAGTCCATAATATCTTCATTTTCTACTTACACAATTCTTATCAAGAAATTTTCGTCTTTCCTTTGTAATTCTCTTATCCGATCTAATAAAAACATCGGCTTCATCTTTAATTCAGCTCACAGTGCCATTTTCATTCAACAATAATCGCACATCCATAGTTCGCAAAACTGAAAAAGGTTTATGACCAAGTACCTCTGCAACAACATTGACCTTTCCTTCAATTATCACATCATAATCCTTTAAAGGTTCTATCCATCTTTTCTGTGTCAGGTTCAACTCTTTTAAGTCCACAAGTACTTTAAGCTTTTGTAATTAGAACAACTATATCACCACTCACCATTCAGATAATGACGTCAAATCTTTTAAGGCAAACTCGACTGCTGCCAACTTTAAATCATGAGTAAGGTAATTCCTCGTGTGAGTCTTTAACTTTATCGAGGCATATGCTACAACCTTACTTTTTTTCATAAGCACACTTCGTAAACTATGAGGAGATGCATCAGTAAAAACCACATAATCCTTACCCAACTCAAGTTGTATAAACACTGGTGCCTCTATTAAAATCCTCTTTAGCATTTCAAAACTCTCTTGACCCTTCTCCATCCAAAACAAGACACATATTTCTTTAAAAACTTGGTTAGCAGCAAAGCTAACATCGAAAAGTCCTTCACTAACCTTTGATAGTAACCAGCAAGCCCCAAAGAAATCCGAACTTCAAGATCATTCTTTGGCAGTTTCCAATCTACTCCAGCATGAGATTTTCTTAGGATCTACTCTTGTACCTTATGTCGAAACAACCTGGCCAAAGAAAGCCATCTCTGTTAACTATAATTTCACATTTGGATAGTTTGTCATACAACTTCTTCTCTCGAAGAGTCTTATTTAACTGTAAAAAAATCCATTCATAATCACATAGATTTGTCTTTCTTTTTCGCTAATAACACAAATACTCCCCAAGATGAAATACTCGGGCTGATAAAACCTTGATCAATCAACTCTTGTAATTGAGCCTTTAAGTCTCTTGACTCGCTTAAGTCATTTGATACGAAATCATAGAAACATTTTCAATACCTTAATAACCATCAAACTTGAATTCCACCTCTCAATCTGGAGGTAACCCAATAAATTCATATGAAAATACATCTATAAATTCTCAAGTTTGTGAAATTATCATACAATTCTACTTTAATTATTTGAGTATCTATCACATTAGCCAGAAAAGCTATATATATATATATCTTTCTGACAACATTTTTTTCACAATCATTGTTGATATCACCTTGAGCGATGATTTTACTTTCTCTCCAAAAACTATAATTTCCATACCCTCTGCATCTTTCTGAACTAATCGTATCTGGAGACAAACAACATAAACATAATATGATATTTACTCATCAAATAATAATTCCATCAAATGTTTACCACTACATCTCACTCGAGATTAAGTTGAATATAATACTTTTATTTTAAAATTTCTTATTTCCTTCTTGAGGTAATCCATGTAACATTTTCCGGATCCACTGAAAATATTCTCGAGAAATTGAAACATTTTTTGTCTCAACTATGAAAGCCTAATTATCCACATCATTTAATAAGAAGACTTGACAACTTTGTAGCAAAACGTCATAGCAGTTAATGCTAAAATTACAATAGTAACCAAATTTACTCTTTTTCCTATAATTACAAACTTGACACTTTTCCAAGTTCTCGAGAATTAATATCGATTCTAAATAATAATTTATTGAAGCATGAAATGGGTAGAAAACCCATTTTCACAATTTACCTTCTAAAAGTAACCTATTAAGTTCATAAAACTTAACATTTATTCTAAAAAAACTCATAATCATTTGATCCACTAATAAATCACCTTTCTATAAGCTTTTAGCGGTCGATGTATTTACCACTTACTCATTTCTTCTTACTCAAATTAACAATACTTTAAACAATTTAATGCTTCACTTAAATATTTCTCAATTATTTAAGCTTAATTAAAGAAACCTCAGAATCATCACTAGATTCAGAAATCTCCTCAGGATCCTCATTCGATTCAACTTCTCTTGTAAATCGTTCAAACTTTTTAATGGATTCCTCAAATGCAAAAATGTCGTTAATCGTTGGGACATTCCTTCACAGAATGTAGGAAAATCCCTAACAACTTCTACCCTTCTATGGCATGATACTGAAGTCATGTCGGATTCTCTTAGGTCGATTTTGATATCGACATTCTTTTCAGTATTATCAACTTTCTTACCTTTGTCCTTAGTTTCCGACATCTATTAGGACATAATAATAATAACACTCAAGTTAGTAAGGAGTGACATCAATCACACTCTAATTGACACCATATCAGTAACTTCGACTATCTAAATGGCATGTGATCATTTTTCTCAATTCAATTAAACTCAGTTTCAGTCGAGAATCAGCTAACCCTGTAGATCTTATACCAATAAATGTAATACCCATTTTCTGTATACGTTTTTGTACACAAGTCATAGGTGTCACATGGCATTTAAAAACTCACACATTTGTAAAAGCCATAAAGTTTTTTTTCAAAATTTTAAAGCAAAACATTTTAGTGCAACAATAAAACAATATTTGAAACATGTTACCAAAAATTATTGCTTTAAATACATTCCAGAGCATTTTTCTAAATTTTGATTACATGCCAATAATTTTCAAAATAAATAGGATTGTCCTACTATTACTGATGAGAGACATCCTTAGATTGATGATAGCTTCTATTACACCCCTTACTCTACTAGTCCTTGCTTTTACCTACGCGTGAAATCAACACACGATAAGTATTTACTTAGTGAGACATAATATTGTAAAGAAACTGTAATTTATACATAAATATATCATGACTATTTAATGACTAACTAAATCGCATACTCGATATGGATCAGATAAATCCTTCTCAGTTAAACCAGATTTCTTTCATACAATCATCGAAATCATTCGTAATATGCCCATCATACCTATCCTTCTGTATATTTTTCCCAATTATTATTTATTTTCCCTATATACATTAAATGAGAAAGTAATGTACATGTATTGCACCAAAGTGCCAAATGGTAATTTATCTTTTATAATTACCTTGAGTGGCACCTTACATGCCATTAATACACCATTATGTATTTTCATTTGTGGCATCCTTTCATGCCAATAATGCACCGTTCTTCATCTAACTTGCATTATTGGCACCTTTCTGCCAAAATGTATCATTAGGTGGTTAACTTGCATTAGTGATACCTTTCTGCCAAGAATGCATCATTTTCATCTAACTTGCATTAGTGGCACCTTTCTACCAAAATACACCATTAGACATTTAAAAGAGGTTGCACACATAGTGCCTATACGGTCGTTCATCAACATATGATGAATTATGTGGCACATAGTGCCTATACGGTCGTTCATCAACATATGATGAATTTTGTGGGTTGCACACATTGTGCCTATACAGTCGTTCATCAACATATGATGAATTTTGTGGGATGCACATATAGTGCCTATACGGTCGTTCATCAACATATGATGAATTCCGTGGGTTGCACACATAGTTCTTATATGGTCGTTCATCAACATATGATGAATTTCGTTGGTTGCACATATAGTGCCTATATGGTTGTTCATCAACATATGATGAATTCTGTTGGTTGCAAACATAGTGCATATACGGTTGTTCATCAATATATGATGACTTTTGTTGGTTGCAAACATAGTGCCTATACGGTCGTTCATCAACATATGATGAATTTCGTGGGTTATGCACATAGTGTGTATACGGTCGTTCATCAACATATGATGAATTTCGTGGGTTGCACACATAGTGCCTAGACGATCATTTAACAACATATGATTAATTCTGTGGGTTGTACACATAGTGCCTATACGGTTGTTCAGCAACATATGATGAATTCCATGGGTTGCACACATGGTGCCTATATAGTTGTTCATTAACATATGATAAATTCCGTGGGTTACACACATAGTGCCTATAGTACACTTAGTACAGATGTAGCAATGCAGCATATGCATTTAAGCACATGAAATCTATAACTCTTAATGTACATATAAATGCACTCACCTGGTATGCCTCGTTCGTATGCTTTAAGGATGTTCCTCTATTTGGAAACTTTATCTTTGCCCTTATTCTTGCTTGACTCGGGAGCTTGGTTACGATCTACACAAGCATCCACTAAGTACACACAAGATACCAATGTTAGTATACTCTCTAACATTTATAGTTTTGATAATACTTAAAAGTATTGTTATATTTAATTTCTGCCAAAATTTGTCCTATTTTAATTTTCTAGACTCAATAGTATCGATACCGCTACTTGGTATCGGCATTTCTATTCTATGGTATCGATACTCCCCTGCAGTATCGATACTATTTCTGCATTTTATAATCAATGGTATCGATACCTACCTCAGCATCGATACTAATTGCATCATTATCGATATTGTTCAACTGATTTCCCCAAATTTAAACCTATAGTATCGATACTGTTCTTCCATTACCGATACCCTTACCCAAATTTTCCAATTTTTAGCTTGATTTTTACTAAATTTTTGTTTAAAACTCTTACTTTTACCTCAAACAATACCCTTAAACTTAACATCACTTAACCCAACTAACTTTTCTCCATTTAGCTTCTTATAACATCTAAATTCTCCAAAAAACATCTCAAACTAAAAATCATACTACTTTTTTCTAACATGTTTTTAATCACATCAAGGCTTCTAATCTCTTATTTACTTCTTTGACAAGTCAAATATACTTGTAAACATCAATAAAAACTCATATTTAAACAAATCACTCAAAAACCCATTTTCTTCAATCTAAAATAAATCATCCATTTCTTAGTTTTAATCCTCTTTAACCATTATTTAAGCTTGCACATCACTTAAGGTTTCAAGAACAAACCCAAAAAGAAAGGAAAACCAACATTAAAGAACCCTTACCTTAGCTATGGATGGCATGGGTCTAGAAGGAAGAAAAAGAGAACTTAGCTTGTTCTCACATTTCCCCCCTTTTTAAATTACCCTAATTAAATTTTAAATCTATTTCCCTCTAAAGTACGAAAATATCCTTTTATTATCCCATTCTTACTAATTGATCTTAATCACAAATTCTAAATCATTTTCTTATACTTTACCATTTATTCAGTTTAATCCTCCAAAATTTAAATCTTTTCAATATAGTCACTAACCTGATATTTGGGGTATTACAATTCTCTCCCCTTAAAAAAAATTCGTCATCGAATTTAAAGACTTTATGCTTTTACCACAGCACTTCAACTAGAGGAATCATCTTGTTACGTTGTTTCTTGATTTCTCGAGTCTAGATTCTGTATCAGTTCTTTTTCATAATTAAAATCTAATCGAATCTCTATTTCCCCCAATGTAAGAACATGTGGTGGACCTGATCGGTAATTACTAAGCAATGACACATGAAAAACATTATAGGTCTTGTCCATTTCAGGAGGTAAAGCTAACTTATAAAATCTCATAAAGTCCAATAATTCTCAGACTCAGTTAAAACCACAATACTTGGTTCCAAGGCGATTCTTTCAGAAAAACTTTATCACCTTCTTGCTATTCAATCTCTTTTCTCTTTAGATCAACACAAGACTTTTGTCAAACGGAAGCATATCTTAAGATTATCTTGTGTATCTTTCATTTTATATTCCATTTCTTTCATTAAATCAGGACCAACTAGATTTCGATCTTTTAACTCAACCAATTTAATGGTGTTCAACCTTTTCTCTCCTATAAAGCTTCGTATACAACCATCTATTTCTTAGTTTTAATCATCTTTAACCCTTCCTTAGGCTTACACATCACTTAAGGTTTCAATAACAAATTAAAAATGGAAGGAAAACCAACGTTGAAGAACCCTTACCTTGGCTATGGAGGTCACGAAACTAGGAGGACGAAGAAAACTTAGCTTGTTCTCCCCTTTTCCCTTTTCCCTTTTTAAAATACCCTAATTAAAATGTATTTTAAATCTATTTCCCTATAAAGGACCAAAATACCCTTTCATTTTTCCATTCTTACTAATTGATCTTAATCGCAATTTCTAAATCATTTTCTTATACTTTACTATTTATTCAATTTAATCCTCCAAATTTTTAAATCTTTTAATATAGTCATTGACATTATATTTGGGGTATTACATATTAGGCCCATAATGTCTAACCACTTAATCACTATATTATTTATCCAAAACTGTCATCTGTTACCGATATTTAACCCTTCAGTTTCGATACTGACCATTGGGTATCAATACCCACATTTGCTATCGATACCTACTGACTGATACATAATGACATGTGAAGGTAATATCGATACTCCTAGACCGAGTATCGATACTATGGTGCTAGGGTATTGATGCTGTCATAAGTATCGATACTAAATTTAGGTTTGATGTTTTGAAAAGTACCTCAGTATCGATACCACTACTGGGAGTATCGATACTTTACCCCCAGTATTAATACTCCCATGAGTACCAATACCAAAATGACTATTGGAATTTACTAAGTGATCCCGGTATCGATACTCCTACTGAGAGTATCGATGCCCAACTTCTAGTATCGATACCCAATGAAGGAGTATCGATACTTCTAGCTTTTAATCCCATTGTTTTTAACTGTCTAACGAACAATATCGATACTATTCTTTTAATACCGATAATCATACCCAGAAATATCCTATTTTGGGCATGAAAAATGCTAACTTTCTACCTTAAAGGCCCTATTGAGGTCCACAATTGTTAGTAAGGTCTTATGAGGATTAAAATGGTTCATAATAAGTCTTTTAACATACTGGAAACGTCAAAAGATGCAAGCTATCATGGACATGCTTAACAACTCATGCAACCTACCAAAACTTATCTAATGATCTTCATGTACGAGAGATGAGTTAGGACTATGTTACCTTTGTTTTTTAAGCTGTTGGAAGTGTCCAAGGCTCAACCCGAGATAAGCTTTTCCTTTCCCTTATTCATGAATCTGTCTCTAACTTCTCTCTCTAGACAATGATCATACTCTTGAATTACTAATTTGATTTAGAGGTTATGAAGAGTTTAAGAACTATTTCTAAGGCTTGAACTCCTTGAAACTGGATCAAAACAACTAAGTTTCTTTAAACCCCCACAAAACCCATATTTGGTTACTATGGTGAAATGTAGATATTGAGGGTTCGATTTGAAGCTCTAAATATGGAGGTTAAGAATATTACCTTTAGGGTGCGTTTGGTTCATGGAATGTAAGATTACCAGTGGGAATAAAAGATTACCAGGGAATAGGATTACTGGGAATGTTGTATTTTGTGTTTAGATGGTTTAGCAAGAATGTAAGATTATCGTGTTTGGTTAAAGAAATAAAAGATTATTGGAATGCATATTAGACCAAATTGTCCTTATTATATATTTGTTTTTTTAACAAGTTGGAAAATATTTATATATTTTCTTTTAAAAAATTTAAATTCATAAAATTTATATAATTTTTTTACAAAATTGAAAATATAAAAAGGTTTAATGAAAGGGTAAAATTTTATTTTAACCCCTGAACTTCATATAAAATTTTAATTATAGATTTTTTTGTAAATCTAAAATAGTTTACGGATAAATTTATAATTTAACCTTCATAGAATTTTTTTTATTAAATGATAGAATAAGTATATTTTTGAAAGAAAAAAAATTTAAGGATATTTTAGTCCAAAACACCAGTAATCCAACAATACCTAAGGAAATGGAGGTAATGACATTCCCGGTAATATACCCCAAAAAATCCACTATTAGTAATGAAATATTATCGGGAATGACATTCCCGGCCAACCAAACGGGGGAATGTGGATTCCATTCCCATGGGAATCTCACATCCCCCAACCAAACACACCATTAGGATTCTAAACTAAGGTTTCAAGGCCACCAAGTTATCACCTTTGCTCTTTCTAGACTGAGAGAAAAATAAGAGCGAAAAATAAAGAAGAAGAAAAAGTGAATGGGGAGAAAAAAGAGAGAACAAAATGTGAGATCATCAAGCCAATAAGAGATTTCAACTTTTGAAATTCTTAATGATGCAATTACTTTTTTAGTCCTTCTTCTTTTATCATAATATTAAAAATGCATCATTTATATCAAATGGACCCAAACTAAGCTCAAACTCAAATCCAATTGGACTAAGCTTCCTTGCAAGGCTAATGAGTTCATCTAAAGTACTTTTGGGGTGGCCTGGACTCTTAACCCAAAATTTGTGGTGTTACAACTCTCCCATCCTACAAAGAAATTTTATCTTCGAAATTTTTCTGGTAAAAGAGGTGAGGATACTAGAGCTGCTTATCCTTCTCGGTCTCCCAAGTTGCCTCCTCAATGCCATAGTTCCTCCTTAGTACCTTTACTAGAGGAATCCTTTTGTTCCTTAACTCCTTTGAGTCCCTTACTAATATTCTGACTAGTTCTTCTGTATAGGTCTGTTTGGGCTAACTTCAATCTGTTCTAGGTGTATGGCATGAGAAGGATCAGAATGATATCTCTTGAGTATGGATAAATGAAATACATTGTGAATACGCTCTAACTTTGGGGGTAAGACTAAGCGGTACGCTATTGGTCTAACTTTCTCTAGCACCTCGTAAGACCCTATAAAGCCAGAGTCAACTTGTTTTTGCGCCCAAAGCGAAGTTCTTTCTTTCAAGGAGAAATCTTAAGGAACACTTTATCCCCCACTGCGAACTCAATATCTTTACACTTCAAGTTTGTATAAGATCTCTACCTATCTGAGGCCTTATTCAGACGACTCTAAATTATCCAAACCTTCTTCTCTGTCCCTCTAATTAGGTCGTGACCTAATATCTTATCTTCACTGAGCTCTGTCCAAAATAGCGGAGTCCTACACTTACGCCTATATACAGAGCCATCTGAATACTTGATTGAAAACTGTTGTTGTAGGCAAACTCCACTAGAGGCAAGTGGTCCTACCAACTACCCTCAAGATCTATAATGATGCACTTGAGCATGCCCTCTAGGATCTAACTAACACGTTCTAACTGACCATCCATTTGAGGATGTAAAGTTATACTAAAATATAGTTTGGTACCTATGGATTCGTGAAGGGTTCTCTAAAAATAAGAAGTAAATTGAGGAACTATGTATGATATAATAAAAGTCTGTATCTCATACAACCTCAGTATCACGAATATACAACTGAACTAACCTCTCTAAGGTATAGTCCATCCGAACTGAAAGGAAATGGGTTGATTTGGTCAAATGGTCTACTTCATCCGAACTACCTAAGTGGACTGCAATGCGCCTTATGAAGAATCTTACTACGTAACTGAGCATTTGTAGATACATACAATTGACATCTAAAATGCAACACATCTCTATCACACAACTTAAAACCTGAGGCCTTGTCCTAGCGAACTTACTCAAGCTGAGTCCTTAACTAGTCGTCTAAACACTACAATCTCCTGGTCTCACCTAACAACTCCAGTTCAACCCGTAACTCATCTAACAACCTGCATTCATTAGTCAAACTCAAGCGTGCTAGGAAGGCTCGCAACTTTGTCTTTGATTTCCTATTCAAGGCATCTACTACTACATTTGCTTTGCCTGGATGGTAGTTAATCACACAATATTAGTCCTTAAGTAAATCGACAAGCTTATGTTGTATGAGGTTTAGTTATTTATGAGTGAGTAGATACTTGAGGCTATTGTGATCGGTAAAGATGTGACACTTCTCCCCAAATAGCTAGGTAGTGTAGCCAAATCTTCAAAGTAAAAACTATTGTTGCTATCTCTAAGTCATGGGTAGGGTAATTACGCTCGTGAGGTTTAACCTAATGGGATGCGTGGGCTAAAACCTTACCCTTCTACATTAATACAAATCCAATACCATTCAACGAGGCATTGCTGGAAACTATGAACTCTTTACTCGACTCTGGTTGGGTCAATATTAGGGCATTAATCAATATGACTTTAATTGTTTGAAGCTTTTTTACTGTTTATCATCCCAAACGAAGGGGATTTCCTTCTAAAATAGTTTAGTCAGTAGAGCAGCTATCATCGAGAATCCCTGAATGAACCGACGATAGTATCCACCTAGACCTAGGAAATTGTTTACCTCAGACACATTTTTAGGTAGATCCCACTTTACTATGGCTTAAATTTTCCAAGGTTTGAATTGGATACAGTCTACTAACATGACATGACCTAAGAATGAAAACTCTGGTAGCCAAAACTCATACTTTCCAAACATGGCATACAACCGACATTCCTGAAGTTTCTAGAGGATGATACAGAGATGCTAGTAGTGTTTTTCTTTTGATCGAGAGTAAATAATGTCCTGAATTTCGGGTTAGTAGTTTGGGTCAACTCGAGACCCATGTTTTGAGTAAAATGACCTATTAAAATTATTTGGGCCAAGTTTAGTGATAATGGGCATGAGTTGGACCCAAAAGAAGTAATGAAGGGTGATGAGTATTTTATGAATTAGGAAGTAGAGGGACTAAACGTGTAGTTTACCCATAGTTCAAATAGAAAGCTGAAAACTCCCTTCATTATTTATGTTTAACGTAAACCACTCTCTCTTAATTAGTCCACCTAATACTCATCTTCTTTATTCATCTTTTCTCTTTTCTTCTTCCTTTTCAAGTTGAAGGATTAAGGATTTCAAGTTTAGTTTGGGTCAAGCTAAGGTAAGATTATTAATCCTCATCCTCCTAGCTTAATTTTAAGTTCCATTTTTGAAGTTTTAGCCTTTGAAACCATAAATGGGTTTTATAGAGAATTAAGAGAATCAAGTGATTCAAGCTTTATATTAGTGGATTCAAGTTATAGATAATGTCTTCAACTTAATCCAAGAAATTGGTTAAGATAGTAACCTCTTTCCTTACCTTTGTTTAATGAAGGAGATGGGTGAGAACTCCAAAGCAAGAGGTAAAGAAAAGTTGACTTTGGGTTGATTGGGGAGAGTTCTAGCCATAAAAAAAGGTAACCACAGTTATAACCCTTTTATACTCTTTATGGGTCATTAGAGATGTATCATTTGCTTAAGAGTTCATTTTAAGCATGATGAGTTAATTTTATGGTAGATTACATGTTTTAAAGTTATAGCATGTTTAAAAGCCTTATTTATAACCCTTATATCACACATAAAACATTAATAATGATTGAGACCTCACTAAGGTCTTTAGGTTAGAATATTAGGGTTTTTATGCTTATTTTGTGTACTCTGCATCTTGGGTCTCGATACTGGAGGGTCAGTATCGAAATTGTTCTTCATTTTCTGGGAAAATTCATGAATTTAAGGTAAGTAGTATAGATACTCATTTTATATCGATAGCGGGGTAACAGTCTTGAGACTCTCAGGCGTGGTATCGAGACCCATTTTCCAATAGCCTTTTTAGTATCGATTCTTACATAAAGTATCAAAACTATTGTAATGGGTATCGATACTGAATGGTCAGTATCGATACCAACAGTTTGTTTTGGGCAAGAAAGTCTAATTTTAAGGGATTTGACTAAAGGTACCCCAACACTTCATTATATCATCAAATAAGACTACAAGTGAGAACATTAATGAGGCTTAATTATATTAGAAATGAGATCAATTAGGGTACATAAAACATTCTTGATTGATTTTCAGGAAACGATAAGGACACCCAAGATCCTTTAGTAAGATTATAATGTAGAAGTATATAATCAGTTCCGATATCCTTAGGTAGTGCGTGAGGCACTTTAAACTGACTAACTAGGGCTGAGGCCCGACACTTATGAGGGGTAGGTTAGTTGAGGGTCTTGTGTTTGATGTGGAGATTCTGGGCCTCATCCTTGGTAGACTAGATGGGTGTGTGAGCTGCGAGATGCATAACCCTCAGTCGCACCATGATGTCTACCATAGAGTAAAGAGTGTAGTATAGAGTATACTAACTATTGTAGTTTATTAGTTAGCTTGAGCATGATATGAACACTTTTAGTTGGCTTAGTTGTTAGTATGACACTAAGCTAGTTAGCTCAGCGCATGTAATTTATTTCCTTATGCAGATTAGTCAAGGAGCAATCAGAGGACGTTTTTGCCAGTAGTGATCCAGATCAGACTAGTGCAGAGTACGTCCCCAGTTCATCTTTAGTGGGCATGTATGTTTGTAAACCTCATTTTGTATATCTGAGTTGTAACTTATTTTAAACAATGGTCTATATAAATTGAATTATTATTTTTGGGAGCTCCTAATTGTAAACCATTTTATTTAAATTGTGGTTGAGTATCTTAGCATGAACATTTACAAATATTTTTTCAGATTGCAAAATTAAAGAAAAATTTTGGTTAGTCATTCCGGTGGTTCCATGTGACATTTAGATCGGTCAATTGTGTGTCATACTGGTATAGGGTGTTGCAGAGTACACTAGGATATCGTCAATGAATACTACTAAGAATTGATCTAGTTATTGTTGAAAGACTCAGTTCATTAGGTTAATGAATGCCATTGAAGTGTTGGTGAGTCCAAACGACATTACCAAGAACTCATAATGATCGTACCTTATCATAAAAGATTTCTTCGCCATATCAACATCCTTTACATTCAACTGATAATAATCTGATCGCAAGTCAATCTTAGAGAAAACACACGATCCTCTAATCTAGTTGAAGAGATCGTCTATCCTAGAAAGTGGATAATGATTCTTGATGGTAAACTTGTTCAACTATTTGCATTCGATGCACTTCTCTTAGAGTTAATAAATAAGATCGACACTCTTCACGGAGAGATGCTCTGTCTGATGAAGCACTTCTCTAATAATCCTAAATTTGGGCATTCAACTCTTTCAACTATGTCGTGCATTGCAATAGGGAGTAATGAACACCAGAGCTAAACCCAGCATCACCTTAATGCCAAACTCTAATTCACGCTCGATCGATAAACTCTTCAATACTTCTAGGAACACGTCGAGGAAATATCGTACTGCTCGAATATCCTCGAGTATTGGAACTGAGTTTTGGGTGTTGACAACATGATCTAATAAGGCCTCACATCTATGATCGATCATCCATTGGGCTTTTATAGCTGACATGATCCTTGATTTGGCCGTCCCCTACTCTGCTATCCAGATATAGTACTATCACCTCTCACTGACCTTCAGCCTCTTTATACTGATGACCCTAACCTTTAAGACACCATTAGAGTGATTCCCTAAATCCTAGGATAATCCTTGATGATGGTATAAAGAGCCACAATTGAAGCAACCCCTCAAACCCCTATGACATGTCTCTAAGTGTCTCATCCCACACTATGCGCAAATTGATAATTCCGTAAAAAGACTATATTTTAGGTCTTTTTACTTAAGTTATTGATTGTCTAAAAGCCACTGACATAGCATTTTAGCTACATATAGTTGCATTTAGGACATATTTGCATGTCGTGGATAAGTTTTATCGAGGCAAAGTTTATTTGATTAAACTGATGTTACTAAAGAGAATGGTTGTTTATTGGTTGTGATGATGCAGAAAATGACTGAAGAATAATTTATTTTCCGAGACAAATTAATTTACTAGGGCCAGTGGAACAGAAGACAACGATAGTGAGGAATAAACTTTCTTGCTAAGGTGAGTTTTATCATGCCATTTTAACGTAGTACGAGACAAAATTATTGACGTCACATAGCCAACTGTCCAATGCACCTCACGTGAACTCCTATCCTTGCTAAGAATTTAGGACCACTGCCAGCTGCCATTTTATTCACACAATGGGTATGAAACCAAGGGTATTTAGGGAATTTCCAAGGGCACTAAACCTTAGAAATTTCTACTATAAATAACCATTATAATTCTTCAAAAAGAAGAGGAGGGATAGAGAATATACCCAAAAAATAGGCTTGGAGAAAGGCGTCTGCAAGACATCCCTTTTCCACTGTTCCCCCACTCAACCGTCCTAGTGCCCTTTATAGCTAGGCTTCACCAGAGCAGCAGTCAGACCCTCTTGAGAGGCTGGTCACTAGAGTAGTCATGGTGGTGATTTGATGTCAAAGCAGAGCTCTGTTTGGGAGTTTTTCTTCCTCTTGCTCTTTATTTCCATATTATTTAAGGGCTTGTACTTAAAGCTAATTTTTAGGATGATATTTACCTCACTATAAACTGTTTTATTTGGTGTTGGAGATGTTTGGATGATATGTTATTTGATGTTAAATGATGATTACGTAAGTTTTTGTTGAATGCTATTTTGTTCACTATTTTAATCTTTTTCCTTGACAATGTAAGAGCTTTTGAGATATTGCCTAGTGTCATGGCAAAACATTCCTAGTTTTTGCAAGAGCTTTTGAGAGATTTCCATTTTTCTAATCCAGGATGGTGAGGTTCTAATCTACCTTAGAGATAAGGACAGGGTTTCATTCAACTAAGAATGGTAAATACTTGAGTAAATAGTCTAGAGTTACGGTTTACGCTGAGGGGTATTGTCGTCACAACAGTTTGACAAACCAAGAGTTGTAGTTAACGTTGGGTAGTATTGCCGTGGCAATAGATCTAGGAACACTCTATTAAATTCTGTCAGCAACATAGGCATATTATACTAAATCATCCTATAAATAGAATAATTTCTCACCATAGAAAATCCAACCTAAGTGCTCCGTTAGAAGTCTGATTGTGAGAGGTTTTGATCTCAAACATTTTTATTTTCCTTGAAAACATTTATTTGTTTTCCTTTGCATATTTTTATTGCCTCAACCAAACTTTTATGCATGCTTTGCTTTATAATTTTTATTACATCGGCAATACTTGCATTGATTGTGTGTACTTGCACAAATTTACGTTCCACAACATACACTTATACACGTAATCAAGGTTTCGGCGCCATTTTCAGGGATTGGCAAATGGAGGAATTTTGATAATTTTTACAATAGAAACTTTTATTTTCTTGTCACATTTTTTTAGTTAGTTAGTTTTATGTGTTTTTTTCTTATTTTCTTTTGTAATTTTGTCGTTGCATGACCAGGAGATCTGCTGATGGACCATTAGTACCATTCGAACATGAGATAGAGTGATTGTTCAGAAAAAGACAACGTGCTCAGTGTGCCAGAGGTAATATGAATCAACTCCAGTATCAGGCTGATAACCCTATAGAGGATCAGGCAGATCCCAATGTCGCGAAAAATAATATTCCCCGAAATATTGTAAGACTACAAACGATACTAGATCACTTAAATCTTATTCTCGATGATCTCAACCCTAGAATCGTGGCACCAAAAATACATTCAACCCATTTTGAACTCAAACCAGTGATGTTCAACATGCTCAATTCTATCGGTTAATTTCGAGGCTTGCCTAATGAAGATGCTTGACAACATGTACGTGGTTTTCTTGAAGTGTGTAACTTGTTTAGGAAACAAGGTGTCTATGAGGACGTACTGAAGCTAAAATTATTCCTTTCCTTTTGCATGACCAAGCTAGAGCTTGGCTTTGTGGAGTCCTATCCGATTTAATGGAATATTGGGTTGACTTATACCAAAAGTTTCTACTTCAATATAACCCCCCACTATTAGCACCCAGCTCCGTAATGACATCGTAAGTTTTTGCTAAGGCTATGAGGAATCTATGTACGAGTGTTGGGACTGGTATAAAAGTTTACTTCGTAAGTGCATCAACCATGGATTCCATGATTGGGCTCAAGTCATCATGTTCTATAATGGAGTCAACACACCTACTCACATGATGTTAGATGCCTCGGTGAATAGCACTCTGCTTGACAAATCACCCTAGGAAGCCTTTGATATCCTTGATAGGATAGCCAAAAGTGATTATGAATTCCGTATGCAAGGCTTGAAACCAGCAGGAAAATGACTGGGGTATATGAACTTGACGGTAAGGATTCAGCTTCTACCCAACTTTCAGCTATAACAAATATGTTGAAAATTTTACAGCATTCTAGCGAGGTGAAAGAAGTCCACGCAACTAGCTTAACATACATTCTTTTTCGCAACAACCATCATGAGAGTGAATGCCTAGAAAACCAGGAGTCCATTAATTTCATGGGCAATTTTAATAGAAGCAACAACCCCTAGTCTAATACATACAATCCTAGATGATGACTGTCATAACCATTTTTGAAATATTTTTATTAAAAAAACAATTATGACTTTATTTGAGGAAAAATTGGGATTTTGAATTAATTTGAATTAAACTGAATAGGAGTCACCATCGACCTTTGGGTTAGGTAGGACAAATACCTAAAAACATATTTTAAAACAATTTTAAGAAAAATCACTTTTGTACAAAAATTGGTATGCGTTATCAATGATTCATTTTTTTGGATTCGGGAGTCGATTACTCGTGGGGACTGATTAGCACCAACACAACGCCCAAATTTGGTACATAATCACTTGAACATTGTCGTAAATTGTAAATTTGAAAAAAATATTTAATGTACGATCCTTTTATTAAACATGTAGTAATTTATTCCAGATTAATTATTAGAGAAAATTCTTTAACTTGAAAAGAAATCTCGAGATTTACAATCCTCCATCGGGAAAACTATCTCACATTTTTCTTATATGTAAAAGAATATTCTCTCTTTAAAAATATTAAATTGAACAAATATAAGAATTTGTATGAAATAAATTGCCACTTTTTATCCAAAAAAAACATAAATTGTCAATAATTGGATTTAAATAGTACAAAACAAAATTAAGATAAAATAACATAAAAAATAAATAAAAATATTATTATCATTTAATAAATAAAAATGTTCGATTTATTTCAAGTTCAACCTTCATTTGAATGTTGTATCGAATCACACCACCTCTGTAAGGTGATGCTTTTCACACCCATTCTACGTCGAGTGTTCATGAAAATATTCAAATAAAATACTGAATAGTGAATTTTTATAAATTAATACAAGATAAATAAGATAAGATTAATTATAGTGATAAACATATGTATACAAGAATTAAGAATATTTAGTAAATATATTTACTTCCATAATAAGATATGATATATACATATATAAATAACACTAAACAAATATAAACATATATATATGACAAAGTGAAAAGAAACAAAATCTAACTATGTAAAGAATTAAAATATAGTAATGACTAAGATGAAACTAAGTATAAAAGACCACATTAAAGTACGTAAAAATAAAGGGCTATTTATGTATTAATTTATATCATTTTATGTCAAAAATTAAATTAGAATTACGACCAAAACACATACATAACAGAACTAACGGGGACCAAAACATGAATAGAGCAATACATTTTAATATCCAGTGGGCATCAAGGGTTAAAATCAATTTAAATATAAATTACCAACTACAATCAAAGATTAAATCACTTTGCATGTAAAGAGGCAAATAAGGGTCCAATTGTATTAAATAAGGAATTAGCAAAGATGATAGACATTTATCCAAAATAATTAGTAATCAGATAGAGTCCAAAATGTAGGCATAACAAAAATTAAAGCCCGAAATTTAATATGGAAGAACTTCATTTAAGGGCCAAAAGGAATTATTACAAAGCAAGAAGGATCCCGAATGAGATTATTGCACACGCTGAAATATGCTCGAGCCATCTCCTTAAACTACTTCATTTCATCTCTTAAATATATGGTTAAAATCAAGTCCAAGCCAGCCATTTCTTCTCATTTTGCTTCACTTCTGTTTTTCATTTCCACTTATGAGAGAATAAACTCTCTCACATTTCCCTTCTCCACACCGAGGGAGGTGAACCTTCGAGACTCCCCGACCACTGTAGATCGGTGGTCACGGGGTGGAACAACACCTTAAAACCTCTTTTTTCCCCACTTCTAAATATCTAAAACCTAAAACCAACCCCCCATTTAAAATCCTAGAAATCTGAATCTAAGGGAAAAAGAAAAAATTACCTCCGTTGATGGGTTTCTTGCTTCCAGTGAGCCTATCAACGGTTAGATTTCCCTAAAAGGAATTTTTTTCGTTAGCTCAAAAGCTTTGGGTTCCTATCTTTTTTCGTTTGAATGCCTCTTTCTTTCTTTTTTCTTTTTATCTCCCGAATATATTGGTCGCCTCCCTCTTTTTTTTGGATATTTTTAGGTTAAAATCATGAGATTTATTCATATGGGAGTGATTTTCCTAGGCTCGGGTTGGTAAAAAATCTAATTTTTTGGGATTTATCATTTTTATTTGATTTTTTATTTAGGGTTTAGGGTTTGACTATTTTGATGTATTTTTCATATTATTCGATCAAATTTACTGCCGATGGTAGCATGAGGGTCTTTGGCGATGGCTCACGCGGTGGGGGTGATGGAGGATAAGCGAGTGCCTCTCACACGCCAATCGGATGGTCCAGATTCCATCGATGGCAGTGGCAACTAAGATATACTAGTGTAAACCCTAATTTTGGCCCCGATCTAGACCATTGGATGGGTCTAGATTATGTGGATGAGAGTAGTACAACAATTGAGAGGGTTTGAAAACCCTAATAGTTTCCCTTTATGAACTGTTAGATCTAGATTAGATCCAATGGATATAGATGTACGATGTTGGAGTTAAGGATGATAAACCCTAGCTGGTGGTCTAGGTCATCGTGGGCTTTATCCATGTTGGGCCCAAATTGGTGGGTTAGGCATGTTCCCCTGTTTCCTTATGGGCCCAAATCGAACATGCTACTTCAACTTGTATTTGATCTGTAAAATAATATCTTATAAGTATTTATTAATATATTAATCATACATTTAATTATTTAATTAAACCTAAACTTAAAATACATACATGTACGCATAAACATATAATAATTGTAACATTTAATTATTAATATTAGCAACAAAACATTAATCTAATATTAATTACGATGATAAATAACCACAATAAAATTAAATAAAACTTGTTTAACTATAATAACAATAAAATAAAAAGGAATGATATAGATGCCCCTCTTTGTCCATTGTTGTATTACGAGAATAGGAAAAAGAACAAATACACTAATTTTATCCCACTAAGAAATTTGGCTCACTTCCGGAGGTTGAATTCGTCTAAGGATGACATTGTTTTTTTGTGCTGAGGACGTCTAATTCATATCTTAATAATTCCGTTTCTCAGGAAATCTGAAAATAACACCATTCATTCATGTTGAGGACGTCTGTTCGTATTTTTATAGATCAATTCTACATTGTTCCTTGGTGATGATGAAGTTTAGTCGCATTCGAATGATAGCATATCTAAGACAATATTGTTCCTTCGCGTTGAGGAAATTTGACTATGGCGAAGTATTTTGCCATTGACAACGGTGTTGTTCCTTTGTGTTGAGGAGAATTAATCATTGTTCGGTGTCGAATTTGATGATGAAATTGCTCCTTCTTGTTGAGGAGCTCTAGTAATAGTTTGACAATTTGATTTAACATGCTTCCCTCTTGCTGAGGACAACTAGTAGTTCTTAAAAGTATGAATATAAAGACAACTGATCGCTTGTAAATGTATATGATAAGGCAAGCAATTCTGTGCAAGTAAACACAATCGAATCAAGTAATATAGGGTAAGTGAGTTATCATCTCCACAGGGATTGGTCTAAAAATTGATCTTCACCACAACTAAAACTAGTTGTCAAAAACTAATTCCTACTATCTTGTCAAACTAAAAAGCTAATATTAATAAAACAAGGAAATACTATAATGTATGATTTCAGAAAAGTTTGGTCGAGACAAAATAAATATGAAGACTATTGAAATAAACAAAAATAAAGACAAGTGTTGATTTAAGTATAATGCAAACAATCTCACATATTTAGACTTATCACAGAGCACTTATGCTAATCTTTTGTGTTGACAACAATTACTCTAAGTCTATAATAAATTATTATGACTTGCTTAAGCTGCCCGACAGGATTACTAAGTATTCTTAGACGGTTGCTATGGCAATACTACTCAGCGTTAACTACAACCCTTGGTTTGTCAGACTGTTGTTGTAGCAATACCTCTTTGCGTGAATTATAGGCGTTGTCTATCCTACTTTAGCGTCTATCCCTTTTAGTCGATTGAAACCCGCTCCTTATCTCTAAGGTAGAAAAGTTAGAACATCACCATCCCGGATCCATTCCATTGTTCACATAGATCTATCTTAATTCTCTTGAATCTAAGAATCACTATCTAGACAAAACGCGATCTTTCGATGCTCTTACATTGTCAAGACATGTTTTACTAAAACCCCAGGCGATCTCTCGATGCTCTTAGAGAGTCAAGGTAAAATATCCAAATAATGAACAAAACAGTCATGAGGAAAAACATAATTCATCATTCATAAAGAAGAAAATAATTGTCAAGGCAAAACAAAGATTAACACCAAGTAAGACAGTCATGGTGCTATAAAAAAGTCATCCAAGTATCATCGTTTAATACAACCCCAAATATGTAAATAAATTGAGAACAAAGGAAGAACGACTACCAAAACTGGGGGCTCTGTCATGACAATTCTTATCAGCACTGCGCCTGCCTTGGTGATCAGCCTCTCTCGAGACCTGATCACCGCTCTGCTACAGTCTGGCTATGGAGGACACCAGGGAAGGCCGGTTGGTAAACGGTGGGAAAGAACTACAGTTGCTTGCTCACACCTTCAGCAAAGCTCTTCTCTATTATTCCTTGCCTCTTTTCTTTGGCGGCTACGAATGGATATTTATAGGGAAGAACTTGTAGGGTTTCACATGATTGGAGATTCCTCAAATAACCATTGTTATCTTGTCCAACCTAAAAAGGAAAGATGGCTCACGACTATCAGAATATTTAAGGCTTGCTTGAATGTGAAGGAGGTCATCCAGCTGGCATGTGACATAGGCAGTTTCGTCATACCCGCTTCAGACTCTTCAGATAAACTTTGCCTCGGCTAAATAAATCTGCTCATCACATTATTCTTTATTCCATTGGCCCTTGCAATTTACATTTTCATGATTGAAATGTTCTTCCTCTATAAGTTTCCTGCACATACACAGTCCACACAAACCCTTTCTCCTCAGCAGCATAAGTTAAACCAAATAAATCTCGCCGAAGCAAAACTTATCCACCATTAGAAAATATGACCTACATGGAACTAAATGCAACTAAAATCCTAGCATAGTTTGTTCAGACGAGCAATAACTTAAGTGAAAAGACTAGAAATTGAGTCTTTTTACGGAGTTATCAACAAAATTGTTCCTTCTTGCTGAGGAAGTCTAATTGCCTAAAGAGGACTTGCTTTTGAAGACGACATCGCTTCTTCATGGAGAGCTTATCATTGTCTGGGGTCAAATTTAATGATGACATTGCTCATTCTCGTTGAGGAGGACTAGTCATAGTTGCCACTGATTGATTCGAGAATAATCTTCAAAACCTGTTCAAGAGGGTTATATGCTATGATTTCATGTTTGCAATATGACTTAAATATGATCTAAGTGCAAGTTGACATGACATGTTCGAATGATTATGCCCAGCTTAATCCTGGCATTTGGGACCTCATATGTTCTTTTATCGTAACATGCGAGACTTTTATTGTTTTCCATTGTCTGGGCTCTAAATGTGGTTACTTTTTAACCTCTTGGCAAACATTTCTCGAATTGGTTTCTATGATCTACCTCGAGAGAAAGTTTATCCTGCCTGTTTGGCTTTTCAGCCACTGGTTGACTTTTCCTTCGAGAAAATTTGATTTCAATGGCATCTCCTTTTGTGCACTTTCAATTAGGTTTTCTTTGATCTCTTTTCTTGGGAAATGTAGAGTAGGCTAAGACTGATTTCTTTGATTTAGACACTCTCTGTTTTCAATGATCTACTAAGTGATTTAAAGAAGCGTATATTTTGTTAGAGTATGCCCAAAGACCAATCATATGATGATTATAATAATATATTTATTTACTGATTTTATTGAATAAAGGCATTGCCACTATTATTTTCAGTTATGTGTATGTGTTTAACATAAACTGAAAGATAATAAAGTCCATATAATAACATTATTAAAAGATCCATAGTCAAGTATTATTATGAGCACAATAATAATACGCTTAAGACTAACATGTTATTGATTGATGACAAGGAGTTGTCATTGACATAGAGATGTCAGAATTGATACATGATTATATTGTTAGAGAACAATGTATTGGATTGAGCCATAATGAGCATATGTATTGGATTCTTATGTAACTTGCTCACGGTGATGACTATATGTATGATCCTCAAACTTGAGATCAATGTCATCCCAACATATATTGTTGTATGTTTTGATACACTTAAACATGATCTGTGACCGGTTGCACTATAAAGACTGTTGTTGAATATATCACATGCCACTTTATTGAGTGAGACTAGAAATATATCACATGCCACTTTATTGAGTGAGACTAGAAATGAATGGCCATGCTCGCATAAGTTGATATGTGATATCATATTCGTTAATTATAGTCTACTTTAGATATTAAGAAACAATAGATGGGCTATACAAGTATGACTATTCTAAGACTTGTGCCTATTCTAGATATAAAGGACAAAAGGATGTAATCAATAAAAGAGTTAATCACGAAGATGATATGTCGAATCATAATTTCTTGTAACTTAGGTGACAATGATATATTTCTAGATGTCACTCATTGTATGTAATATTAGAATCGTCATAATAATTACTACTAACGTTACAAGAACCTATAGGGTCACACCCTAGGATTGAAATGAGCAAAGATGTATAATTTGTTGTATGTTACTAAAATATATCTAGAGTTATGATATGTATATTTGATATACATATGATTTTAATTATCCCGAATATAGTAAGTAAGCATTAAAAGAATGTAATTTAGATTACAACCCTTTTAGTTGGTATATATAATTCAGAATAATTAAATAAGGTTTAAATAAACATTAAATATTATAATTAAGATTATAAGTCTTTAATGTATATTTAATTGAATTAATTAAATAATAATTTATTATTAATTCAAAATAACCTTAAAAACTCTAAGATGTTAGGGTAATGGATATAAAAGGGTGTGTTAGGTCTAGCAGCCGTTTTTAACACACACACATAAACCTTCAGCCGTTTTTCTCTAAAAATAGTTTTGGGGAAAATAAATATTGTTCTCAATCGGGTGAACTGAGTAGAGGCTGAGACGTGATTTCGTGGAGGCTTACAATTCGAACCGATCTACACCACCAGTATTCACTGTTGTTCTTGCTGTTTTTCAAGGAACCCGCAGTAAGTATTCACATCCCTTCCTCCCAATTTTGGTTTTACGTACTTGGAACGCTGGTGAGACCGTCGAGTTTTGTTTCCGTTGCACCGTGGGGCGCACCGACGGTCCCAACATCTTTTACGCGTACTTCATAATAAATAAATGTTTTGAAATCCCCATACTCTGGAACTTTTTAGAGTAAGGAATAATAATCGATACTATTATTAATCAGTATTTTGATGCTTATGTAAAGGAACAATAAGGAAAACTTAAACAATTATATTAAAGAGAGGTAATGAGAAAGTACAATCTTTTGGGATAAGAAATATGAAACATTACAAAAAGAATAAAGGTTGAATACGATCGATATCAAGTGTCGAGTCCTTCTATTTCCTCACCCAAGTCTTTATTGAAAGTTAACATGTGTCTAGAAGATTCAGATTGTACTAAGGATCTTTGAGTATGAGAGCCTCTCCCTTAACTGTTAGGCTTATGAGGGAATCTGCCACTTCTGATCCTGAATATTCGAGTTGTCCATTATGGATTTTCAACTCAAATCCTTCTTTGGTTTCAAGACGTCCATTTTTGGTTTTCATCTTGAACCCCTTTTATTTTAATTCATTTTTCATCTTTTTTTCTTTTTCTTTTCCCCCTTTTTTATTTTCTTTTTCTTTATTCAGGTGTAATATTAGTTGACTAAATTAGAATTCACAGGATTAGGTGATTCTTCTCCATCCATTTCAATCAAAACCAAAGCTCCTCATGAGATAACCTTTTTCACAATATAGGAACCTTCCCAATTTGTCATGCACTTCAATCAAAAGTCTTTTTGCATAGGGAGGGTCTTTTTCAACACTAAATCCCCTTCAAGAAATTCTCGAGGTCTGACCTTCTTGTTGTAAGCTCGTATCATCCTTTTTTGGTACATCTGGTCATGGTAGATAACTCTCATTATTTTCTCTTCATTTAAATTCAATTGATCAAACCTATTTTGAATCCACTCAGCCTCGATTAGATTCAGCTCCATCAATACTCTCAGAGAACGGATTTCCACCGCAACGGGCAAAACTGCTTCCTTCCTATATACTAGAGAGAATGGTGTTACCCAGTAGATGTCTGAATGTATGTATGATAAGAAAGCAGAGTAAAAGATAATTTCTCGTTCCAGTCTCTATATGTTTCGATTGTTTTCGTGATGATCTTCTTGATATTTTTATTTTCTACCTCTACTTCCCCATTTATTTTTGGGCAATAAGGAGCCGAGTTGTGATGTTTGATTTTGAAGTTCATGGAAAGTTCCTTTATTAAATCATTGTTCATATTCAACGCATTATCTATAATGTCCCCTTATCAACAGTACAAATTGAAGGCCCCTCATCACGGTGTTTGAAATGCATGATTATAGCCTTTGTTCACTTTATAATGGTTTAATTTGAAATACGGTCTGCGAACTGTGCCTTTCTATATCTCTATTATATTTCTCTTCTCATCTTACTCCCTCATATGTAAAATGAGTTTCTTTTAAAATTGTAAACCTATAAAGATTCACAAGGAGCAGAAGAATGACGAGAAGATACTTAGAGAGTAGTCTTAGGCTTTAGGGTTCTTGGTTCTCCCATTAGCTTGGGATAGACCACCTTAGTCATTGTTTTGGGCTATAACCATTGCATCTTATTTATTGCTATATTTGTTATGTATGCAATGCATCAAATGATAAAATAAGAATGAATATTGATGAGATCAATAAGGGCCTAATATTAAAACGAACAATGATGAGATAATTACGTAAATCCCTCTTTATAATCTAAGTTAACTTAACCATCCAATATTTACCCTCGTTAAGGCTTTGATCGATATTGTGTGGGCTTTGCCAAAGCATTGGCATATAAATCTATCTTGGTTAAACGCAAAGAATAAGCAAGTGATATTCACCGGTTGAAATATTGGTAATAACTTAGCTAGGTTATTCTAATATGATTAGGAACCTAGAGGTTAAATATTTGGATAAATCATGAGATGACTTGAACAAAAGTTGTTCACCAAAATGAGGAATTACATGAGATGTAACTAGTAAAGTGTTACTTACCTATATATTCACTATCCTAAAAGAAAAACCAAAGTTGATTTAGGAAATTGATGTATTATGGATCCTCACCCACTAGAAAAATTTTTGTTGAATTTTTTTAAAATTAAAACAGAGAGGGTTTTTAATTTTGAATAAAATAGTGGGAGTAATTTGTAAATAAAGTCCTATTTATAAATTTTAATTCGGTAATTTTACTTACTTTAATATTTCCATTGTTGTAGATTAAATGGCAAACAACACTTTATCAGTGCGATCACTCCTTGAGAAGGATGAACGTAATGGCATAAACTTCCTTGACTGGTTTTGTAATTTGAGAATTGTTCTCAAACAAGAAAAAAAAGAATATGTCATTGAGGAACTTGTTCCTAATGAACCGACAGCTAATGCTTCAAGAGCTGACAAAGAAAAATTCAAGAAACATATGGATGATATATTAGATGTCTAATGCTTGCCACCATGACTCCTCAGCTTCAGAAGCAACATGAGGACATGTTTGCACATGAGATGATTCAAAATCTCAAAGAAATATATGAAGGGCAAGTATGTCAAGAGAGATATGAGACCTCTAAAGCTCTATTTCAATGCAAAATGGCAGAGGGAACTCCTGTAGGAGCTCATGTCATCAAGATGAGGCTACATTCGAACGTTGGAAAACCTGGGATTCCTCTCAAAGATGAATTGCCTACCGATGTTATCCTGCAATCGTTGTCAGATAGCTTTATCTAATTTTTCCTTAATTTCAACATGAATGAAATTAACAAGACTTTGCCACAGTTATTTGGCATGTTACGAACTGCTGAAAGTAACATGAAAAAGGTTGGACCTAAGCCCATTCTGATGGTCCATAAGGACAAAGGAAAGGTAAAGAAAAAGGTAGTGGCAAAGTCTAAGGACAATGGTAAGACCAAACCAAAAGGAAAAAATGCATTTAAACCCAAAAGGGGAGTTAGCAAGGAAGGAAAAAGTTTCCATTGCGATAAGACCAAACACTGGAAGAGAAACTGTCATGCTTACCTTGAAGAGGTCAAGAAGGAAAAAGCAAACGAAACGTTTGTTTCAGGTATTTATGTTATTGATGTTAATTTGTCAAAATCTACTTATTGGGTATTAGATACCAATTGTGGTTCTCATATTTGTACTTATATACATGGACTGCAAAAGAGAAAGAATCTGACTAAAGGAGACGTGGACCTGCGAGTGGGAAATGGAGCAAGAGTTGCTGCATTAGCTATAGGGACATATGTTTTATCTTTGCCTAGTGGACTTCATTTAAATTTAGAGGATTGTTATTATGTGCCTAGTTTGACTAAGAACATTATTTCTATTTCTTGTTTGGACAATATTGGTTTTTAGATTATTATTAAGAATAATTGTTGTTGTTTTTATCTCGATAGTGTTTTTTATGGTTCGACATAATTGGTTAATGGTCTCTATATTTTGGATCAAGAAAACACCATTTATAACATAAATACTAAGAGATAAAAAACAAATGACTCGAATTAAACTTATCTTTGGCGTTGTCGTTTAGGCCATATAAGTGAGAAACGCATATCAAAACTCCATAAAGATGGATTCTTAGATTCATTTGTTTTCGGATAATATGATGTATGTGAATCTTGTTTGTTGGGAGAAATGACTAAAGCTCATTTTAATAGTAAAGGTGAGTGAGCAAGTGATTTATTGGGGTTAATACATAGTGATGTATGTGGACCAATGAATACACAAGCTAGAGGTGGATTCTATTACTTCATTACTTTCACTGATGACTTCAGTCGGTATGGGTATATTTATCTTATGTGCCATAAATCTGAAGCCCTTGAAAAGTTTAAGGAATTTAAAAATGAAGTACAAAATCAACTAGGAAAGAGTATTAAGGCACTTCGATCAGATCGACGTGGAGAATACTTAAGCATAGAGTTTGATGAACTCCTAAAAGAATGTGGGATTGTCTCACAGGTTACACTACCTGGTACACCACAGTGGAATGGAGTTTCTGAAACAAGGAATAGAACACTGTTAGACATGGTTCGATCGATGATGAGTCATAGGGATCTTCCGACTTCTTTTTGGGGAGATGCACTTGAAACAATCGCTTTCACACTAAATTGTATTCCATCTAAATGGTTCAAAAGACACCATACGAGATATAGATTGGTAAACGTCCCAGTATGTATTTTATGAAGATTTAGGGTTGTAAAGCTTATATAAAACATCAGATGTCTACAAATATCGAACCTAAATCTCATAAGTGTATATTTTTGGATATCATGAAGAAACTAAGGGATATTATTTCTTCAACCCTATCGAGAACAAAGTGTTTGTTGTTCGAACATGAGTTTTTCTCGAAAGAGAATTTCTCTCAAAATAGGGAAGGGTAGAAATATTGAACTTGGAGAAGTTCAAGAACAACATATAAATGAACATGAAGTTGAGCATGTTTCACAAGTTGTTGAGGAGAATTCAACATATTTAGAAACATAACCACTGCGTAGATCCACAAGAGAACGACGTGCACCTGAGAATTTGGATATCTTATTACGACACATGGAGATGTTCTTCTTATGGATCAAGATGAGCCCAAGACTTATCAAGAGGTAGTGTCTACCCCAGACTTAAAGAAATGGCTTGAAGCTATGAGATCTGAGATGGATTCCATGTCAGTAAACCAAGTATGGACTTTGGTTGAACTAACTGAAGGGGTCAAACCTATAGGGTGTAAATGGGTTTTCAAGAAGAAAATCTACATAGATGGTAATGTACAAACACACAAAGGGCGATTAGTCGCTAAAGGTTTTTGACAAGTTCATGGTGTAGACTATGACGAAATATTTTCCCCTGTAGCTATGTTTAAGTCCATCCGGATCTTGCTCACAATAGCTACATTCCATTATTATGAAATCTGCCAAATGGATGTCAAAACCGCTTTCCTTAATGGAAAACTTGAAGAGGATGTGTATATGACACAACCATAAGGTTTTGTCATTCCAGGAAATGCTGGAAAGGTTTGTAAGCTACAAAGATCTATTTATAGACTAAAGCAAGCTTCACGAAATTAGAATCTTCGTTTCAATGATAAAATCAAAGAGTTTGGTTTTATCAGAAATAAAGATGAGCCTTATGTTTATAAGAAGGCTAGTGGGAGCATTGTTTTTTTCCTAATCTTGTATGTAGACGACATACTCATCATAGCAAATGATATACCTACTTTACAGTCTATTAAGACTTGATTAGGTAGTTGTTTTTCTATGAAAGATTTGGGTGAGGCAACTTATATCTTAGTAGCTAAGATCTATAAAGATAGATCAAGACGACTTCTAGGTCTAAGTCAAAGTACATATATAGACAAAGTGCTGAAAAGGTTCAATATAGAAGAATCCAAGAAAGGATTTTTGCTTATGATACATGTCATTTCTCTTTCAAAGGAAATGTGTCCTTCAACTCCACAAGAAAGAGAACGGATGAATAAGATTCCATATGCTTCGGCTATTAGTTCTTTCATGTATGCCATGATATATACTCGACCAGATATATCGTATGCTTTAAGTATGACGAGTCGGTATCAAGTGAACCCTGGTGAAAATCATTGAGATGTGGTTAAAAATATCCTTAAGTACTTAAGAAGAGCTAAGGATAAATTTCTTGTCTATGGAGGGGAGGAAGAGCTTAGTATAAAAGGTTATACTGATGTCAGCTTCCAAACTGACAAGGATGACTCACAATTATAATTCGGGTTTTATGTTTTGTCTTAATGGAGGTGCTGTGAGCTAGAAAAGTTCGAAGCAAGACATAGTAGCTGATTCTACAAAAGAGGCTGAATACATTGCAGCCAGTGAAGCAATAAAAGAGGTTGTTTGGATCAAGAAGTTTATATTGGAATTAGGGGTTGTTCCCTGCATATCAGATGTTGTAGAACTTCATTGTGACAATAATGGAACCATTGCACAAGCAAAGGAACCCAGATCTCATCAACGATCTAAACATATTCTTAAGCGCTTTCATCTCATTTGAGAGATCATAGATCGAGGAAGCCTCTTACACAGCTCAGGCATGATCGTCACACTGAGTCACTCTGTATTAGATATGTGAGTGATTGGTTTTAGTGCTAGTAGGAGATTGTTAGAGTATGCCCAAAGACCAATCATATGATGATTGTAATAATATATTTATTTACCAATTTTATTGAATAAAGGAATTGCCACTATTATTTTCAGTTATGTGTCTGTGTTTAACATAAATTAACAGATAATAAAGTCCATATAATAACAATATTAAAAGATCCATAGTTAAGTATTATTATGGGCATGGACAATAATAATACACTTAAGACTAACATGTTATTGATTGATGACAAGGAGTTGTCATTGACATAGAGATGTCATAATTGATACATTATTATATTGCTAGAGAACAATGTATTGGATTGACCCATCATGAGCATATGTCTTGGATTATTATGTAACAGTCATAACATTGCTCATGCTGATGACTATATGTATGATCCTCAGACTTGAGATCAATGTCATCCCAACATATATTGTTGTATGTTTTTATACAATTAAACATGCTCCGTAACTGGTTGCATTATAAAGACTGTTATTGAATATATTTCGATATAAGTAGTGGGGTGTTTATGGTTAAGATAGGATTTGTCCTTCCTACATAATAGGAAATATATCACAGGCCACTTGATTGAGTGAGACTAGAAATGCATGGCCATGCTCGAATAAGTTGATATTTGATATCATATTCGTTAATTATAGTCTATTTTAGATATCAAGAAACAATACATGGGCTATACAAGTGTGACTATTCTAAGACTTGTGCCTATTCTAGATATAAAGGACAAAAGGATGTAATACATAAAAGAGTTAATTACGAAGATGATATGTCAAATCATAGTTTCATGTAACTTAGTTGATAATGATATATTGCTAGATGTCACTCATTGTATGTAATATTAGAATCGTTCTAATAATTACTACTAACGTTACAAGAACCTACAAGGTCACACCCTAGGATTGAAATGAGCAAAGATGTACAATTTGTTGTATGTTACTAAAATATATCTAGAGTTATGATATGTATATTTGATATACATATGATTTTAATTATCCCGAATATAGTAAGTAAACATTAAAAGAATGTAATTTAGATTACAACTCTTTTAATTGGTATATATAATTCAGAATAATTAAATAAGTTTTAAATAAACATTAAAGATTATAATTCAGATTATAAGTCTTTAATGTATATTTAATTGAATTAATTAAACAATATTTTATTATTAATTCAAAATAACCTTAAAACCCTAAGATATTAGTGTAATGGATATAAAATGGTATGTTAGGTCTAGAGCCATTTTTAACACACACACATAAACCTTCAGTTGTTTTTCTCTAAATACAGTTCTGGGGAAAACAAAAAAATTCTCTCAATCGGATGAACTGAGTAAAGGCCGAGATATGATTTCGTGGAGGCTTACGATTCGAACCGATCTACACCACCAGTATTCATTGTTGTTCTTGCTGTTTTTCAAGGAATTCACTGTAAGTATTCGCATCCCTTCCTCCCGATTTTGGTTTTACATACTTGGGTCGCTGGTGAGACCATCGAGTTTTGTTTCCACTGCGCCATGGGGTGCGCCGACGGTCCCAACATCTTTTACTTGTGCTTCATAGTAAATACGTGTTTTGAAATCCCTATACTCTGGCACTTTTCAGAGTAAGGCATAATAATCGATACTATTATTAATCAATATTTTGATGCTTATATAAAGGAACAATGAGGCAAACTTAAACAATTATATTAAAGAGAGGTAATGAGAAAGTACAATCTTTTGGGATAAGAAATATGAGACATTACATAAAGAATAAAGATTGAATACGGTTGATATCAAGTGTCGAGTCCTTCTATTTCCTCACCCAAGTCTTTCTTGAAAGTTAACATATGTCTAGAAGATTCAGATTGTACTAAGGATGTTTGAGTATGAGAGCTTCTCCCTTAACTGTTAGGCTTCTGAGGGAATCCGACACTTCCAATCCTGAATATTCGAGTAGTCCATTATGGATTTTCAACTTGAATCCTCCTTTGGTTTCAAGATGCCCATTTTTTCATCTTGAACCCCTTTTTATTTTAATTCGTTTTTCATTTTTTTTCTTTTTCTTTATTCAGGTGTAATATCAGTTGACTGAATCAGAATTCACAGGATTAGGCAAGTCTTCTCCATCCATTTCAATCAAAACCGAAGCTCCTCATCTGATTACCTTTTTCACAATATAGAGACCTTACCAATTTGTCATGCACTTCAATCAAAAGTCTTTTTGCATAGGGAGGATCTTTTTCATCCTAAATCCCCTTCAAGAAATTCTCAAGGTCTGACTTTCTTGTCGTAAGCTCGTATCATCCTTTTTCTGTACATCTGGCCATGGCAGATAACTCTAATTCTTTTTTCTTCAATTAAATTCAATTGATCAAACCTATTCTGAATCCACTCAGCCTCAATTAGTTTCAGCTCCATCAATACTCTCAGAGAATGGATTTCCACCTCAACGGGCAAAACTGCTTCCATCCCATATACTAGAGAGAATGGTGTTACGCAGTAGATGTCTGAACGAATGTATGATTAGAAAGTAGAGTAAAAGATAATTTCTCATGCCAGTCTCTATTTGTTTCGATTGTTTTCGTGATGATATTCTTGATATTTTTATTTGCTACCTCTACTTCCCCATTCATTTTGGGCAATAAAGAGCCGAGTTGTAATGTTTGATCTTGAACTTCGTGGAAAGTTCCTTTATTAAATCATTGTTCAGATTTAACACATTATCTATAATGATCATTTCTGGTGTTCCATATCTACAAGTGATTTCCCTTTTTAAGAATCTGTAAATTGCTACTTTTGTGACATTTGCGTATGAGGTAGCTTCGACCCATTTGGTTAAGTAATCAATGGCCACAAAGATGAAACGTTGTCCATTTGATGCCTTTGGTGAAATATCCCCAATGAAATCAATGCCCCACATTGAAAATGGCCAAGGTTCAGTCATTACATGGAGTGATGAGGGAGGAACATGTATTTCGTTACCATGGATTTGGCAGTTATGGCATTTTTGAGCAAAGCTGATGCAATCTCCTAATATCGTTGACCAGTAGTACGCAAACCTTAGGATTTGTTTGGCCATTGTGAAGCCATTGGCATACGTTCCACAAATCCCTTCATGGACTTCTTCAATTATCTTTTTGGCCTTAATCTTATCTACACATCTCAACAACACTTGATCTTTGCCATTTTTATACAAGATATCTGATTGCTTGTGAATCTATATGCTAAGGAAAACAAATATGTGCAAGTGTACACAATCGGTGTAAGTAATATAGTAGTAAGTTGAGTTATCATCTCATCAGGGATTTGTGGGAATTTTTGATGTTTTGCTATAGCGAGAATTAGATGTCAAGATCTAGTCCTGAAATTCTTGTCGAAATAGAAAACAATTAGTATATGAAGATATAACCAGATGGAAAAGTATTATCGAGGCAAGAAATATTGTGAAGTAGGGTGTGCATAAAAGTTTGGTAAAGGTAAGGAAATTTTGCAAGAGTAAACAAATAAAAATTGTCGAGATAAATAGAAATGTCGAGTTTAATATATTCAAGAAAAATCTCACACAATCATACTTCTTACGGAGCACTTAGGTTGGTTTTGCTATGGTGAGAAGTTATTTCACGATAAGAATAGTTTAGTGCACTATGCTTAGGTTGCCTGACAGTATTACTAGAGTATTCAAGGACGGTTGCTATGACAATACTACTCGACATGAACTACAACCCTTGGTTTGTCAAACTATTATTGTAGCTATACCCCTCAACGTAAACTGCAGTATTTTCTTATCCTACTCAAGTAGCTACCCCTTTTAGTCGAATGAAACCCTCCTTATCTCTAAGGCATAATAGAACCTCACCATCCCACATTAGTTCAATTGTTCACGTAGATTTAGCCTAACTCTCTAGATATTAGGCATCTATTCCTAGAAAAATGGCAATCTCTCGAAAACTCTTACAAAGTCTCAGAATGTTTTTTCGAGGCACCAAACTGTCTCTCAACAACTCTTATAGCTTCAAGGAAATTTATTAAAACAATGAACAAAACAACATTAAGCAAAAGAAAATTTCATCATTCATTAATATATTTAAATAACGTTTCATCTAAACAATAACCAACATCAAGTAAAATAGTTCATGGTGCAATAAATATCATCCAAAGTTAGACATTCAGTACAAGCCCATTAAGTGAAACAAAAATTAAGAACAAAGGAAGAAACACTCCCGAGCATAGGTCTACTGTGAGATTCTGATCACATTCATGCTTGCTCCAACGGCCAGCCTCTCTTGAGTATGGAGGGCACCAAGGACGGTCGAGTGAGGGAATTGTGGAAAATATGGTGTTGCAGTCGTTTACTACAAGCTTAGGGTAGTTCATCTCCTTGATTATCTATTTTTAGGCGATTATAATGAGGTATTTATAGTGGGAATTTCTAGGGTTTTGTGTTATTTTAAATTCCCTAAATACTCTCATTGACTTACCCTTTTTATGAATGATATAACAGATGGAAGGGGTTAATTTCCTTGATGAGGGCATGATTGCACGTAAGGATGAAGCTGGGCAAATGAAGTCAGTAATTGTCAAGCCACGTCGGATCTGCAAGATAAATCTTGCCTCGACAAGAAAAATATGTTCCTCACTATCGTCTTCTTATATTTCTCTAACCCTGGGAAATTGTTTTATCTCGCCAAATAAATTATTCCTTAGTTATTTCCTGCATCAACACAACCAACAAAGAACATTCCTCATCAGTAGCATCAGTTAAACCAAATAAATCTTGCCTAGGCAAAACTTATCTACCACATACAAATATAACCTAAATGCAACTATAATGCTATGACCATGACTTTTAGACACAAAAACTTAAGTAAAAAGACCTAAAATATAGTATTTTTATGGAGTTATCATACCCCCAAACTTAAGCTATTGCTTTCCCTTAAGCAATGGATAATAAGTAGTAGAAAATTAAATTGCCATGGCAAAGCAAAACAATTAGGACAATTATGTGCTTTAAAATTTCAGCCCTCAACAAAAAGTTTAGCCTCAACATGGTAGACTGTACGAGAAGTCAAGTACCTTTCCTAGGTTAAGATTCTTTGTCTATGCGTGTCTGTGATTGTATAACAATTTATGCTTTAACATAGTTATGAAACTCATAAGTAAGCGCTTCTGATTTGCCAAGGCATCAAATTATTTATCAAGCATAGTTTTACTCCTACTTATTCAACATGTAACTTCAACTTTTTTTAAGCATACTTCAGGGGTAGTCAGCTCATAACAACTACCATCCCACACTCTAGGTAAAAGGGAGCATACCTTCCACCCCAAGGTAGTCAGGTAGAGTCATTCCATGACTACTTTTATTCACTCATATGCAAAGACAACCATTTATTTATGAAATTTCCTAGGTTAGGCCGACACATAGAGGAATGTCCCTTTATGCTGAGGCATTTTTTTTGTAATTCAACACAATTAGAAACATTAAGGAGTTCAATTTATCCTTTCAAACATTTAATGCCACGATGTACAAAAAGTTATTTCCTAAAAATTTTCTAAGCACCTTAAGAAGAGAAAACATACAATCGTGTTCAAAGAGTCACAAAGAATCAAGTCCTAAGGTCGGTTCTAGCTTTTAACAGTCATGTAAAATAATTCTGACCTAGGTAATAAAATTTTCTTTCATCATCGGGTATCATCAACTTTTTCCAGCAATTATCATAATGAAATTTATGCCATGACAACAAATTTTTCAACCAATTATTATCAAAAAAGAAAAAACTAAGTACGGAGTACAATATCTCCCCCAAACTTGAGGGATGCATTATCCTCAATGCATGAATACGAATGCAAATGCAAATGAAAATTACTCTAAAATGCTAATGCAAATGCAAATGAAAGAAATATTACCTCATTGTGGTAGAGAGGCTTGACTGAACACGCGAGTTATGCGTTGTTTGAGAGTTGGGTGCTTTCGGATCCAATATCTCCTGAAGGAAGCGAAGAAGGAGATGACATAGTAAGATGACTGACTATGTGCTAGAGGTGACGTCATGTACTCGGTGGACTAGTTGGTAATGGCATCTCCTCGGTGTGCGAGGGCTTAGAAGGGATGTCTTCAGGTTGGCTTGGTTCAGGATCAAGATCTTGTTCAATATTGAGATTAGGGAGCTATTAAGATACTTGTTCTAGAGTCGATTGGTCAGGAACTAGGATAAAATCATCATCATCAAAGAATTCAGGCGGGATTTCTTGAGTGTTCTCGGAAGAGGAAGAGGAGGAGTTGAGATATTTATTTGTTTCACTGTGGCCTTCTGTATGAATGAGGGAGACATGCGTGGCAAGAGGAGTAACACCTATGGGCAACTTGGGTGGAACATTTTTGGCTGAGGCATGAAATGTAACGCCGCCTGTAGGGACCGACTAGCATAAGATTTCATTCAGAAAAGGTGGCACATCCTTATTTCTAATCGGGAGTATCTCCTTAAAGAAAACATTCATTTGTGCATCTCGAGCCTTGACATAGTTGAAGAAAGTCTACATGTGATCTTCTAGACACTCCAACCGCTCTCGCGTCTCCCTAGTAAATGTGACCACTGCTGTCATTCTTGCCGCGACAACATATTTTTCTCCTCGCTCCAAGCCCTCGTATAGAGCGTTGTCATCAAAACTTATAAGTTATGGTACCGTTTATTAACTATGCTTTTCATCTTTTTTATGATTCCATAACTTATGAGTTTTGATGATAACGCTCTACACGAGGGCGTTATTAGATGTCATCAAAACTCATAACTCATAAAGTCCTCGAAAGGCTCCTCAGGGACTTTATTCTTCCTGCACAAAGCGGTTATCAAATTGGGGAAAAGAAGGTTATCTTGGGTCCTCTTTGCACACTCATGGATCTACTAAAAAATTATATCATCCATATCGATCGCGCACCCGTAAATGATAGAGTGGAACAACTTCAATCATCTCACCAACACTGTCATGTTGTGTGAAGTGGACATCAACTTGCCTTTCAAAAAGTGGTTCTACAGTTCAGTTACTGGCTTAAGGGCTCGACGATCCACATGCTTATGGTTGAGCGTATTCCCTTCAAACTTTGCCCAAGAAAACATAAGTCTTCCAGCACATCATCGTATATTTCTTGATCTGCCTCGACAAGAAATTTTTTATGTTGATCTTCCATGTTGCTGAGCTTAAAGTAGTGGGTTGAGGCCGAGGGAATAAACTGGATGGATTTCCGTCTAACATACACAATGTGCTGGGATGGGTCACCTAGGTGGACGTAGAAATCTCACACCATTTCTGGCGCCATTGCCTTTGAGTTTTGGGTTAATTTCTCCCACTTATGCTTCTGGACGAAGTAGACGATTTTGTATAAAAAATAATGGGTAATGAGTGATTTTTTGGGGATAAAATGGTAAAAAAAATTAAAGGGAAAAAGATATGGCATTAATGAGGGAGATAGGTGATTTGACTATTAAATAATAAATTAAAGGGAAAATATCTTTCCCTCTTAAAAGTGTTGCCAAAACTAATTCTTTAGGGTTTCTCTCCCTCCCATGAATGAACTTAATCCTTAAGCTACCACGTGTACCATTGCTACAAAAAGAAACAAAAATAGAGAATAAAATAGGAATAAATAATTCAACCAATAATAAAAATTAAAAATAGATTATTTATATACAGAGTGCAAATTTTTTGTTTCCTAGGCAACAAAATTTGTTCAGGAAAGAAGGGTAAACTCTTGGGCATCGTGAATTAACGACGCCAATTTATCACGCATGATGGGTGCTCCATTGTACGCCTTCAGTCATTGACCATTCACCTTAAAGGTTGACCCATCATCCAGGTTCTTGATTTCTACTACGCTTTGACTATGGACTTGATGTACGATGAACGATCCTGACCATCTAGATTTTAGCTTGCCTGGAAATAGCTTGGGTCGTTAATTATGGAGCAATACTTGTTGTCCAGGAAAAAATTGCCTAGGCAAAAAATTTCTGTCATGCCATATTTTCATCTTTTCTTTGTAAAGGCGGGCATTTTCATACGCCTGAGCTCTAAATTCATCCATTTCATTCAGCTTCAATAATCTTCTTTCTCCAGCAAGCTGTGCATCCATATTTAGTTTCTTGATGGCCCAAAATGCTTTGTGTTCTAATTCCATAGGTAAATGGAACTCCTTGCCATAGACTAACTTGAATGGGGACATTTCGAGTGGGGTTTTGAAAGTTGATCGATAGGCCCACAATGCATCATCAAGCTTTGGCGACCAATCTTTGCGCTTTGGGTTGACCACCTTATCAAGAATCTCCTTGATCTCGCGGTTAGAGACCTCACCTTCCCATTAGTCTGGGGATGGTATGCTGTGGCAATTCTATAGCGCACCTCGTATCTCTTCAAAGCCTTGGCAATTAATTTGTTGTAGAAGTGAGTACCTTCATCGCTGATAATTGCTCGTGATGCTCCAAAACACGCGAATGTGTTTTTGTGAAAGAATTTCAACACGATCTTGGAGTCATTGTGAGGTGTGGTCATGACTTCAATCCATTTGGAAACATAGTCTACCGCCAAGAGTATATACAGATCCCCAAAGAACGATGGGAAAAGTCCCATAAAATCGATCCCTCATACATTGAAGAGATCAATTTCCAAAATGTTTTTCCATGGCATCTCATTTCTATTCGATATACTGCCAGTACAGTGATAATGATCACATGACTTATAGAAGTCATGCGCATCCTTGAATAAGGTGGGCCAGTAGAAGCCGGATTGAGGTACCTTGGCAGAAGTTATCATCCCATAAAAGTGCCCTACACACGGGGATGTATGGAAATGAAATAGGATCTCCTTATGTTCTTCTTCAGGGATACACCTACGTATTATTTGGTTTCCACATTGCTTGAAAAGGAATAGTTCATCCCGATAATAGTGACGTACATCATGTCTAAATTTTTTCCTGCCTTGGCTAGATAAATCTAGAGGCAAAACACAACTAATAAGAAAGTTAACTATGTCAGCGTACCACGGCACTTCCGTGGCAAATAAGATTTTCTCAACGGGGAAATCCTCCTGAATATCATTCATGTCGTGGCAAATGTTTTTTTTTCTATAGCCAAGACAAGTGTTCTACTACTTGGTTTTCAGTACCCTTCCTATCCTTCACCTCCAAATTGAATTCTTACAGTAATAATATTCATCTAATAAGCCTATGCTTTGCATCTTTTTTATTAACCAAGTATTTAATGGCATAGTGATCAGTATGCACAATGACCTTAGTTCCTATAAGAGATGGCCTAAACTTATTAAAAGCGAATACCACAACATGTAGTTCTTTTTTAGTGGTGGTATAATTAAGTTGTGCATCATTAAGGGTACGACTAGAATAATAGACATGGAAGATTTTACCTCTTCTTTGCCTTAGCACTGCCCCTACAACTAAGTCACTTGCATCGCACATTAGCACAAAAGGGGTATCCCAGTCAGGTGGCATAACAATTGGTGCCGAGGCAAGTTTTTTCTTCAGATCAGTGAACGCGTTGAGGTATTTATCATTGAAAATGAACGATTGATTTTGATTAAGCAACAGACAAAAAGGATTTGAAATCTTTGAAAAGTCCTTTATCACCCGCTTGTAGAGTCCTGCATGCCCTATGAAGCTTCGTATACCCTTCACAGTACTGGGTGAAGGCAAATTCTCAATTATTTCCACTTTGGCTTTATTAACTTCGATGCTTTGGGGAGAAATTTTGTGTCCTAACACAATTCCTTCGGTCACCATAAAGTGGCATTTCTCCCAGTGTAGCACAAGGTTGGACTCCTTGCATCGCTTCTCATTTTAGATAAATTATCGAGGTATCGATCAAAGTCATTACACAAGAAGAAAAAGTCATCAATAAATATTTCCATGAAATCCTCCACAATATATGAGAAAACGACCATCATACACCTCTGAAAAGTTGTTAGAGCATTACATAGTTCGAAAGATATCCTTCTAAAAGCATAAGTATCATACGGGCAGGTGAAGGTGGTCTTCTCCTGATCTTCATGTACTATGGCGATCTGATTGTATCAAGAATACTTGTCAATGAAACAATAAAATGCCTTGCCTGCTAACCGAACAAGCATTTGATCGATGAAAGGAAGGGGAAATGGTCTTTCTTCGTTGCCTTGTTAAGCTTTCTATAGTCCATTTAAATCCGCCAGCTCGTAACGATTCTTGTAGTCAAAAGCTCATCATTCTCATTCTTAACCACAGTCATGCCACCCTTCTTTGGCACGCATTGAACATGAGTATCCTGTGAACTATCGAATATGGGATAGATCACCCCAACATCAAACCATTTTATGATTTCCTTCATCACCACTTTTTTCATTATCAAGTTACGTCTCTTTTGTGGTTCCATAGAATTGCTATGGCTATCTTCTAACTGGATCTTATGCATGCTTATTGTAGGGCTGATTTCTTTTAAGTCAGCCATATCCACTCGAGAGTTTTTCTGTGTTGTGACAAAACATTCAACAAACTTCCGTCTTGCTTGGGGGTTTGTCTAGAAAAAATTATAATTAGTAAAGTTTCATCACTACCTAGATAAACATATTTCAAATGTAATGACAACGGTGTAAGTTATAAGGTATGTGCATGCTATAGCAAAGATTTTGGAGGAATAAATTCATTGAAATCAAGGGGTTCAAATCTCATACCTGGTCTAGTTTGAAGTAGACTAGATTGTTCCACTTCCAATGAATCATCTTCAAACTTCGTACTTGCTTTGTCTTCAGTATATACCTCATCTACTTCAATCAAAAAACTTTTGCCTAGGCAAATATTTTTGTATGCTATGTTCAAACAAGTTTCGACTAGGCAAAAATTATTGTGTTTCTCAAATTCTAAAACATTGTCTTGGTAAACAAGTGTACACTCTTCCTTCTGGAGAATTTTGTCTTGGAACAGATTGTCATACCCATCAATATGTAAAAATTCACCTTGGTTAAACTTTTTTGTTCCAGCTTCCTTCAGTGAATCAATGTCTTCAATGTAATTGCATTATTCAAAATCATCAATGTATTTAATAGTGTTTAAGACATTGATCATGACACTTTGATCAGCCACCCTCATTGTGAACTCTCCCTTCTCACAGTCTATTAAAATACACCTGTAGCTAAGAATGGACATCCAAGAATAATAGGTGCATTTTTATCGCTCACAATATAGATTAAGGAAATCAGCAGGAAAGACAAACTTTTCCACTTTAACAATCACATCTTCAATTCTTCCCTCGGGACGAACGTGTGACCAGTAAGCTAGTTATAAAATAACTGCAGTTTGTCGAGCATTACCCATTCTAAGCTTCAGAAATATGGACTTGGGCATCAGATTACGCTTGACCCCAAGTCACAAAAAGCTCTTCCAACATATTTATCACCAATGGAACATGGTATAAAAAAATTGTCAGGATCTTCTTGCTTTGATGGAAGTTTACTCATTGCCAAACAATATTCTGTTGTTGTGGCAACAATTTCTACTCTTTCCACCTTTCTCTTCTTTGAGACTATGTCCTTCAAGAATTTGGCATTGGAAGGCATTTGCTCAATGGCTTCAAGTAGTGGAACATTGATATGCAGTTGATTAAGGACATTATCAAACTTTCTGAACTGGATCTCCTTATTATACTTCTTCAATTACTGAGGGAAGGGTGGTGGAGGTATGATTTCATCCGCTGCAGGTGGTGAAGAAATTTTTGCCTTGGCAAATAATATTCCACCATTGGTGTGATGACTTTTTGAACCCTCGTTCTTTTCCTTCTCCTTAGGCAGTTATTCATGTTTAGAAATTTCAGCTTAAACTTCAAGTTCTACATGTGTGGTTCCTTGGATAGAATTTCTTTCTTCTCCTCCCAAATATATCATCAAGATTAATTTGGGTACCACTCCTCAATGTGAGCGTACTGCATTGCTCCTTTTCATGGGGTTTAGTGACCTGAGTGTACTAGGTAGACTTCCTTGTGGGCGAGAGTGTAGTTCTGTGGCAACTTGTACCACTTGATTCTCTATTTCCCTCAATGATAAGATATGGCTTTGTATTAGAGTTGCTTGGCTTTGCAACAAATTGCCTTGATTCTTGATTGTTGATGAGTATTCGTGTATTAAGTTCTTTGTTGAAGCCATTAAATTTTTTGTCGAGGCCATTAATTCCTGTAGTGAAGCTTCGAGGGAGTTAGAATTTGTCAAAGATGCATTACTTTTATTATTACGTTGCCAGGGCATCTGTTGATGTTGCGAAGCTGAGTGTTCAAAAATGTTTTTGTTGTGGCCTGTTAAAATTTCCTGCATAATTATGATTGTTGTTCTTTTGATTACCCCACAACAAATTTGGATGTTGTCACCATCCAGGATTGTATGTATTGAAGTAGGGGTTCTTGTTGTTGCTTTTATTGAAGTTGCCCATGAAATTGACGGACTCCTGGTTTTCTGGGCATTCACTCCCATGATGGTTGCTACGATAAAAGATGCATGCTGAGTTAGTTGCCTTGACTTCTTTCACCTCATTGGAACACTGCAAAATTTTCAACATATTTGTTATAGCATCAAGTTGAGCAGATACATAATCTTTACCATCTAGTTTGTATACTCCAGCCACTCTTCTTCCGGTTCCAAGCCTTGCATATGGGAATTGATAGTCATTGTTGGCTATCTGATCAAGTATATCAAAGGCTTCCTTGGGTGATTTGTCAAGTAAAGTTCCATTTACCGAGGCATCTAACATCATATAAGTAGGTTCGTAGATTCCATTATAAAATATCATGAGTTGATTCCATTCGTGGAATCCATGGTTAGTTCACTTGCGAAGCAAACTTTTATATATGTCCTAGCACTCGTACATAGATTCATCATCACCATGGTAAAAACTTGCAATGTTATTACGGAGCTGGGTATTAATATTGGGCGGGTTATAGCGAAACATAAAACTTTTGCATAAGTCAGCCCAAGATTTCATTGATCCAGAAGTGACTCCACTATGCCAAGCTCTTGATCGGTCACGTAGAGAGTAAGAGAACATTTTAAGCTTCAACACGTCTTTGTGCACTCCTTGTTGCCTGAACGAATCACAAACTTCAAGGAAAGCACACATATGATGTCTAGCATCCTCATTAAGCAAGCCACCAAATTGACTGATGGAATTGAGCATGTTAAACATCACCGGCTTGAGTTCAAAGTGAGCTACCTTTTTTAAGTGCCACGATTCTAGGATTGAGATCGATAAGAATGGGATTTAAGTGATCTCGTATAGCCCGTGATCTTGTAGCATTTTGGGGAATACTATTTGCTGTGACATCGGGATCTACCTAGTCTTCCATATTATTGTCAGCTTGATATTGTATTCGATTCATATAGTCTTTGGTATACTGGTTACATCACCATTTTTTGATTGACTGTTTGATCTTAGGGTTGAATGATATTAATGGTTCATCAGCAGATATCATGGTCATGCAAAAACCAAAACCTACAAAAGAAAATAAGAAAATACTTAGGTCTCTGGCACTTAAGTTGGTTTTGCTATGGTGAGAAGTTATTTCACGCTAAGGATGATTTAGTGCACTATGCTTAGGTTGCCTGGCATGATAGTATTCAAGGACGGTTGCTATGGCAATACTATTCGGTGTAAATTACAACCCTTTGTTTTTCAAACTGTTGTTGTGGCAATACCCCTCAGCGTAAACTGCAATCCTTGCCTATCCTACTTAAGTAACTACCCCTTTTAGTCAAATGAAACCCTCTCATTATCTTTAAGGCGGATTAAAACCTAACCATCCCAGATTAGTTCTGTTTTTCACGTAGATCTACCCTAACTCTTTCTATATTAGGCATTTATTCCTAGAAAAATGGCAATCTCTTGAAAGCTCTTACAAAGTCTCGGAATGTTTTGGTGAGGCACCAAGCAATTTCTCAAAAGTTCTTATAGTGTCAAGGAAAAATATTAAAACAATAAACAAAACAACATTAAGCATAAGCAAGCATCATCATTCATTAACATTCAAATAATGTTTCATCCAAACAATAACCAACACAAGGTAAAATAGTTCATGGTGCGGCAAATATCATCCAAATTTAAACATTCAGTACAAGCCCTTTAAGTGAAACATAAATTAAGAACAAAGGAAGAAACACTCCGAAACAGAGCTCTGTCGTGACATTTTGACCACCACCATGCCTGCTCCAACAGCCAACCTCTCTCGAGGGCCCGACCGTTGCTCCGATGAAGCCAAACTATGGAGGGAACAAAGGACGATTGAGTGGGGAAACGGTGGAAAATAAGGTACTACACCCTCTTACTCCAAGACTATGGTAGATGTTCTCCTTGATTGTCTCCTTTTGGAGGGCTATAATGAGGTATTTATATTGGAAATTTCTAGGGTTTTGTGTCCTTGAAAATTCCCTAAATACCCTTATTGACTTAACCCTTTTATGAATGATATAACCGCTAAAAATGGTTAATTTCCTTGATGAGGGCATGATTGTACATGAAGAAGAAGCTGGGAAAATGACGCCAGTAATTGTCGAACCACGTCGGATCTGCAAGATAAATCTTGCCTTTGCAAGAAAAACATGTTCCTCACTATCGTTTTCTTATATTCCTCTAGCATTGGGAAATTATTTTGTCTCGTCAAATAAATTTTCCCTCAGTTTTTTCCTGCGTCAACACATCCAACAAATAACCTTCCTCCTCAGTAGCATCAGTTAAGCCAAATAAATCTTTCCTAGGTAAAACTTATCCACCACATGAAAATATGACCTAAATGCAACTAAAATGCTATGACCACGACTTTTATACACACAATAATAACTTAAGTAAAAAGACCAAACATATAGTCTTCTTACGGAGTTATCAATATCCTCATCGAGGATATACCTTATAGTCAATCTTTTTAACGTTCTTTTATCATTTTCAGTTGCTTCAGCAGGTTAAGCTCGATATTTTATATATTGGAGAATATCATAATACCACGGGAGACCATCATCTTCTTTCTCTTCAATATTACAACAATGGGCTGACATTTTTCATTTAGGCATCGACCATTTGTTTCTCTTCGTGCTGGAGATAAGTAAAAGAAATCTCTTCAAACTCCTTTATCAAATCAATCACTAGATTCTTGTACTCTATCAGCTTGGAGTCTTAAGTCATCCATTCTCTGTGAAGTTGGTAAATAAATAGAGAAAAATCACCAAATACTTTTATAATTTTAATATTGCGCTCAATTGCAGCTCGAATAACCAACATACATACTTCATACTCAACCATATTGTTTGTACATTCAAAGGTGAGTCGACTTGTGAAAGGATAATGATCTCTTTCAGGTGAAACTAGTATTGTCTCAATTCTATTTCTCACATCATTCAAGGCACCATCAAAATTCATTTTCCAAACATCATCTTTCGGAGCCTCTTCTTCTTTTGTAGAAAATATGCTCATCAAGTCCTCATTTGGAAATTCAAATTTTATTAATTCATAGTCTTCCAATACTTTGCTTTCTAGAAAATCATCAATGGCGCTTTCTTTCATCATTTTTTGATTCATGTAGACTATGTCTAATTTGGATAACAACATTTGATATCTCGCCATTATTCCAGTAAGAGTTGATGATTCCGTTATGTACTTTAATGGATCCAGCATTGATATCAACCAAGTGGTGTGATATAACAAATATTGTCTTAACCTTTTAGTAGTCCATACAAAGCATATCACATCTTTTCGATCGAGGAATATCGAGTCTCACATTCAGTTAATTTTTACTGAGGTAGTAAATGACTCGTTCGCTTCTACCAGATTCATCATGTTGTGCCAATACACATCCCATTGACTTCTCAAAGACAATTAAATATACGATTAATGGTTTATCTAGGATTGTTGGCATTAGGACCGGAGCGTTTTTCGTGTAACTCTTGCATTTATCAAAACATTCTGAGCAACTATCATCCCATACTCCAGGATTTTGTTTTCCCAATAATAGGAAAATTGGATCACATTTATCGATTAATTGAGAGATGAATCTGGCAATATAATTCACCATTCCTATAAATCCTCGTACTTCTTTTTATGTTCTAGGGGTGGTAGTTCCAAGATTGCTTTGACTTTATCAGGATATATTTTTATCCCTTTTTCACTGACTACAAATCCCAATAACTTCCCTGAAGTAGCTCTGAAAGTGCACTTGGTCGGGTTAAGTTTTAACTGATATTTTCTCAACCTTAGAAACAAATTCTTTAAGACCTCCAGATGTTCTTCTTCGGTTTATGATTTGAAAATCATATTATCCACGTATACTTCTATCTCTTTATGTATCATATTTTGGAACAAGGTAATCATGGCTCGTTGATATGTTGCCCTGACATTCTTTAGTCCGAAGGGCATCACCTTGTAACAAAATGTGCCCATATTGTCATAAATGTTATCTTTCCATGTATTTGGCATCCATCTTAATTTGGTTGTACCTAGATAAGCCATCCATTAAGGAGAAAAGAGCATGTCTAACTGTATTGTCGTCTAGGGTATCAATGTGTGGGAGCGGGAAATTATCCTTTGGGCTCACTCGATTGAGATCTCGATAGTCAACACACATCTGAACCTTACCATCTTTCTTCTGAGCTGGAACTATGTTTGCTACACATTTAGGGTATTTTTCTACTTGTAAGAAACCAACATCAAACTGTTTCTTTACCTCTTCTTTTATTTTTAACATCATATATGGCCTCATCCTTCGAAGCTTTTGTTGCACCAGTTTGCATTCTATCTTTATTGGCAACTTGTGTACCACAATGTCAGTATCTAACCATGTTATGTCATGATAAGATCAGGAAAACACATCTTTGCAGTCCTGTAGAAGGTTTATGAGATCCTATCTTCTCTTTTGTGAGATCGAAGTACCAATCTTGACCTCTTTTTTATCCTCATCTGTCCCCAAGTTTATTGTCTCAGTTTCCTCTTTATGGGGAAAATTTGCTTATCATCATGTTCTATTATTCTAACAAGTTCAAGATTCAACTCGCATTCCTTATCATCCTTATAACCCTAAGATTCTTATAGACATGTGTCATTTTCAAAATCAATTTGTGGTTCAGAAATATCATTATTTGAACAATTGATATCTAGAGATCTACGAATGGAAAAGGAGCATATTCAGCTGTGGAAAAGAATTTATGTTTGATATCTACCAAAAGAATAAATAATAAATAATTAAAGAATTGAATAAGATATTTCCTTTGGAGAGAATAAAGAGAAATCATCATTTCATTAAAGAAATGACGAATAACAATTTGTCTTTTACAAAAGCCCTATTATATTCGGGTTAAAATATAAGGAGTGCTTATAGAATAATGGGAGTTCTTCAATAGTGTAATTTTTCTTAATATAATCAATAGGACATGGGTGAATCGATGCCAATAGGCATTCTTCAGTAGAATTATCTGTGATGGCATTGATGATTAGGCTTCCCATAAAATCTTCAATCACTTCCTCTTCTTCACAGTCCCATGATTGCTTCAGTATGTCAGCGACAAATCCAAAGCTTTTGTGCTTTCCTGACTATATAATGGTAGGTTGGCCTATATTCGATGCCAAAATAATTCCTTGTGCAAACTGGAGGCAACCCCTCTATGATGCCTTGGATATTCTTGCCCAAAGCCTTTCCCCACTTTCGCTCCTCTAGATAATGTCTCTTTTGGCTGCATTTTTGTATTTTTTGAAAGCTGAGGAGTAGGAATTCATTTACCCTCAGGGATGAAAGTGGCATTAAAAAATTCCAAAGTCAAGAACGATGACTCTAATGTATTCTCATATACCCCTACGTATGGTACATCAATAGTGATAGAAGTAACGATATCTTCTTCTGCCTTGATGGTCACTTGAGTTCCATCAACGATGAATCGAAGCTTTTAGTGAAGGGAAGAAGGAACTGCCCCAACAATGTGAATCCAAGGCCTTCCTAGCAAGGAATATTAACTCGAATAGATGTCCATGACAACAAAATCTACTTCAAATGTTACAGGGCTAACTTTGAGAAGGATAATCATTTTCCCCATGAGTTTTCGTTCTGTTCCATCAAATGCTCACACGATATTGCCACAAACCCTGATTGGGGAAGCATCCACTGGAAGTCTATTTAGAGTGGCAAATGGTATTATATTTAGGGACAATCCATTGTCAATTACTACCCAGAGATAATGACCCCTTTGCAATGGGCAGTGATGTGTAATGCCTTGCATCTTCCTTTACCTTCCTCAGGTATCTCATCATCATAGAAATAAATGAAGTTATCTACTTTTATTTGCTTCACCATTCTGTCCACCCATTCTAATGTTATTCTTTCCCTAGTGCAACAAAAGAGATAATATCAAAATCTATGCCAGAGTTTTATGAAGTTGCTCCATAATGTTATACTCGATATGCTTCAAAAACTTAAAAAATTCCTGAGCTTCCTCGATCTTGACAAGTTCTTTCACTTTATCCTCAGTATCATCGATTATCACAGCTCTTGCTTTTTTAGTTTTTATGGGGGCATAGTACCTCCCACTCCTGGTGAAACCTTCAACTTCATCAATTTCTTCTTCTTGGTTATCTGGAGTATTGATTTGGCACATATAATTCCAAGGGACACTCTTATTACTTTTATAGGAAAAAGGCATCGGTGTCTTAATCACCATTCTAGATGTTGTACTTCCCTTGCCCATCTCATAGCTTGGTTTGATATGACAAGGATAGGTTTCTTTAACTTTCCTTCGACTTTACCTGGAACCTCTTCAGAAGCATAGACATCTCCTTCATTCTTTATTTTCCATTCCTCGAAGAATTGCAATTCTCGTTTGTCCATCAATTCTCGGATTATATACTTAAAATCTTGACAATCTTGGATTTGATGACCATCTTCAGAATGGTATTCATAGAAATTGTATGACTTCTCGGTTATAAACTTCTTTATGGGACTCAACAACCCTCTCTTCTTCATTTGTTCAAATACCCATTGCAATGGTGTCTTTACTTCTTTGACCCTTCTCTTGATTCTTCAGTTTTCTTCAATGGAATTAACTGATTGGTTTTGGTGATTTGGAAGTGGATTTACAACAACGCATGGTGCCTCCGAGTTATTGAACGACACCACTTTTCTTTTGATTAGATCTTTGACCACTATTTTAAAAGTGAGAAAACTTTCAATATTATATCCCTGGACATTTGCATTATATTCACAGGTCTTGATTTCATTGTACGATTTCAGAAAATATGGTTTGATCAGATCTAAAAATTTTGGTGACACTACGTTTGCTTTGAATAAACCCTGGAATAGTTATTTGTAGGTCATAGGGATTTGACTAAATGACGTCCTTTCTATGTTATTCTCACGTTTTGTTTCCCCTTAAGATGAGGAATTTCTAGTCTTTGTTTTGTTCACAGAAAAATTCAAATTGTTCATTTCTCCTTAAGTCTTCTTCACATATGGCTTCTTTGCAGCGTTTTGGCTACCAGCTATTTGCCCCTTCTTTAGATCTCTCTCAATTATTTCTCCATACATCACAATGTCGAAGAAGCCTTCAGTTACTACCCCTAGTATATGATCTATGTAGGGTTATTTTAGCGTGTCAATGAACATTGTTATAAATTCCCTTTCAACCAGTGGTGGATGTACTTGAGCAGCAATGTCTCCCCAACGTTATGCATATTGGCGAACGCTTTCATTTTCATATTTTGAATAGTAACTCTATCAGACATCTTGTCAGTAAAATGTTGGTATTGTTTTTTAAAAGCATTTGCTAAGTTTTTTCATGACCTTATATTGGCACGAGTCAAGTGATTGTACCACCTTGCAGCTGATCCTGTCAAGCTAGATTAAAAACAATGAATCAATAATTTATCATCCTTTATAAAACCAATCATTCTTCTGCAAAACATAGTAAAGTCTGTGACAGAGAAAGTTTTCCCATTGTATTTGTTAAATTCAGACATTTTAAACTTTGGGGTAGAATTAAATCTGGCAACAGGCTCAATTCTACTGTATCCATTCCATCCTGAGATCCTTGTATTACCATTTCTTTGAGAAAAATATCATTGCACCAATATTTTAGTGTCAGAGTATACCCAAAGAACAATCATATGATGATTGTAATAATACATTCGATTACCGATTTTATTGAATAAAGACATTACCACTATTATTTTCAGTTATATGTATGTGTTTAAAATAAACTGAAATATAATAAAGTCAATATAATAAAATTATTATTATTATTAAAAGATCCATAATAAAGTATTATTATGGGCATGGACAATAATAATACGCTTAAGACTAACATGTTATTGATGATGACGAGTTGTAACTGACATAAAGATGTCAGTACTGATAAATGATTATATTGTTAGAGAACAATGTATTGGATTGACCCATCATGAGCATATGCCTTGGATTATAATATAACGACCACAACATTGCTCATGGTGATAACTATATGTATAATCCTCAGATTTGAGATCAATGTTATCCCAACATATATTGTTGTATGTTTTGATACAGTTAAACATGCTCCGTAACTGGTTGCACTATATAGACTGTTATTGAATATATCTCGATATATGTAGTGGGTGCATATGATTAAGATAGGATTTGTCCTTCCTACATATTAGGAAATATATTACAGGCCACTTGATTGAGTGAGACTACAAATGCATGGCCATGCTCGAATAAGTTGATATGAGATATCAGAAATTATTCGTTAATTATAGTCTACTCTAGATATCAAGAAACAATAGATGGGCTATACAAGTGTGACTATTCAAAGACTTGTGCCTATTCTAGATATAAAGGACAAAATGATGTAATACATAAAAGAGTTAATCACGAAGATGATATGTCGAATCATAATTTCTTGTAACTTAGGTGACAATGATATATTGCTAGATGTCACTCATTGTATGTAATATTAGAATTGTTCTAATAATTACTACTAACGTTACAAGAACCTACATGGTCACACCCTAGGATTGAAATAAGCAAAGATGTACAATTTGTTGCATGCTACTAAAATAATATCTGGAGTTAATATATGTATATTTGATGTACATATGATTTTAATTATTCCAAATATAATAAGTAAATATTAAAAGAATGTAATTTTGATTACAACTCTTTTAATCGATATTTTATTCGAAATAATTAAATAAGAGTTTAAATAAACGTTAAAGATTATAATTCAAATTATAAGTCTTTAATGGATATTTAATTTGAGTTAATTAAATAAGATTTTTTTATTAATTCGAAATAACTTAAAATCCCTAAGTGGTTAGGGTAACTGATATATTTAAAGTGAGGTAAGGTCTAGCAGCCACTTCTCTCTTCAGCCGTTTTTGTCAAAACTATTTTTGGGAAAAGTAAATTTTGCTCACAATCGGGTGAACTAAGTAGAGGCTGAGATGTGTTTTCGTGGACACTTACGATTCGAACCGCTAGTGATCACCATTAGTCGCTGCTGCCTTTGTTGTTTTTCAAGGAACCCATTGTAAGTATTCGCATCTTTTTCTCTCGATTTCAGTTTTCCTACTTGGATCGCTGGTGAGACCTTTGAGTTTTGTTTCCACTGTGCCATAGGGTGCGCCGACGGTCCCAACATTCAGATGTTCTAGTACCTTAATCTTGGATTTCTCAATTTCCTCATGATCTGTAGCAGTGTATTTATGTGGGTTATTTTGTGGATTTGTAGTAACCATTTGAGCTTTGACGGCAGAAGATCCTACGAGATGCTCAGTAAGCTTTTCAGGCAAAATAACCAATCTAGGAGTAGATTCTGCAGCGACACGTTCAGAAGTTTCAGCCAATGTAGTACTTAGATCTTTTGTTGTTCCACCATGCAACCCAGACATTCTGGCCCTGGTATCATTTACCATGCTAGTTTAGCTTTCCATGATATGATCTATGATTGATTTATGAGATTTTTCCATTTTTTCCCCATTCTTGTTGTATCCTCAACAAATCTTCCTGTATTTCCTTTTTAGCTATTCAAGCTTAGCCTCCATGGTTTTTCTTTTGGTGTGATGAGGATTTGTATTTTTTCTTGCCAGTATCTTCTGTCACATAATCCTCTATGAATTAATTTTATTGTTCTCTTAAATATGAATGTAGGTTATTGGTAATGTATTATGAATGATAAAATTAATGTTTATACGAAATAAATGATGCAAGTAAAAATGCAAATAAAATGCATTGATCAAAGTAGTAATCATTCTGAAATAACTTTCAGCGGATGAAAAATTTTGCTCATTACAAAGGAGTTTGATTACAAATAAGGTCTAGCCCTCAAGCTCAACTCTACAATTTCATTCATGATTGTAATGACCTCCCTCACATATTCAAAGATTGGATTAGTTTTGACTTGGATAATCTCAACCCTGTTAGCCAATTCATTCGTATATCGAGCTACTTCACCCAATTGTTCTATGGCTTCACCCATCATACGTTCTCATTCTCCTACCAAAGAGTGGTAATGTTCATATGTGTTTTTCCACCCAGTATTGATAAGCTTGATTTCCTTTTCCAGGTTAGTAATTTGAATCCGACACCGTTGGAGCTCACCCTTCATCTCTCTGATTTCTTTCCGAAAAGCTTTATTTTCTTCGAGAGAAATTCTTAAGTCCTTTGATGTAGATGGAACTTGCACTTGAAGCAGCGATTGTTCAAGATGTGATATGTTACTTTTAAGTTCATCGTTCATGGCTTGAGATTGGTTCAACTCTTATTCAAACTTTATCTACAATTCTCCCATTTTTCTAGTGAGCTTATCCACTCACTAACGTTTTGTGGAAAATCTTTACATCCATGACTTGATTTCTGCTTGCTTTCTATCGAGAATACGATTCCAACCCTTCCTTTAAGACCATATTTCATAGTATACTATTCATTTAAATTTCCAACCCTTGGACTAAATTCTTTTCATCTTCTAATTCTTTCAGACTATCATCTTTCTCTTTCTTGAATTCTTAAACTCTACGAGTCTTGGCTTTGTATTGTTTTATCAACTCTTTCTTGTATGCTTCTAATTGCCCTGCTCTTTCCTTCTCAACTTATAACTTCTTGAACTTACACTTATTTTCAACCTCAAGACTTTTCATTCGTCATTTCATAGTTGCTAACTCTCTACCCCACTCTAAGGTGCTTTACTTGACCAAACTCCCCTTTTGTCTTGTTGCAACTTTTGATAATCATGCCTTAGGTTTTCTGAGTCAGCCTTCACCACGTCTTTTCTTTTCCTTGTCATTTCGACCTATTTGGTGTGAAATTCAGCATCGAGAGTTATCATGTAGTTTTCCCTTTCCATTTCTTCAATTCTCTTAGAATCTTTGGCTTTTTCCTCATCGAATTCCTTCCTCTAGATTTCCATATTCAAAGGAACTTTCCTGAATTGTTCTTCTATCAACATTGATCCTTCTCCAGAAGTTAAGGGGATTTTATCATTTTCCCTTTTAACTTTATAGGCTTCATAGTCAGGTGTTAGCATAACATCAACTCCAACTACCTTGGTTCAGAAAGTCAACCTCCATGAATAAGCCACATCTTTGACCTTCTTCTTATAATTGACTTCTTTCTAATCTCATTTAGCACTAGCTACCCCATAAGTCACTTGAATGAATTATCGAGCATCGTATTGTCTGAGGATTAAAAAAGGAGCATACGCGACTCCTCCCACAGTCTCAGAAGCACAATCCAATCCAAGTCACTGTATTTGAACAAAATTTGAGTGTGCATTAACCATGGGGTTTGCCATGCTATACTTTGATCATACATGTTCCTAAAGAAGTCAATCCACTGGTCTTTATGTGACGTTTCATTTCATTATTTTGTAAGATACTCTATAATAGGAGAATAATCCCTCAAAAAGCGATTGCAGTTGACTTTTTCTTCTTTACAGAAATTACTTCTGATCCAAATACTGAGTAGCTGAGCTCAACCTATAAAGCATCGTCCTCCTAGTCTCCTACATATATTTAAGAATCAGAAAGTCTAAGCTAGAATTGCAGGAACCAGATTCAGTTATCTCTTCATTTTTTTAACCAAGTCAACCGCATCTAACTCGATGAGCCCCAAACACTTTGGAAAATTACCAAACCATAGATCCCCATGGAAAACACATGGTTTCAGCTTTAATGGGGAAAAAGTACTCGAATTTTCCTTGTTACTGGTGCCCCCTTGGGCTACGAAACCCTCTATCCTAACCCATTACAGGAATAAATAGATCGATTTCAATACGAGGGGGTTCACTTTCTTATACCCATATGATGAATAAATTCCTACGAATGTATAAGGTCTGTGTACCCCAAGGGTGATTTGCTAAAACTCATACAAAGAATAAATTCTTACGAGAGTAAAGTGTTTACCCCTACTTACTTGGAAAGATGGTAGGGTATAGAGCTTATGTCATGTAAATGCACGTGATGTGTGTGAGGAGAAACATACAAACATTTGACTAAAAAACAAAAAAGAAAAAAACTCTCAATAGAAACTTTGACAGAGCTGAAAACAAAAATTAAATCGTTAGTATGAAAATTAAAAAGTAAAGAAATTAAAAACTTAAATAAATGGGTCATAAGCCAACTATAAACTCAAACTCATAATTTCCACCATTACAACAATGTATAAGCGACTGACAGCCTGACTCTCTAGTTCCCCAACAGAGCCGCCAAGCTGTCATAACCATTTTTGAAATCATTTAAAAAAAATTATGACTTTATTTGAGAAAAAGTGGGATTTTGAATTAATTTGAATTAAATTAAATATGAGTCGCCATCGACCTTTGGGTTAGGTAGGTTGAATACCTAAAAACGTCTTTTAAAACAATTTTAAGAAAAATCGATTTTAGACAAAAATTAGTCTACATTATCAAAGATTCATCTTTTGGATTCGGGATTCGATCACATGTGGGGAGTGATTAGAACCCCCACAACGCCCAAATATTGTTCCTAATCGCTTACACGTTGTTGCAAACGGTGGAAATTGTAAATTTAAATCAATATTTAAAGTATGATCCTTTTATTGAACATGTATTAATTTATTATAAATTAATTATTAGAGAAAAATCTTTGACTTGAAAAGAAATGTCGAGATTTGCAATCCTCCAACGGAAAAGCTATCTCACCCATTTGTTATCAGTAAAAGAATATTCTCTCTTTAAAAATATTAAATCAAACTAATATCAGAATTTATATGAAATAAATCGTCACTTTTTATCCAACAAACATAAATTGTCAATAATTGGATTTAAATAGAACAAAATAAAAATAAGATAAAATAACATAACATAAAAATAAAATTTATAAAAATATATAAAAATATAACTATCATTTAATAAATAAAAATGTTCGATTTATTTCAAGTTCACCCTTAATTCGAATGTTGTATTGAATCACACTATCTCTGTAAGGTGATGCTTTTCACACTCGTTCTACATCGAGTGTTCTTGAAAATATTCAAATAAAACACTAACTAGTGGATATTTTAAAAATTAATACAAGATAAATAAGATAAGATTAATTATAATGATATATATATATATATATATGTATACAAGAATTAAGAATATTTAGTAAATAGATTTACTTCCATAATAAGATATGATATATACATATATATATATATACTAAACAAATATAAACATATATATGACAAAGTGAAAAGAAACAAAATCTAACTATGCAAAGAATTAAAATATAGTAATGACTAAGATGAAACTAAGTATAAAATACCACATTAAAGTAATGTAAAAATAAAGTGGCTATTTATGTATTAATCCATATCATTTTATGTCAAATATTAAAATAGAATAATGACCAAAACACATGCATAGCAGAACTAACGGGGACCAAAATTGGAATAGAGCAATACATTTTAATATACAGGGGGCATCAAGGGTTAAAATGAATTTAAATATAAATTACCAACTAAAATAAAAGATTAAACCACTATGCATGCAAAGAGGCAAATAACGGTCCAATTTCATTAAATAAGGAATTAGCAAACACGATAGACATTTATCCAAAATAATTAGAAATCATATAGTGTATGAAATGTAGGCATAAAAAAATTAAAGCCCGAAATTAAATATGGAAGAACTTTATTTAAGGACCAAAATAAAATATTGAAAAACAAGTACGATCCCGAATGGGGTTATCCCACACGCTAAAATACGTTCGAGTCCTCTCCCTAAACTACATCGTTTCATCTCTTATATATATGGTTAAGACCAAGCCTAAACCGACCATTTCTTCTCATTTTACCTCATTTATATTTTTCATTACCCCTTTTGAGAGAATAAACTCTCTCACATTCCCCTTCTCCCATCCCATGGAGGTGAACCATCGAGACTTCCCGACCACCGTAGATCGACAGTCACGGGGAGGAACAATACCCCATAAACCTCATTTTCCCCCACTTTTAAATATTTAAAACCCAAAACCAACCCCTCATTTGAAACCCTAGAAATCTAAATATAAGGGAAAAAGAAAAATTACCTCCAGCGGTGGGTTTCTTGGTTCCGGTGAGGCTATCAATGGTTATATTTCCCTTAAAGGTAATTTTTATTTAGCTTGAAAGCTTTTTTTTTCCGTTAAAATGCCTCTTCCTTTTTTTCTTTTTATCTCCCTGAATATATTGATCGCCTCCCCCTTTTTTGGATGATTTTCCGGTAAAAATCATGAGATTTGTTCATAGGAGAATGATTTCCCTAGGCTCGGGTTGGTAAAAAAATCCCGATATTTCAATATTTATCATTTTTATTGGTTGTTTTCTAATTTAGTTTGTATATTTGATTGACTTGATGTGTTTTTCATATTGTTCGACCGAATTTGCTTATGATAGCGGCATGGTAGTCTTTAGGGGTGACTCACGTAGCGGGGATGCTGGAGGATGAGTGCTTGCATCTCAGGTGCTAATCAGTCAGTTCAGATTCCATCGGTCAGGGTAGGAACTGAGATGTATTAGGGTAGATCCCAATTTTGGCCCGATCTGGACCATTGGATGGGCCCAAATCGTGCGGATGAGAGTAGTGTAGTAATTGAGAGGTTCTAGAACCCTAATTATTTCCCTTTGTAGACCGTTGGATCTAGATTAGATCCAACGACTATAGATCTGCGACGTAGGAGTTAAGGATGGGAAACCCTAGCTGGTGGTATGGGTCATACGTGGGCTTTATCCATGTTAGGCCTGAATTGATGGGTTAGGCATGTGGGCTTGTTTCCTTTTGGGCCCAAATCGAACAGGTTACTTCAACTTGTATTCGATATGTAAAATAATAAAAAATAATTTATTATAACTATTTATTTATAAATTAATCATAAATTTAATTATTTAATTAAACCTAAGCTTAAAATACATATATGTGTGTATATACATGTAATAATAGTAACCTTTAATTATTAATATTTGTAACAAAACTTTAATCTAATATTAATTACGATGATAAATAACCATGATAAAATTAAGTAAAACTTGTTTAACTATAATAACAATAAAATAAAAAGGAACAAGTGAGAATATTTTGGAAAAAATTTAGTGTCTACAGAGACAACATCTAAATTTTTCTTGGGGTAATCAAGGGAGAAACAAAAACCATGTAGGCAATTTTAGTAGGCCACAACAAAATGTTTCTGAACATTCAAGTTTTCAGCATCCACAGATGCCTTGGCAAATTAATAACAAGAGTTCTGCATCTTTCTCAAATGCTAGTTCCCTTGAAGCTTCACTGCAAGAATTTATGGCCTCGACAAAAGATTTCATGGCTTCAACAAAGGCCTTAATGCATGAACACTCGTTAACAATCAAGAACCAATGCAATTTATTGCAAAGCCAAGCAACCTTATTACATAGACATAGCTCATCTTTAAGAGAGTTGGAGAAGCAAGTAGGACAAATTACCATGACATTATACTCTCACCCACACGAAAGCCTCCCTAGTGATACTGAGGCCAGTAAGCCTCATGAAAAGGAGAAATGTAGTGCACTTATAGTTAGGAGTGGTACCCAAATTAATCTTGATGATAAGTTTGGGGGGAAAAGAAATAAATTTCTTGCCAAGACACTATAGGAAGAACCAGAAGGTTAAGCCGAACAAGAAGATTTGCTGGAGGTGAAGGAAATGGACGAGAGTTCAGCAAGTCATCCTACTGATTGAGGAAAATTTATTGTCAAGGAAAACATTTTATCCCCACCTGCAGCAAATGAAGTCAGGCCCCCACCTCCCTTCCTACAACTGTTGAAGATGCACAATAACGAGATCCAGTGCAAAAAGTTTCTTAATGTCCTTGATAAGTTGTATATCAACATTCCATTGCTCAAAGCTATTGATCAAATGCCTTCCTATGCCAAATTCTTGAATGAAACTATCACGAAAAAAGAGAAAGGTGGAAAGAATAGAAAATGTTGCCACGATGACATAATATTATTTGACATTGAGTAAACTTTCACCGAAATAAAAAGATCCTAGCAAGTTTGTTATACCATGTTCCATCGGTGACAATTATGTTGGGAAATCCCTTTGTGACTTGGGATAAATCATAAATATGATGCCCAAGTCCATATTTTTGGAATGGGTAATGCTCGACGAACAACCGTGATTTTGCAACTGGCTAACCGATCACATGTTTGTCCCGAGGGAAGAATTGAAGAAGTGATTGTTAACGTAGAGAGGTTTGTATTTCTAGTAGATTTCCTCATTTTAGACTGTGAGATCGACGAAAATGCACCTATTATTCTTGGGCATCCCTTCTTAGCTACAGGGTGTATTCTAATAGACTGTGAGAATGGAGAGTTCACAATGAGGGTGGCTAATAAAAGTGTCACAATCAATGTATTCAACACTCTTAAATATGTTAATGATTTTGAATAATGGCATTGCTTTGAAGATGTTGATTCAATTGAGGAATCAGGAACATAAATTTTTGGCCAAGGTAAAATTTTTCATCAAGATGAGTATGATACTATGTGCCAAGATCATATTTTGCAAATAGATGATTGCAAAAACTTTTGCCACGATGATATTTTACGACTAAAGGGATTCAAAAATTTTGGCCCAGGAAAATTTTTCTGATTGAGGCAATTTAAAGATTTACTAAAGATGAATAAAAAATGGAGTTCGAGGATTATTCATTAGAGGTGGAACACTCTGGCTTACTTCAAGGTAGACCAGGTATGAGATTCAAACCTCTTGACTTCAATGAATTTATTCCTCCAAAACCTTTACTACATCATGTACTTACCTTAGAACTTAAACCTATTCCATCACTTTTGAAGTATTCTTATGTAGGTAGTGATAGTACTTTGCCAGTTATAATTTCTGCTAGTTTAACCCTCACACAATAGGGTAGTTTGTTGAATGTTTTATCGCAGTACAAAAAAAACTCTCGGGTGGACTATGACAAACTCGAAGATAATTAACCCTATCATATGCATGCATAAGATCATGTTAGATGATTTCCATAGCAATTCTGTGGAACCCAAAGGAGATTAATCCAATAATGAAAAAAGTGGTGATAAAGGAAATCTTCAAATGGCTAGATGTTGGGGTGATTTATCCCATATCCAAAAGGTATTGGTTCAGCCCGATTTAATACATACTGAAGAAGGTGGTGTGATCATGGTAAATAACGAGAATGATGGGCTTTTGACTATAAGAATTGCACGGGATAGAATATTTGTATGGGTTATAGAAAACTTAACAAGGAAAAAAACAAAGACCACTTCCCCTTCCTTTTATTGATCATATGTTTGATCAGTTAGCATGCAATGCATTTTATTATTTTCTCAAGGAATATTTTGGGTATAATTAGATTGCCATAACACCCGAAGATCATGAGAAGACTACCTTCACCTATTCATATGGCATCTATGCCTTTCATAGGATGCCGTTCGGATTATGCAATACCCCGAAAACTTTTCAGAGGTGTATGATGGCCATTTTCTCAGACATGGTGGAGGACATCTTGGAAATATTTATGGATGATTTCTCCATCTCAGATGATGACTTTGATCGATTCCTCGATAACTTATCTAAAGTGCTAAAGTGTTGTGAGGAGTCCAACCGTTTGCTAAACTGGGAGAAATGTCACTTCATGGTGACAGAAGGAATTGTGTTGGGACACAAAATTTCTCGCCTCGGCACCGAGGTTGATAAAGCTAGGGTGGAAGTGATTGAGAATCTACCTCCACCCACCACTGTGAAGGGCATAAGAAGTTTCCTATAGCATATAGGATTCTAAAGGCATTTTATCAAGGATTTTTTAAAGATTTTAAAGCATTTATCTCTTATGCTTCAGTAAAATCATCCGTTCGTGTTCAATGAGGATTGTCACAGTACATTCACGGATCTGAAGAAAAACCTTACCTCGGAACCAATTATTGTTCTACCTGATTGGGACACCCCTTTCGAGCTAATGTGCGACGCAAGTGACTACGTGGTAGGGGCAGTGCTTGGGCAAAGAAAATGTAAAATCTTTCATGTCATTTATTATGCTAAGTATACCCTAAATGATACACAACTTAATTATACCATCACTGAAAAATAATTGCTTGTCATAGTATTCGCCTTTGATAAGTTTAGGGCATACCTTATAGGCACTAAGATCATTGTACATATTGATCACTCTGCCATTAAGTACCTAGTGAATAAAAAGGATGCCAAGCCTATGATTATTAGATGGATACTCTTGTTGCAAGACTTTGATTTAGAGGCGAATGATAGGAAGGGTACCAAGAACCAAGTAGCAAACAACTTGTCTAAGCTAGGGAACAAAAACATTTTCCATGACATGAAAGAAATTCAGGAGGAATTCCCTGATGATAAAATATCATTTGACACAGCAGTTCGGGGGTACGCTGACATAGTTAACTTTCCAGTTAATGGTATTATACCTCCTGATTTATCTTACCATGGCCGAAAAAATTTAGACATGATGTACGCCATTATTATTGGGATGAATCGTTCTTATTCAAGTAATATGGAGATCAAATAATCCAAAGGTACGCCCCTAAGGAAGAACACAATGATATCCAATTTCATTACCATACATCCTCGTATGAAGGGCACTTTGGTGGGATGAGAATTACTGCAAAGGTCCTCCAATTTTTCTTCTACTGGTCCACCATATTCAAAGATACGCAAGACTTCTATAATTATGTGATCGTTGCCAACGCACCGAGAAGATATCAAAGAGAAATGAGACGCCAAGGCAACATATTTTGAAAGTTGAACTTTTCGAGGTATGGGGAATCGATTTTATGGGACCTTTCTTATCTTCCTTCGACAATCTATATATCCTTTTAGCTATGGACTATGTATCCAAATGGGCCGAGGTCGTGGCAACACCTAGAAATGACTCCAAGATCATGTTAAGATTCTTGTACAAATACATATTAACACGTTTTGGAGTTCTAAGAGCAATTATCAGTGATAAGGTGATAACTCCATAAAAAGACTATGTTTTTTGTCTTCCCACTCAAGTTATTGTGTGTCTAAAAGCCGTTGTCATAGTGCACTTAGGTCATATTTGCATGTGGTGGATAAGTTCTGCCTAGGCAATATTTATTTGGCTTAACTGATGCTATTAAGGAGGAAGGTTTTTTGATGCCTTTGTTGATACAGGAAATAACTAAGGAAGAATTTATTTTTCGAGACAAAAACTATTTTTCAGGGCTAGAGTAACATAAGAATACAACATTGATGAATAGATTTATCTTTCCGAGGCAATATTTATCTTGCATATCTAACGTGGCTCAACAACTGCTGATATCATTTTCCCAACTTCATCCTCACGTGCAATCACACCCTTCAAGAAAATAGACCACTTCCAGCCGCCTTTCCATTCATAACATGGGTAAGTCAACGAGGGTAATTAGGTAATTTCCAAGGACACAAACCTAGAAATTCCCACTTTAAATACCTCATTATAGCCACCCAGAGAAGAGAGGAAGTAAAGAGAGGATTTACCTTAGGCTTGGAGTAAGCGGCTGCATCACCTAATTTTTCACTGTTCTCCCACTCGACCGTCCTTGGTGCCCTCCATAGCTGGACTTCACTGAAGAAGCAGCTAGGCCCTTGAGAGTGGCTGGCCACTGGAGCAGTCATGGTGGTGGTCAGAATGTCATGGCAAAGATTTGTTTGGGTGTGTTTCTTCCTAAGTTCTTAATTTCCAATTCGCTTAAAGGGCTTGTACTTAATGTTTAACTCTTGGATGATACTTACAACACCATGATCTGCTTTACTTGGTGTTGGTTATGGTTTTGATGAAACGTTGCTTGGATGTTATTGAATGAATTAGTTTGTTTATGCATAATGTTGTTTTTTCATTATTTTAATATTTTGCCTTGACACTGTAAGAGCTTTTGAGAGATTGTCTGGTGCCTAGATAAAACATTCTTAGACTTTGTAAGAGCTTTCGTGATATTGCCATTTTTCTTGGAATATATGCATAATATTGAGAGTGTTAGGAAATATCTACGTGAATAATGGGACTGATCCCAGATGGTGAGGTTATAATCCACCTTATAGATAAGGAGAGGGTTTTACTTAATAGGATAGGGAACGACTGCAGTTAACACTGAGGGGTATTATCGTAACAAAAGTTTGACAAAACAAGGTTTGTAGTTCATGCCGAGTAGTATTGTTGTAACAACCGTTCTTGATTTCCTTAAGCATATAACAATAAGTCATTCTAGACATAAAGTAACTTTTCGCCTTAGCAAAACCAACCTAAGTGCTCCGTAAAGAAGTCTGTTTGTGTGAGGTTTTTCTAAATATATTGAACCCAACACTTTTAATTTCCTTAATAATTTTGATTTGTTTACTTTTACAATTTTTCCTTGCATCGACTAAACTTTTCTACACACTATACTTCATAATATTTCTTGCCTAGACAATACTTTCTCATTACTTTATTTCCTTTGGTACTACATTTTTTTGTTTCAACAAGAATTTCAGGACTAGTTCGTGATACCAAGCTCTAGCTATAACAAAATATCAATAATTCCCATCAATCCCTGAGGAGACGTTAATTCTACCTACTACTATATTACTTGCATCGATTGTGTATACTTGCACAAATTTGCTTGCCTTATCATGTACATTTACAAGCAATCATGAGGGCACCCACTTTGACAAAAATTTAATTGCCAAGGTGTTGCAAAGATATAGGATGCGCCATAAAATTACTACATCATACCATCCCCAGACCAATACATAGTGTAACATCCATCTCCTATATACTTTTCCGTACACGAGATATATATGTCACATCATTTTTAAAACAATTCTTCATTTGAAAACCTGTAAAATTTTGTTTCTTTTTATAAGACATTTTAATTAAAACTAATATAAAACATGCATTATTTTAATTACATAACAAAACGTATCATTCAAATGTTTTTGAGAGTGTTTTTACTAAATATATTACATGCCAACTAAATACATCAAAACGTAGACATGTATGTCATATTGTTATTGATGAGGTGGCCCTTGCTTCGATGTCCGATAATCTCCTTACTCCGCTTGTAGTAAAATCCTACGCTTGAAAATAAAATACGCTAAGAAATTTCTTAGTGCGTCATAAATAATCATAAGAAAAATTCTAAACACAATTTTTATCATTACAATTCAAATTTCCAATAATTCTTTCAATTCATTAAGCATTTAATGGTTTACATCGGTAGCGCTAATACTGTCATTTCTCAACCATTACTATAATCTATGTGGTTTGCATACCCATTACCAATACAAAACTCCACCTCCTTATTATGAATTTATTAGGTCTACACATATAGTACCCATACGGAAATTCATACACTTAGTATGAATTTCTTAATTTTACACACATAGTGCCCATAGGAAAATTTATACACTTAGTATGAACTTCTTAACTTTTTGCACACAAAGTGCCCATACAAAAATTCATACACTTAGTATGAATTTCTTAACTTTTTGCACACAAAGTGCCCATACGGAAATTCATACACTTAGTATGAATTTCTTAACTTTTTGTACATAAAGTGCCTATACAAAATTCATACACTTAGTATGAATTTCTTAACCTTTTGCACATAAAGTGCCCATACAAAAATTCATACACTTAGCATGAATTTCTTAACTTTTTACACACAAAGTGCCATTTGGTAATTACCATACATATATCAATCAATTATACTTTTATGACTATTGTACACATAAGTACATATTAAATGCACTCACTTGGCTTGCCTCGCTTTGGTATCCAAAACGCAAAGTTGATTACTCCAGAACTTGGCCTTTTCCTTTTGCTTTCTTAACTCGAGAGCTTTATTTATAACTATTCAATATCCATTATATACATGTACAATATCAATTGTTAGTATATTTCCTAACAATTACACTTAAACTTTACTCAAGAGTACCTACTATTAACTTTTTTATAACAATATCAGCCTATTTTACAATTTCTGGCTTTTTAGTATCGATCCCCTACGATGGTATTGATACTACTATACTATGGTACCGATACTCTATTATGGTATCGATACCATTTTTGCATTATGTTTTTAATGGTATCGATACGTTTCTCAAATTATCGATACCCCCTTTCGATATCGATACTGATTGCATCAGTACCGATACTACTCAACTGATTCTTCCTATTTTAGCCTATAGTATCGGTACTGTTCTATCATTACCGAATACCATTACCCATATTTTCCATTTTTCCTCCCCAAACATACCCAAATTTGGTCAAATTTCCTTATGGTTACCCCATAAATACTATTTAACTCTTCTCTACTTATCCATACTAACTTTCCTTCATTTAGCTACTTAAAACATCTAGCATCCCTCAAGATCAATTGATTTTAAGAATCACACCACATTTTCTAACTTGTTTTTAAACTCATCCAATGCTTCTTATCTCTCATTTACCTCTTTGACACGTCAAATCTACTAGTAAACATCAATAAACACTCAAATCTACTAGTAAACATCAATAAACAATCATATCTTAACATATCATTTCAAAACCCATTTTCTTAATTTTCTATTATTTCCTCCATCTCATAGTTTAAATTTTATATAACCTTTCCTTAAGATTACATGTCACTTAAGGTTACAATAACAAACCAAAATCAAAAGAAAACATTAGCTAGATGAAGTTTACCTTAAGCTATGGAGGAACACTCTCAACCACGGGAATAAGAAAAAGAGGAAACTAACTTAGAATAGGTTTTTAATTTCCCCTTTTTCTTAAATCCCTTATTTGAAATGGGTTTTAAATTCATTTCACTTAAAAAGACAAAAATGCCCTTTCATTAATCTATCTCTTACAAATTGGTCTTACTTAAGTTATTTCTTATACTTTGCCATTTACTCAATTTAGTCCTCCAAATTTTTAATTTATTTCAAATTAGTCACTGACCTACTATTTGGGGTATTACAATTCTCTCCCTTAAAAAATTACGTTCTCGAATTTAAAGAAGTACCTGAAACGAAGAGGTGTGGAAACTACTTCCTCATTATCCTCCACTCTTTCCCAAGTAGCTTCTTCTACCTTATGATTGTGCCAAAGCACTTTAACTAACATAATCCTTTTTTTACTTAATTCCTTGGTTTCTTTAGCCAAGATCCGCACTGGTTCCTCCTCATAAGTTAAATATGGGATATATATGATTTGTACCTCCTAAGCATTGATACGTGAAAAACATTGTAGATCTTGTCCATGTCCGGAGGCAAAGCTAACTGAAAAGCTACGGGTCCCACCCTTTTTAATATCTCATATGGCGCAATAAATCTCGGACACAACTTTCCTTTTTGCCCAAAACGTAATACCTTTTTCCAAGGCGATACTTTCAAAAAATACTTTCTCTCCCTCTTGATATTCTATTTTTTTCTTTTCAAATCTACATAGGACTTCTGGCGATCTGAGGCTATATTTAGATTGCTCTGGATAATTTTCACTTTATCCTCCATATCTTTCATCAAATATGGGCTAACCAAGTCTCGATCTTTCAGTTCAAACCAATTTAATGGTGTTATGGATTTTCTCCCATACAAATCTTCATATGGGGACATCATAATGCTTCCTTGATAACTATTATTATACGTAAATTCCGCTAAAGGAAAATACCTCTCTCATGATCCTTTAAATTCAATCACACATGCCCTTAACATATCTTCTAATATATATATAGCTCGTTCTGACTGCCCATCTGTCTGCGGATGAAAAGCTGTACTAAAATTCAATCGAGTACCTAATGCCTCATGCAAAGACTTCCAGAATCTTGAAGTAAACCTTAGGTCTTGATCAGACACTATCGATCTATGCACTCTATGAAGTCTGATTATCTCTTTTAAATACAACTCTGTAAACTTATCCATCGAGTAATCTACTCGAACTGGGATAAAATAAGCCATCTTGGTCAATCTGTCCACGATTACCCATATCAAGTCCTTTTTACTTGATGTCAAAGTAGCCCTGAAACAAAGTCAATAGTAACTCACTCCCACTTCCACTCAGGAATGGTTATCGGTTGTAGCAATCTGGAAGGCACTTGATGTTTAGCTTTCACTTGCTGACATGTCAAACATTTTGCCACAAACTCCGTTACAACTCTTTTCATACCAGGCCACAAATAACGACTCTTCAAGTCCTGATATATCTTATTCTCGCCTGGGTACATCGTCAAAGGGCTATAATGTTCCTCACGAATAATATCTTTCCTCATCTTTCTTGGCTTACGACAATCTCCTCAAGCATTTCTCATCTCGACCTTGCAGATCTTTTACCCGATCAAAAATCATCGGCTTTAACTTTAATTCAGCAATCACATCACCATCTTCCTTTAAAGGCATATGTGCATCTAAAGCCCTTAAAATCACAAAAGTCTTTCGACTGAGCGCATCTGCTACCACATTAGCATTTCCTGGATGATAGTCAATAACTAAATCATAGTATTTTAAGAGCTCAATCCATCTTCTCAGCCTCAAATTTAGCTTTTTATGAGTCAACAAATATTTTAGTTTTTTATGATCCGTATAAACATGGCATTGCGCACCGTACAAATAATGGTGCCAGATTTTGAAAGCAAATACTACTGTTACCAATTCTAAATCATGCGTTGGGTAATTTCTCTCATGATTCTTTAGTTGTCTTGAGGAATGAGCCACAACTTTCCCTTCTTGAATCAGTACACAGCCCAACCCATTATGGGATGCATCACTATAAACAACATAATCTTTACCTGACTCATGTTGCACAAGCACTGGGGCCTTAATTACTATTTTCTTTAGCATTTCAAAAATTTCTTGGAATTTATCCAACCAAACAAAAGGCACATCCTTTCGTAACAACTTAGTTAGTGGCAGAGCTAACATTGAGAAGTTCTTCATGAATCGCCTATAATAACCAGCAAACCTCAAGAAACTCTAAACTTTCATAATATTCTTTAGGGATTGTCAATCTACTATGGTATAAATATTTTTCGGATCCAATCTTATGCCTTCTACATAGACTATATGACCAAGGAAACTAATCTCCGCCAACCAAAATTCACATTTAGACAATTTTCCGTACAATTTGTTTTCACGAAATAACTGAAGAACCACTAGAAGATGAACATCGTGTTCCTCTCTTAACTTAGAGTACACTAATATATCATCTATAAATACCACAACAAATTGATACAAATAAGGTTGGAATAATATGTTCATTAAGTCCAAAAATGTTGTCGGAGCGTTAGTCAATTCAAATGGAATTACCACGAATTCGTAATGTTTGTACTGAGTCTGAAAAAATGTCTTTGAAATATTATTCTTCTCAATCTTTAACTGATGTTACCCTTACCTCAAGTCTATCTTAGAGAACACTGTTGCACCTTATATTGATCAAACATGTCATCAATCCTCAAAAGAGGATACTTGTTCTTTATCGTTACTTTATTTAACTGACAATAGTAAATACATAACCGTATAGACCCGTCATTCTTTTTCACAAATAGCACAGGTGCTCCCCAAGGAGAAAAACTAGGTCTGATAAACCCTTTATCAAGTAGCTCTTACAATTGTTCTTTTAATTTCCTTAACTCTGTTGGAGCCATTCAAAACAGAGCCATAAAAATAGGTTTAGTACCCGGGTAAACCTCAATCCTAAATTCTTCTTCCCGATCTGGAGGTAAGCCCGACATTTTTTCTTGAAAAAACCTCTAGAAACTCCTTAACTGTGGGAATATCATTTAATCTCACTCCCGGCACTCGAGTGTCTATCACATTAGCTAGAAAAGTATCCATCCCTTTGACATCATGTTTTTTGCAGTCATGGCTAATATCACATTGGAGGGTAATTTAACTTTATAACCAATCCCTATAATTTTGGAGCCTTTCGTATCCTTTAAGAATAATCGTTTACAGTGACAATCTACCCATCCATGATGTGGAGACAACCAATCCATGCCCAAAATGATTTCAAACTCATCAAAGGGCAACTCTATCAAGTTTTCCAAGAACACAACCCCTTGAATCTTAATTGGACATTTTCTATACACCCTAGCCACCCTTGCACTTTGACCCATAGGATTTATCACTATCATTTCACTAGAAATTAGTTCTAAAGGAATCCCTCTAGTTCTAACCAACTTGGTACTAATATACGAATGGGTAGTACCCGGGTTAACTAGAATAAAAATAGGCTCATCAAAAAGTTGGAATGTACCAATTATAATCTCCGGATCATCCTGATCCTCATTGGTCTCTATATTATAAATTCAGGACACTCCCCTTATCTCTTGTTGTTGGCTAGCCTCAGATTGACCATCTGATCTTCCTCTACTTCTACTTAGTACGGCTACTGATCTTTCAGTTTGTGCTGATCTCTCTCCAGACTTCTTGGATAATTTCTTGCATAGTGACCAGATTCACCACAATGAAAACAAGCTTCGAAGAGTAATCTACATACTCCCCATTGTGGCCTTCCGTATGACTGACATAAAGGTCTCTCTCTAACAGCTCTACCCAAGCTAGTAGCAAAAGAATGAGACTGCTTAGTTTTCTATGAAGCTGCAACATAATCAGCTCTGTTAGTGTATCGGGAACCTGAGCCCTTGCCTCTCTTAGCATAATGTGTAGATGAAGACATTCCCATCCTTTTTCCAATCTTCATACTTTGCTCCACTGCTAGAGTCTCCTCTTGAGCTCTTTCAATAGCCTTAGCTCTATTTATAACTTCTTGTAGGCTAGACAAGTTTAAGGCCAACATCATCTCTTTCAACTTAGGCCTCACCCTCAATAAACCAATCTCAATGAGCTTTTTCATTAGGAACTACCTAGATAGCATAACGGCTAAGTTTATTATATTCATCACACTCGTGCACTGCTCGATTGCCTTGCTTCATGCTAAGAAATTTCAGCAACATGGATCTCATAAACTTCTCCCTGATATACTTGTTCTTGAACTCATCTTGGAAAAATTGTCAGCTCACTTGTTCGGGCGATACATACATCGTCGTATTCGTCCACCACACCCGAGTTGATCCTCAGATTAATGATATAGCTCCGCCTAGTTTTCCATGATCAGAGCACTACAAACTTTCCAACATCACCTTAACATCATTCAACCATAAATCCACGTCCATCGAACCTTCACTTTCTTCTCCCCTGAACTCAGAAGGTCCCAAACTCTTTAACTCCTTAGGAATTAACATTTGACGTGCTGGAGGAGTAGAGGGAGGCAGAGGAGGTTGAAACCTTATCAAAATAGCATCAAGAGCTTGCATGAAAGCTCCAAACTCTGGCACCCTTATGTGCCGGTACGCTGGCATTCTCAGACGGAATCGGATGTTCCCTATTCTCCTCATAACTTCCACTACTCGATCCATCTCTATCCTCTTGTTCAACCGCTCTTCTCGAATTCGTAGAATCTGACATCTAGTATACCATACATAAATATAATACTTAAGTTAGTAAGGAGAGACATTTTTCATATTCTTAATATTCTCTATCAGTAACCTTGACATCTTAGTTGCATGTAAACCATTTTTACATTAAAATTACACTTGATTCGGTCGAGAATTGGCTAAATCTATAGCTCAGATACCAATAAATGTAACACCCATCTCCCAATATCTTTCTGTACACGAGATATAGATGTTACATCACTTTTAAAACATTTATTCCTTTGAAAACCCGTAAAATTTTGTTTCTTTTTATAAAACATTTTAATTAAAACTAATATAAAACACACTTTAATTTAATTACATAACAAAAAGTATCATTCAAATGTTTTTCAGAGCATTTTTACTAAATATATTACATGCCAACTAAATACATCAAAAAGTAGGCATGTATGTCATACTGTTACTAACGAGGTGACCCTTGCTTCGATGTTCGATAATCTCCTTACTCTACTTGTAGTAAAATCTTAAGCGTGAAAATAACACACACTAAGAAATTTCTTAGTGTATCATAAATAATAATAAACAAAATTCTAAACACAATTTGTATCATTACAATTCAAATTTCCAGTGATTCTTTCAATTCATTAAACACTTTATGGTTTACATTGGTAGCGCTAATACTTTCATTTCTCAACCATTACTATAATCTATGTGGTTTGCATACCCATTACCAATACAAAAATCCACCTCCTTATTATGAATTTCTTATGTCTACACATATAGTTTCCATACGAAAATTCATACACTTAGTATGAATTTCTTAATTTTGCACACATAGTGCCCATACGGAAATTCATACACTTAATATGAATTTCTTAACTTTTTGCACACAAAGTGCCCATACAAAAATTCATACACTTAGTACAAATTTCTTAACTTTTTACACACAGTGCCATTTGGTAATCACCATACATATATCAATCAATTATACTTTTATGACCATCGTACACATAAGTACATATTAAATGCACTCACTTGGCTTGCCTCGCTTTGGTATTCAAAACGCAAAGCTGATTACTTTGGAACTTGGCCTTTTGTTTTTGCTTTGCTTAACTCGGGAGCTTGATTTCGATCTATTCAATATCCATTACATACATATACAATATCAATTATTATTATATTTCCTAATAATTACACTTAAACATTACTCAAGAGTACCTATTATTAACTTTTCTATAACAATATCAGCCTATTTTACAATTGTTGGCTCTTTAGTATCGATACCCCTACCATGGTATTGATACTACTATACTACGGTATTGATACTATATTACGATATCGATACCATTTTTGCATTCTGTATTTAATGGTATCAATACATTCCTCATAGTATCGATACCCCTTTCGGTATCGGTACAATCAATCAATATCGATACTACTCAGCTGATTCTTCCTATTTTAGCCTACATTATTAGTACCGATACCATTACCCATATTTTTCATTTTCCAGCCTGAAACATACCCACATTTGGTCAAATTTCCTTAAGTTTATTCCAATAATACTATTTAACTCTTTTTTATGTATCCATACTAACTTTCCTTCATTTAGCTACTTAAAACACCTTAACAAATTTTGTTTCCTAGACAATATATTTTCCATTATGTACATAAATAATTTATCTTTATTTTATCTTGCACGTGTTATTTATATTTATATTTATTCTCTAACATTGTCTCTTTAGTAATCTATTGACAAATGATAACTTAGGGTTACAACTCAAACATGGGAGGAAGTAAAACCCTAGTAAAATAATTTGGGTGACACTTTTGAGAGGGAAAAAAATCTTTTCCCTTAATTTTATTCTTTTTTATCCCATCAAAAATCTTTTTCATTTATTATCCTATCTCACTTTTTATTTTTCTTTTATTAACCCCTAGAAAATTGCTTACTTACCCACCTTTTCTTAAAAAATACCCCTTTATTCTTTTCTCTCTCTCCGTTTCTCTTTCTTTCCTTTTGATCTTTATTTTTTCCTCTTCCCCCAAAACCTCCATAGTTACCGTCTCAAAGTTCAAATATTTCACTTTCTTCATTCAAAATCTTCAGCCAAGTCGATATGGTTCATTCGAAATCAAACCCAGGCGCTTCCACTTTCTTCGTTGCGGCTACAAACTTCCAGCTCTTTCCAAATGACGACGTTGAGAAAAAGTTTAAAGTGTTGCAAAAATTACAACTCTAACTTGAAGATGGCTTTGTGTTCTCTGAAGTCAATGAGGAGTCTTTCGGGCATAAAGTGATGGATATTGTCAAGAAACACAAGTGGGTAAAGTTTTTCCAGGCACCTGAAGGCTATGGCGTTGGTGTTAGTAAGAGAATTCTACGCAGATTTGGGAGGTCAAATGTTATTTTAAACTGGGCAAGGTTGTAAACCAACACAAAAAGTTCTTTGCTGAGGCGGACTTGCAAACTTATGATGGAGTGCTTCAAGATTTATGCTTTGATTGGGCATAATTTGAAGGTAACGCCCCAAACCGGAAGCCAATTCAACTGTCGTGCCCTCAAGATGATAACTAAGCTATAAAACCATTTCATGAAGGGCAAGCTGATGCCAACATCCCACGACACAATTGTGTTGTTGCGGCGATTATTGTTGCTTCATTCAATTATATATGGACGGTCCATTGATGTCCTAAAATAATCTTCAAACAAGTCCATGAGTGTGCCAAGCAGGCTAAAGGTAATTTACTTTTTCCAAATCTAATCACTAGTCTAAGCAAGAAGAAGAAGGCTCCCGAGGAGCCCTTGGAAGAATTCATAAAGTCCAAGGAGGGGATCACAAAGAAAAAGCTATCTAAGCTGATGAGTTTCGATGATAATACCCCGGTTGAAGGACTTGAACATAGTGCAAAATATATTGTTGCAGCAAGGATGACTGTTTTTGTGACCGCCACACGAGAGATGAGAGAGTGGCTCAAAAGGTTGGAAGGTCACATGCAAATATTCTTTCATTATGTCTAGTCGAGGGATGCCCAACTAAATGCATTCTTCAAGGAACTGTTGCCAGTTACCATTGAAGATCTACCATCCTTCCCTGATGAAATTTTGTGCAAGTTCATACCAATAGGTGATAGTACATTCTTTTCTTTGGCACAAAATGTTTCGCCAGAGTCTCCAGTAGGTGTCACCCCCTTACCACACAATTATATATGGTTCCTGATAACGGACAAGGCCAGACAGATGACTCCTTTAGTTCAACATCTTTCTCCTCCTAGGAGTACACTCAAGTGATTCCCCCCAAATTATTAGAAGAAGAATTTACCCCTGCCAAAGTTGTTGTTGAACCAGTTCTTACACAACCCACCCCTGATCAGTCACCAGATTTGCCCACCAAACCAGTTATTGATACCGAAGCTAGCCAGTCCTTGAATAGACCTGGTAAAACCTCACCCACCTAGGAGATGTAACTACAAGATAGTCATCCCAGGACTAGGTGTCACATCAAACGCTTAGTTGTCGTGTTGTTATTTTTCATAAATCACCGCAACCATTAGACGAAATAGGATCTACCAGCCCCCTCCTCTCAAGTGACACTGAACCCAAGCGTCTAGCAAAATTGACCCACCACAATGAGGTACCTCTTTACATTTACATTTGCATAGCATTTTAGAGTGATTAACTTGCCTTGGTTTTCATGCATTGAGGAAAATGCATTCCGTTTGATGGAGGTGTTGTGTTTCACACTTAGTTACTTGCATTGATAATGATTCGTAGAAATACTTGTGTTCATGGCATGAGTTATGGTTAAGATAGTTGATTGGAACGAATTAAGGATGCCCGATGATGAATGAAACTTTTTATTGCCTAGTCCAAAATTATTGTGCATGATTGTTTAGAAGGATAGAACCAACTTTAGGACGTGATTCTTTGTGATACTGTTAACACGATTGTATGCTTTATATGCTTAAGGTACTTTGGAGTCTTTAAGGATAAAACTTTTGTGAGACGTGGTATAAAATTATTGAAAAGATTAAGTTGAACTCCTTATCGTTTTGAATTTTTTTGAATTACAAATAAATGTCTCAACATAACTATAGAGGGACACTCCTCTTTGTGACGACATTACCTGTAAACCCCTTAAATAAATGGTAGCCTTGGCACACGAGTGAATGAAAGCAGTCATGGTATGACTCTACTTGACTAGCTCGGGGGTGGGAATTATTCTCCCTTTCACTTAGAGTGAGGCACAATAGGTGTGATGAGCTGACTCCCCTTGAAGCAGTGTTGAAAACAATTGAAGTTACAGGTTGAATAAACAGTAGTGAAACTATGCTTAATGAATAATCTGATGCCGGTAAAACAAAATAACTTTCTTAGGAATTTTCTATATTCGTTAAGCATAAACTAGATACAATCATGAACACATACTGACAAAGAATCTTGACCTAAGGAAAGGTACTTGACTTCTCATTCAGCCTAGCATATTAAGGGCAAACTTGTTGTTGAGGGATTAAATTTAAAACCACATTATTTTCCTAATTTATACTTGGCTTTGACACTTTATGATTCTATTTCTCATTATCCATTGCTTGAGGACAAGCAATAAATTAAGTTTGGGGTGTGATAACTTCGTAAAAAGAGTATATTTTAGGTCTTTTACTTTATTTATTGATTGTCTAAAAGCCATTGACATAGCATTTTAGTTGCATGTAGTTGTATTTAGGACATATTTGTAGGTGGTAGATAATTCTGCTGAGGCAAAGTTTATTTGATTAATCTGATGCTGATGGGGAGAAGGGTTGTGTGTTGCTTGTGATGATGCTGGAAATTACTGAGGAAGAATTAATTTGCCGAGAAAAATTAAATTGCTAGGCCAGTGAAACAGAAGACGATTACAATGAGGAACAAATTTTCTTGCCAAGGCAAGATTTATCTAGCCAGTCTGACGTGGTACGAGACAAAATTGTTGATGTCACATGGACAACTGTCCAATGCACCTCACGTGAACTCCTGCCACTGCTAAGAATTTGGGACCACTATCTGCTACCATTTTATTCACATAATGGGTATGAAAGCAAGGGTATTTAGGGAATTTCCAAGTACACTAAACCGTCCTTGGTGCCCTCCATAGCCAGGCTTCACCGGAGCAGTGGTCAGCCATCGAGATAGATTGGCCACTAAAGTAATCATGGTGGTGGTTTGATGTCACGGTAGAGCTCTGTTTGGGAGTTTTTCTTCCTCTTGTTCTTTATTTCCAAGTTATTTAAGGGCTTGTACTTAAAGATTATTTTTTGGATAATGTATACCACACCATAAAATGTTTTATTTGGTGTTGGAAATGTTTGGATGACACATTATTTGATGTTAAATGATGATTAAGTATGTTTTTTTTAATCTTGTTTTGTTCACTGTTTTAATCTTTTACCTTGACACTGGAAGTCTTTTTGAGAGATTGTCTGGTGCCATTAAGAAACATTCCTAGTCTTTGTAAGAGCTTTTGAGAGATTGCCATTTTTCTAATCCAGGATGGCGAGGTTTTAATATGCCCTATAGATAAGTAGAGGGTTTTATTCGACTAAGAAGGGTAAATGCTTGAGTAGATAGGCTTGAGCTATAGTTGACGCTAGGGGTATTGTCGCAACAACAATTTGACATACCAAGGGTGGCAGTTCACGCTGGATAGTATTACCGTAGCAATAGATCTAGGAATACTCTAGTAAATCTTATAGGGAAACATAGGAGTAGCATACTAAATCATCCTAGTCATAGAATAATTTCTCGCCATAGCAAATCCAACCTAAGTGCTCCATTAGAAGTCTGATTGTGAGAGGTTTTTCAAAATATATTGATCTCAAACATTTTTATTTGTTTTGACAACTTTTATTTATTTTCCTTTGAAAATATTTATTGCCTCGACCAAACTTTTCTGCTCACTTTGATACTGCTCGCTTTTCTTTTGTTAATATCATTAGAGAATAATATTAGGACTAGTTAGTGTCACCTAGTTCTAGTTGTAGCAATCATAAAAAATTCCCACCAATTTATGTGGAGACTATAACTCACTTACTACTATATTACTTGTTTCGAATGTGTATACTTACACAAATTTGTGTGCCATGACATACACTTATACACGTGATCATATACCAAATGGGTGAATACTCTGGTCGACTCATTGGTACTAGCTCTAGAAACTAGTGCCAAAGTTCTCATTCGATACTCAGATCTACCCCCACAGTCGAAACTCTAATCGACTCTCCTAGATTGGGTTGATGGGGTATCCATGAACCATGACTATCCTTCCCTCTCAATCAAAGTCTGTGATGATCCTGTTGCCTCAGGGGCTCTCCTAGTTAGTCCTATGATCCCACTAGACTGCCTGACCCTTATACTCAGAACCCTCTCAACTGCCTTTGATGGTTGGATAACTCTGCTAACATTCTGGGACTATCTGCTGCAAGATGTGATCAGATGTCCATGTGTAGTCATTCTCTGAATCTACTAAAACGGTGCAGCTCTAACAAAACTAACTCTTGAACATGTCTACTCAACCTAAAGAAATCTCTCTCGTACTCTATCACAGTCTGATCCCCGTGAGCTAAGAGTACAAATCGCTTCCTTAGATCATTAGTGTGAGCCTCCCTTATGTATTTCTATCTCATCTTGAAGAGGAACTGCTCTCATGATTGTCTATCTTGCTCTATAGCCAACTCTATCATTTCCCACCAGTTAATGGTGTCACCCTTGAGCAGGGCTATGAAGAACTCAAGTTGACCTTCAGGGGTAAGGTGCAACTTTCGAAGAGTGTGGAGGGTCTCCTTAAGCCACTAGTCTACCACTATAGGATCGTCATCCCATGATCCGTGAAAGTCAAAGGTCTTGTATCTATGGAGCCTCACTACTAGAGACTCTTAGGTGTTAGTTCTGGCTAGAATGAGGGTGGTAGTGGGGGAGGTGGTGCAATTGAGGTACTGCGTAAAGACCTAGTGATTTTCCCAAGTACAGAGGTGAGGTCCCTGAAGAAGTTCGTCTCCTCAACCCCTGTGTCTACTAGTACCCATGTTGTACTTAATACAAGACGAACTTGTCATCAGTGTCGATTGTTAACAAGGCATAACTCTTATCTCTATCATCCTAACTATATGTTGGGTCGTTTTCCATAAGTTTGTTTTTGGAATAGAAAAGAAACAATCATTATTATCATCATTCCAATCGTTAAAGTAGTGTTGACACTCTAGAGGCATGTACACTCACAAATGTTGATGGACTCTAATCTGTGGTACCTAGGAATGACAAAACATGATGCTATGATACAATTAAATTTAACACCCTAATCCAGTATGACTCGAATACCAATGGATTAGAACGTCACACGGGACCACAAAAATGGTTAACCCAAAACTTTTCTTTAAAAACTAATTGTAAAACATCTGAAAAAAATCCATCCATTGTAAAATAAAATAAAACATAAAAATAAAATATAGAAACAAAATATAGTTACATCTAAATATAAATTGATCTACAATAGTACATGTCCTCTAATACAAATCAAGATGTACTCCGAAGCCTCGGTTGTGTTGGAATATCTGGTGGTGAAAATGCTCATGAACTGGTCACCTAAGAACTTGTGCTCAAAAACACATTTCATACATTGAGATGATGAGCTTTGTGCCACACTAATAATTGTATTGTACTACATGCATTCACTAAATGGGTTGGTTACTGGCTTAGGTATGAATATATGTAAAATGTTGATATGAACTATTGAGTAGGCACCATGGTGTGGCTGAGGGTTCTGCATCTTGGATCTCACACACCACTTTAGCCTTCTTAGAAATACTATCGAGTATTTGGGGTAAGATCCAAAACTGCATCGAAAATGTACACCTGACTGACTTACTCCGTTGAATTTTGGGGCATCTGCATCGAGTCGACAACTAAAGTTCCCTGGAACTGACTGGGATATCCACCTGAACTGTCGTATTATATTAAAGAGACTCAATTATCTAGATTGTTTCTTGAGCGTCAAACAAGGCTAGTTTTATATAACCCTATCTGTTACTATTTCTAGCTATTTTAAAAATAATTAGTGTTATTACTTGTAGTTTAATTTGTTGCCATTTTAATGTTATTGAGCCCCTCATGTCTAACCCCTTAATCATTGGGTTATTTATCCAAAACTATTCACTAGTACAGATACTTACCCCTTCAGTATCGATATTGAATATTAGGTATCGATACCCACCTTTTGGTATCGATGCCTACTAACTCATATATAGTAAAATGGGAGGGTAGTACAAATACTCCTAGACGGAGTATTGATACTTTGGTGCTAGGGTATCGATACTGTCTTGAGTATCGATACCAAAAATGGATACTAAAATCTACTAAGTGATCCCAGTACCGATACTCCTACTGAGAGTATCGATAACTAACCCCCAGTATTGATACTTCCAGCTTACAATCCCCTTGTTTTGTACTATCTGACGAATAGTATTGGTATTTTTCTTCTAGTACTGATACTCATGCCCAGAAATACCTTGTTTTGGGTACAAAAAATGCTAAATTTCTACCTTAAAGGCCTAATGAGGTCCTCGACTTTTATTAAAGTCTTATGAGGATTAAAAGGGGTCTAATAAGACTATTAACATACTAAAAACATCAAAAGATGCAACCTACCATAGACATGCTTCATATCTCGTACAGCCTACCAAAACTTATCTAATGATCTTCATGTGATAGAGTAAACTTAGGAGTATGTTACATTTGATTTCTAAGCTGTTTGAAGTGTCCAAGGCTCAACCTAAGACAAGTTTTTCCTTCCCCTTATTATTAGAGTTTTCTCAAACTTCTCTTAATACAGAAGGATCAAACACTTGAGTTCGTAACTTGATTTAGAGGTTAAGAAGAGTTTAAGAATGATTTTTAAGGCTTTAACTCCCTAAAAATATATCGAAACACATAAGTTCCTTAAACCACCACAAAACCCATATTTGGTTAATATGAGAAAATAGAGAGATTAAGGGTTTGATTTGAAGCTATGGATATGGATGTTAAGAAAATTACTTTTAGGATTCCAAACTAAGGTTGAAAGGACACCAAGTTCTCATATTTTCTCTTTCTAAGTTGAGAGGAAAATGAGAGAGAAAAAGAAAGAAGATAAAGTGAATTTGGAGAAAAATATGATAACGGAACGTGAGATCTTCAAGCCATTAAGTGATTTCAGCTTTTAAAATTCTTAATGGTGTAATTACTCTTTTAGTCCTTCCTCTATCATCTTGATATTAAAAATACATACTTTTATATCAAATGTGCACAAAACAAACCCAATCTCAAACCCAATTGGACTAAGCTTCCTTGCAAGGCTAATGAGTTCATCTAAAGTACTCTCGGGTTACCTCAAACTCCTAACCTAAAATTTGGGACATTACAACTCTTCCATCCTATAAAGAAATTTTATCCTTGAAATTTACCTGGATAGAAGAGGTGAGGATACTAGAGATGTATATCATTCTCAGTATCCCAAGTTTCCTCCTCAACACCATGGTTCCTCCATAACACCTTTATTAGAGAAATCTTTTTGTTCTTGAACTCATTCGCATCCCTTGCTAATATTCTGACAAGTTCTTCTAAATAGGTCATGTCTGGGATAATTTTGATTTAGTATAGCGGTATGATATAGGAAGGATCAGAACGATTTCTCATGAGCATTGATACATGTAGTACATTGTGAATACTCTCTAACTCTTGGTGGCTAAGGGTACGCTATTGGTCCAACTCTCTCTAACACCTTGTAAAGCCCTATAAAGTACGGAGTCAACTTTTTTACGTCCAAAGCTAGGTATTATCTTCCATGGGGAAACCTTAAGGAACACTTTATCCCCCATAGTAAACTCAATATATTTACGCTTCAAGTTTGTATAAGATCTCTGCCTATCTGAGGCCTCCTTTAGTAGACTCTATGATTTGGTTGAGATCCACTATCTTACCCTCACTACACTCTGTCCAACATAACACAGTCCTACACTTGTGCCTATACAAGGCCTCATATGAAGCCATCTAAATGCTTGACTAAAAACTGTTGCTGTAGTAAAACTCCACTAAGGGCAAGTGGTTTCTGACTGGTAGTCCATGAAATGTTCTCTAAATACTTGAAGTAAATTGAGGATCTCTATTTGATATGATGAAATTTGATACCCCGTACAACCTCACTATCTCATAGATGTACAAATGAGCTAACCTCTCTAAGGTATAGTCTATCCGAACTGGAAGGAAATGGGTTAATTTGGTCAAACAGTATTCTATGACCCAAACTACTTCGTGTCTCTATCTGGTAATCACTAAACCGTTTACAAAGTTCATGGTCACCTTGTCCCATTTTCACTAAGGTATCTGAATAGGCTGAAGTAACCATGAGTGAACATGTTATTCTGCCTTAACCTAGTGACACACTAGACTTCTAGTGACAAACTATGACACTTCCCTTTTCATGCCCAACCACCAATACAACTGATGAAGCTCCTGATATAACTTGTTACTTTATGGGTGGACAAAGAGGGGACTGCAATGTGCCTCATGGAGAATCTTACTAAGAAACTGAGCATCTGTGATTACACACAATTGGCCCCTAAAATACAACATATCTTTATCATGAAACTCAAAACCAGGGGCCTCGCCCTGGCGAACCTGCTCAACCCTAGTCCTTAACTGGTCATCTAAACTCTTTAATCTTATGATATCTACTAAAAACATCATTTCAACTCACAACTCAACAACAACCTGCCTTTACTGATTGAACTTAAGTGTGATAGGAGGGCTCGAAACTCTGTCATTGATTTCCTACACAAGGCATTTTCTACAACATTTGCTTTGCCCAGATGGTAGCCAATCACGTAGTCATAGTCCTTAAGTAACACAACCCACCAACATTGTCTGAGGTTTAATTCTTTCTGAGATAGTATGTAACATCCCAAAATCAGGGCTAGTGACTAAAATAGAAGTTTTGAAAATTTGAGGTCTGATTTTGAAAAATTAGAAAGTTTAGGGACTTATTCGGAAATATTTTGTGAATGATTAGTTAGTAAATATGTGATGAAGTAAGGGAAAATTGGTCTTTTCAAAGGAAATATTTTTATTTTCCCTTTATAAGGAATTAACCACATGGAATGAGAAGGAAAAAGGAAAGGAAATGAAAAGTATGAAGAGTTTGAGTCTTCTTCCTCCTTCAGCCGTTAACCCAGTTGTTAAAGGTAAGTTTCATGTTGGTTGATAATTTCTTAAGTTTAAGTTTGGTTTATGTTCTTTAGATGATACTTAAGCTTAAGGAAAGCTTAAGTTGTCTTAAAACTAAAAGATGAAGAAGTTAGAAAGGATTAAAGATAAAAGGTTTCTACGTGAAATCTTGAGTAAGAGTTAGAAAATAATTTTTGAATTGAAATTTAACTTGTCAAGGGTCTAATTAAGAAGTTAGAAGTAATAGAAGTGAATTAAGAATATGTTGGAAATTTAGTAAGATTCTTTATTTTAAGAATTATTATGTGATATTGAAGATAGAGAAGTGTTATATGGATATAAGATGGTATGAGTTTGTATAGTTGAGGTTAATGGTATAAAAGGAGTTCAAAAATGTGAAGTTTAGGTAAGTTTTGGTAAATATTCGGGGTAAAAAAATGTATTCTGGGCAAGGAGTAATCGGTACAGATTCATCCAGTACCGATACTTCAAAGGAAAAATAGATGATATTTAGAGTAGTATATCTATATTATATGAATAGTATCGATACCATAAGCTGAAAGACGATAAGTTATTCAAGGAGTATCGATACCTTAGGGGTAGTATCGATACATAGGGTATCGATACCATAAGTCAAGTATCGATACCATTTTTAAATAAGGATTTCATAATCGGGAAAGTGTATCGGTACTAGTGAGTAGTATCGATACCACAGTGAAGGAAGTATCGGTACCATACCTTGAGTACCGATACTACTCAAAGTAAAAATGTGAATTAGCTACTTCTTTTAGTTCAAATTATTGATAATTGGTTATCAGTGATTAGAATTAAGATATTCATATCAATTATATGTATTATGTAGATATCGATCGAAAACAAGTCCAAGACAGTTCGAAGCTATAAGAGTGTACAATAGTTGTACCTATATGAATGGACTAGTGAGGCCAGGTGAGTGCATACTAGTAGGAAATATGATTTGATGGAAATTAGACTTGCGATAAGTCTGTTTTCGACATTTTTAAAATATGATTATATGAGTAGAATAATGATTATGATTCTAGTGTGTGAATATGCCTTGTATGTATTACATGTATGAGATTTATGTGAATATATGAGAAAGGATATATGGGAAACATATGTGAACAAGAGATGACAATGACATACATGTTTATATGAACACATGAGAAGTGTTATAAGCTATGTGACATATGAATGTGGAATCATATAAAAAGTGACATGTACATGTGAATATGTCTATGCGATATAAGTGATATGAACTTTCATAAATGCCCATGTTATGTGAGATGAGAGCTAGGGGTATAGCTGGCATGCCAAGAGTCGAGGGTTACATAGGTCTTTCGGGACATATACACATGTCCTTTGGGACATGTGCATAGGTCCTTTGGGACATATTTCATATGCCACTCAGTGAACCCTTATACGAGCTATGGTGACAGCATATGTGCACAACCTCATTGTACTCGTATATCTTTAGTTCTCACATGTGTACATGGGCTATCTAAAAGATACAACATGAGTAAATTCTATGTGATGTTATATGTTTGTTTGGTGATATGATATGATATGATATGATATGATGTGTATGAGTGTTAAAGATAATATGATAAGATAAAAGGGATTAATGATAATCTATATGAAAGTAATAAGAATGTAGATGGTGATATATGTGTATATGTGTATATGTTACAAGAAATAATATATGCTTTTGTATGATATGATAGCATTAATTACTCATGCATTGTTAGAAGTTATAGTTTACATTAGATATTTTATATACCTCACTAAGTCATCGACTTAGTGTGTGAGTGTTTCACACGTAGGTTTCGAAAAGATTGAAGAGCAAAGGGGAGAAAGACATGTCAGATTCTCCTTTCCGAATATCATATCAGAAACGTCTTTTATGTATTTTGTTCAATGAAATGTAGTTGACATGTAAGATAAAGTATTTGAATTGTATACACTCTGATAAGTTTTGTAAACCATTTTTATTGGAATAATATGATGTTTTATTTAATATTAGTGAGAAATTTTCATTATTGTGTAAAAGGAAAAGTTTTGAGAGAAGTCAATGTGACACCTCAGACTCGTATTTGGATCAGATACGGGTTAGGGGTGTTACATAGTAGATACTTGAAGCTCTTATGATTGGTGATAATGTGACACTTCTCCCCTGATAGGTAGAGTCGCCAAATCTTCAGGGCAAACACTATTGCTGCTAACTATAGGTCATGGGTGGGGTAATTGCGTTCGTGAGGTTTAAGTTGATGGGATGTGTAAACTATAACCTTACTCTCCTGCATCAATATGCATCCAATACCATTTAACGAGACATCGCTAAAAATTTTGAAGTCTTTACCCAAATCGAGTTGGGTCAACACTAAGTCTTGAGTCAATATGACTTTAAACTATTTGGAGCTTTTCTATCGCTTTTTACTCCAAACGAATGAGACTCCCTTTTGAAATAGTTTGGTTAGTGGAGCAACCATCATTGAGAATCCTTAAACGAACCGAAGATAGTGCCCGACTAGAGCTAGGAAACTATGCATCTCAGACATCTTTTTAGGTGGCTCCCACTATACATTGACTTGAATTTTCTTAGGGTCAAATCAAATATCTTCTATTGACATGACATAACCTAAGAATGAAACTTTTGGTAGCCAAAACTCACACTTCCCAAACTTGGCATACAACTGGCGGTATCGAAGTTTTGAAGGATGATACAGAGATGGTAGTTATGTTCTTCTTCTAATTCAGAGTAAACTAGGATATCATCAATGAATACTACTAAGAAGTGATCTAGGTGTGGGTGAAAGACTTGGTTCATTAGATCTATGAATTTCATCAGGGCGTTGGTGAGTCTTAATGACTTTATCAAAAACTCATAATAATCAAATCTTATCCTAAAAAATGTCTTTTTCACATCAGTGTCCTTTACCTTCAACTGATAATAACCAAATCACAAGTCAATCTTAGAGAATACACACGCTCCTCTAAGTTGCACAAAGAGATCATTAATTTTAGAGAGTGGATAACGATTCTTGATGGTTAACTTGTTCAATTGTCTGTAGTAGATGCACAACCTCATCGACCCATCTTTCTTTTTACAAAAAATAGTGGCACTCCTTGTTGAGAGATACTCGGCCTGATGAAGCCCTTCTCTAACTACTCATGAATCTGAGCTTTCAACTCTGGCAGTGTCTGATAACTCTCCAAAAGAGTTATCTTTCCTAGCCTTTTTCACCTAGATTTAGTTTGAGCTTGAGTATTTTTATAAGTATTTTAGGATTATATCTGTTTAATTTTACATATTTTACAAATTGAGAATTTAGTGGGTTGTCTAGGGTTGAATTTGAATTTTGTGCAGAAAATAAATACACTGATGTCGTAGCATTGTAGGAAATGTTGAGTGGATACTGCAGCAGCTGATAAATCACCAGATGGTTAGAAGAAAGTTTTGGTTGGGCAGCTGGCTTGGGCAACTGCCATTAGGCTGGAAACCACCTAAAACGTGGAAATAATCTATTGGAGGATGAAAATCTCCTAAAACTATAAATGAGAGTTCTTTGCAAGCTTAAAGGAGGACGATTTTGAAGCCATTTAAAAAAGTACCATCTCCACATTATTCCATTGAATGCCATGGAAGCTTAAACCCTCTGTCAGGGATTGATGCAGAGTAAGGAAAGCTCGTTGAGTATCTGTCGTAACCGATTTTCACCCGGTACGACTTTTCTTAGCGGAAACCATGTAAATAAATGGTTTTTAATGGAAATAATGGGAGACTCCATCGACCTTTTGGGTTAGGTAGGTCGAATACCTAAAAATCACCTTTTAAAAGTGTTTTTAAGAAAACATCATTTAAAAATAAATCAATCTACATATAACCAGAAGTTCATTCTTTTTAGTAATAAAAAGGGATTCGGGGTCGATTACACTTGGGGAAGGATTAATACCCCCATAACGCCCAAAACTGGTACCCCGTCGATTATAAATTGCCTCTAGTAGTGGAAATCTAAGAATTTGAATATAAATTTAAGTTACGATACTATTAATCGAAATTCAACTATAGTTTTTATATAACGGAAAATTCTAAGGAGAAATAGAAAATATTCCAATATTTCCAATCAAAGAGAAAATAATCCATAAATACTTTAGGACGAATATTTCTCTTTCTAACTGAAATAATAAGAATATTATAATTTGTCCCAAGAACTCAATATTAAAATAATTTGATATAACCAAACTAAATATAACTAAAGTATGCATATTTGAGTTTTTTAGGTTTCTTCAAGTTAGGTATTTATTTATTTTAAAATATCAGAATAGAGCATCTAGTTACTTTAAGACAGTACTTTCTTAATATTTAAAAGTAAATAAATATTACCCTTTAATCCAATTATGAAATTGGTCAAATTATACTTATGAGTCTTTCATATATATATATTCATGAAACTAAAATGAAATGAATAAAAAATAAAGAGCAATAATTAAATGAAAATATTTAAAGTATTAAAATATAAAGGACAATAAAAAATCCAAAATTACAATTAATAAGCGACCAAAATAAAAAATTGAAACTATAGCACCATATTTATAAATAAAATAATAACAGAATTAACTAATGAATAAAATGAAAGAAAATAGAAATTAGTATGCAAAAATTGAAATAAAATAAATAAAAAAATATTGGTGACTAAACTATATAAAACGCCTAAACTAGGAGGACTTATGGGTGATGAACCCACTAACTAGTGACTTAAATGAAAAAAACACGCTTAAAGTACTGGAACCAAAACGCAAAACTCAGTAAATATACAGGGAATTAGACGCGATTTAAACATAAAATTAGTGGCTAAAATGTAAACATGTGCTAAATATTCAGGGGCATGAGAGGGATTTTTCCAAAATAAAAATATAGCCTAATATATTTATCTAAAAAACTAAAATTAAAACCGAAAAAAATTAAACCTTCTTCCTCTCTTCCCCGCTCATCTCTTCTCTCTTTTTCTTATCCCCTCACTTCGGTACCGCTCAACCAACACAGCCCACCAACGTTGGCCACCAATTTAGTGGCCCTTACGCTCCGACTGGTGACCCTAGTGACTGAGAAAGACCAAGCAAGGGTCTAAGAGATCGAAAGCTTCTTTCTTTTTTCCTATTTCTCTCGACCGAGAACATCCAACCCCCAAAAAGCCACGAGTCAGTCGTAAACACTCCCAGACCACCATCATCGGTGGTCGGACTACCAATACGAACCCCCTATGACCTTCAAACTTTCTCCCCTTCAACTCTTAACTAAAAAACGAAACCTACTCCGGCGAAGATACAACTTGGGCTAAGATAAACATTCAAACTCTTTTCTGTTTTTTTTTTATTTAACCTAATGTTTGATTTTGAAAAAAAATGAAAAATAAAGCTGAGAACAAAAATGAAATATAACCTTTGCTCTGTTTTTTCCCCAAATTGTTTTGTGTATTGCTGGTATCCAATCATTTTACATACTGTTATGGGATTTTTATAAGCCCATTTTGCATATATAAATTAAAATTTGACATTATCTTTTTATTTTGTGATAATGAGCTGATTCGGGATGTAGGGCATTGGTGGCCATGGATAGAGCTATCGACAATGTGAAACATTAGGGACCATGGGCGTGGCGGCTGCTAGAATGAGGAGAGGCAGCTGTCTCATATTGGAAGCTGTTGGAAGCCACAGGTGGAGGGGCAGTTGTTGTTGAAGCTGGTGAAACGTGGAGCAAGGGAGTCCATGGCTTGGTTGGGGTTTTGGCAGCTGTTATGTGGAGTGGAGAACCAGTTGTCATTGCTGGAAGCTACTAGAACATGGACAAAGGTAAAACTAGTGATTATAGTATCATCGGTAGTCAGCAGATTACAATTCGAAGCCTACTATTAAGAGAATGAGTGACATTGGATATTTTTAAACTTTGTTGATGATATTTTGGATTGATTATTTTATGTTTGTATTGCTACTACTTTTATGTTCTTTTTGCTTCATGATTACTTGTAGAAATATTAGTGATTAAAAGTATGGTGTTTTCAATTATTTTCTAGAAATATATTTGATTGATTTGTTGTACACTTTTGATAGCATTGGTATTGTTTTTTCAATTATTTTCTAGAAATATACGTAATTGATTTGTTGTGCACTTTTGATAGCATTAGTATTGCTGAGTAGCATTATATGTGTTGAAAAGCATACATCTAATTGTTTATCTTTGTTAATACTTTGAATCCTTTAATTAATGAAAATTGATTAGAGTAATTCAAAGGATTTTAGTCATTGTTAATCGCATAAAAGTAGAATACTATGCTTACTTGAAGTATGATTTGCATTATATTATTCCATGTTATTCGATTGCTGGCTTGACGCTCTCTATAGTGATGTAGCATGACCTGATGTTTCTTAATTTAACTTTTATATCCTTTAATAGCATCTTTTTTTCATACCCATCATTTCTTTAATACTTACAATTATAATGAAGAACATTTTGCTCTATGTGGATACGATGCTCGTAGCTCTTTGAGCTACCACTTAATAATTGGGAATTGGTGTATACTTGCAATTAAGCTATGGCATTTTAGCACCCATTAAGTTTTTGGCACCATTGTCGAGAAGCATCGGTATGATTTAGAGTTTTCTTTCATTTGTTCAGTTTGTTATTTTCTTTTCTAGGTAATTTTTAGCTTTCATTTTTACTAGTGTATGCCCTACAGCGACAAAGAATTAGTGCCATTTGATCAAGAAATTGAGAGGACTTTTAGGAGACATCACCACGAAGCTACCAGGAACTGAACAACTATGGCTAAAAAAGGGAATGTTGTTTTACCCCCATTGCCTACCCCCATTTCCCGGTGGCTATGGGGTGGGGCAACCATTTTATAATATGGATTATCATGATCGACCTATACGATAACTTGTAATGCCAACGTTGGATGATTTGTATCCAGGCATAGTGAGGCTAGTTATTAATGCTACAAGCTTCAAGTTGAAACATAACTTAAATGCTACAATCTATGGGATAATATGGTGGGTTTGTTGATGAAGATTATAGGGCTCATTTGAGAACGTTCATGAAGGAACGTGATTTGTTTATTCAACAAGGTGCCCTAGAGAAAGCACTAAAGCTAACGTTATTTCCTTTTTCGTTGTGTAATAAAGCAAATGCTTGGTTGAGTTCATTGCCACTAGGTGTTATAGCATCTTAAAATAAGCTAGGACAAAACTTTTTGTTGCAATTTAATTCGTCGAATATGAATGCCAAATTTCAAAATGATCTAACTTCATTCAAGCAAATGAAAGATGAAAGCTTGTATGAAGCATGGGAAAGATTCAAGGATTTACTGCGAAAGTGTCTTATGCATGGGTTCCCACATTAGAATCAAATGGAGATGTTTTACAAAAGGTTAAATAATGAAGCTTATGATATTTTGGAAAGGATCTTAACTAATGGTTGCTAATACCCTAATACGAGGTATATGTTTGGTCGACGCAACGCTACAACAATAGATTCTGAAGCTTTCAACTCTATGGCATCTCAAATTTAGTATCAATAAATATGGTAAAGAAGTTGCAAAAAATAGGGGGAATATATGAGGTCCAGGCTGCTTCAATTATCACTTGTGTTTATTGAAGCGATAATCAAAACTTTGATGAATGTTCCCAAAATCCAGAGTTTATCTATTATGTGCGAAATTATCAAATGAGTGAAAATGATTTTGACAACAATTATAATGTTAATTTCAAGAATCCTTTAAATCTTTCTTAGTGAAGCCAAAACATTTCCAATTTGCAACAATAACATTATTAGCCGTAACATTATAATCAATAGCAACCAATGTCGCAGCTATAAGCACAACATCCAGTTGCACAGCCACAACAAAGGCAAACTTATCAAGGGCAATCTTCAACCCAAAATTCCCCTTTATCATCTCTTGAAGCTTTGATGAAAGAGTAGATGGTGAGCCAGTCAGTTTCGTTACAGGATATATATAATCAAATGGGCCAAATGACAAATGCTCTTAATAATCGGTTACAAGGAACGCTACCTAGCAATATTAAAATCCAAAGCAGCAAGGTAAAGATCATTGCAAGGATATTACTACAAGGAGTGAATTCATATTGGGCAGTCAGTTGAAGAGCCTCAAAAAAATGATGTGGAGGTTAATAAGCATGGCAAGGGAAAAAATGAAGAAGTTAGAGCCACCTGTGAGTCGTACCACAACATCAGATGCATGACAGTGTAGCAATTCAGATTCATTGCCGACAATAACACCTGCAACATCTAATGCTCTGCCAACTTTAGTGCCTTAGCACCAACATCCAAATATGCCTCCACCATTTCCACATACTTCAAAAAAGACAAATAAAGATCAATAATATAATGCTTTTATTGATCTCCTTTGCCAACTCACAATTAATATTTCGTTGATTGATGCTTTAGAGAAAAACCCAAATTACATCAAATTCATGAAGCAAGTTCTTTCAAAGAAAAAACGACTTGGTGAATTTGAGACTGTTGTTCTTACCTAAGGATGTAGTGCCATGGCTACAAATCAATTTCACCAAAGCTTAAAGATTCAGGGAGTTTTACTATTCCTTGCAATATTGGTGATACATTTGTAGGTAAAGCTTTAAATGACTTGGGTACTAGCATAAATCTAATGCCATTGTTAATCTTTAGGAAATTTGGGAGCGACAATGCAATACCAATTACAAACTCGCTAACCGCTCTACCGTGCATCCTAGTGGAATTGTGGAAAACATGCTTGTGAGAGTAAAGAAGTTCATTTTTTTCCTGCGAACTTCATCATTTTAGATTGCGAAGCAGCTAAAGATGTTTCAATCATTCTTGGTCACCCATTCGTTACCACGGGTTGAGCCTTAATTGATGTTGAAAAGGGAGAATTGAACATGCGTCTAAGCAATGAATATATCACTTTTAATTTTTTAAATGATGTTTATTATTTAAATGAAAGTGTTGAATGTTTCTCACTTGATGTGATTAATATCGTTGCATAAAAACACTAGGAAGAATGTTGCAACACATATATTTTCACTGGCAATTCGGAAGCAATTAAAGAATTATTTGATGATGCCAAGGGTGAATGTTATTGCAATTATCTGTAGAATATTGAACCTATAGAAATTTTTGATTGCATTATTCGAGCTCTGAAATCGTCTATTGAAGAACCACCAGAGCTCGAATTGAAATTGTTGATAGAACATTTGAAATATACTTATCTTGGAGATAATGAAACACTATCAGTCATTGTGGCAGCACAACTTATAGTATCTTAGTAAGCTTAGTTGATTGATGTGCTGAAGCATCACAAGAGAGTGATTTCTTTGAGCATCACATATATAAAAGGCATTAGTCCATCATTTTGCATGAACAAAATTCTTTTGGAAGATCCTAATAGTATTTTGATCAAACATCAACGAAGGTTAAATTCAATCATGGAGGAAGTGGTTAGAAAGGATATTATAAAATGGTTGGATGCTGGAATCATATATGCAATTTCAGACAACAATTGGGTTTGCCTTGTACAATGCGTTCCAAATAAAGGCGGAATTACTATAGTGATAAATGATAAAATTGAATTAATGCCACCAAGGACCACTACTAGATAGAGAATATGTATGGAATATAGGAAGCTCAACAAAATGACGAGAAAATATCATTTTCTATAACCATTCATAGACCAAATGTTGGACCATCTTACCATTAAAGTTTTTTACTATTTTTTAGATGGATATAATGGTTATAATCAAATTGTTAAAGGATAAAACAACTTTCACATGTCCATATGGTACCTCTGCTTTCTATAGAATGTTTTTTTGGTTATGTATTGCTCCAGCAACATTTAAGCATTGCATAATGGTTATATTCACCGATATGATTAAAAATTATCTTGATGTATTTATGGATGACTTTTCTATGTTTGAGCAAGATTTTGAGAGTTGTAGTATTGAGAAGATATGAGGAGACCAACTTGGTTTTGAATTAGGAGAAATGAAATTACATTGTAGTGGAAGGTATAGTGCTCAAGCACCGTATTTCCTACCGTGTCATTGAGGTGGACAAGGCAAAAATGGAAGTTATTGAGAAACTGCCACCTCCAACTAATATGAAGTTAGTTCAAAGCTGTCTTAGTTGTGCTATTTTTAGATAATATTTATCAAGGAATTTTCTCAAATAGCTAAGTCGTTGTGTTCTTTGCTGGAGCAAAATAGAATGTTCATTGTTGATGAGGAAGTGTTTAAGTCCTTTGAGACAATTAAAATGAAGCTAGTGAATGCTCTTGTCATTGTAGCACCAGACTGGAGTTTATCTTTTGAGTTAATATGTAATGCTAGTGAATTTTTTATTAGTGGAGTGTTGGGGCAACATAAAGAAAAAGTGTTTCATGATATACATTATGTGCGCAGAACATTAAATTATGTTCAAGTTAATTACATCACAACTGAAAAGGAGTTGCTCGTTGTAGTGTTTGCTTTTGACAAAATCCATTCTTACTTAGTAGACACCAAAGTAATTGTTTATACTGACCACTCAGTGTTTAAGCATTTATTTGCTAAGATGGATATAAATATTAGATTGATCTGATATGTGCTCTTACTGCAAGAATTTGATATTGAGATTCGGGATAAAGAGGATCTAAAAATTAGGTGGCTGATCACCTATCTAACTTGGAATCAGGTAGTAAGGATGGTAGTATTTTAGTAATTCCAAGTAATTTTCCAAATAAGTGACTGCTTGTTGCTAATATATTACTGTGGTATGATAATTTTGCCAACTATCTAGTTAGTGGGATGATGCCACTCGATCTTAACTATCAAGGCATAAAAACTTCATGAGGGACGTGAGGTAATACCATTGGGAAGAGTCATATTTATTCAAATAATGCAACGACCAAATCTTGAGGTGACGTTTTACTGAATGTAAACAACAAATCATTCTATAACATTGCCACAACACCCCTTATATAGGTCATTTTGGTGGTATGTGTACAACAACGAAAGTACTTTAGTGTTGTTACTATTGGCCATTGCTATTCAAAGATGCCAACGAATTTGTAAAGCACTGTGATCACTGTCGTGAACGGGTAATATTTCTAGGCGAAAAGAAACACCAATGCAACCTATTTTGAATAATAAACTTTTTAATGTTTGGGGCCTAGATTTTATGGGTCCTTACCCATATTCTTGTGGCAACTTTTTTATTTTTATAGCCGTTGATTATATATCCAAATGGGTGGAAGCTTTAGCTTTGCCAAACAGTAATGCTAAAGTGGTGTTACATTTTTGCACAAAAATATTTTCACTCCCTTTGGAACACCCAAAGCATTTATTAGCGATTAATGATCTTAATTCATTGGAAATCAAGTTGTTAGAGCATTGAATCATTATGGTGTGAAGCATAAGATCACTACAATATATCATCCACAGACCAATGGCCAAGCCGAAGTTTCCAATCAGAAAATTAAACAAATCCTTAAGATGGTTGTGAATCTTTCTAGAAAATATTGGTCACAATGCCCTAAAGAAGCATTAGCATTATGGGCTTATAGGATTGCTTACAAGACTCCATCGGGGATGTCTCATTATCGTCTTGTTTATGGAAAAGCTTGCCATCTGCCTGTTGAGTTAGAGCATAAGCCTATGTAGGCATTGAATAAGCTAAACTTTGAACTAAATGCTACGGGGGAAAATGAATGCTAGAGCTTAATGAGCTCGAGGAGCTCCGAAAAAACTATGAGAGTTCATGAATTTACAAAGATAAAAGAAAAAAGTTGCATGACCAAGATATTTTTCCACGACAATAACAAGTTATGTTATTTCATTCATGATTGATGCTATTTCCAAGGAAGTTGTGATCTTGTTGGATGAACCGTTTTGAAGTTCTTAAAGTTTTTCCTCATGGCGCTGTGTTACTAAAGAACTTGGTGGATAGAGGCATATTTAAAGTTAATGGGAAACGTTTAAAGAACTATTTCCAGCAATAAAATCCTAACATTACTTTAATCACACTGAGTGATCCCCTTGATTTTTAATTTATTTGCATTTTAAATAAGTTAACTTATTTGACATTTATTTTTCTTAGTTCTTATTTTTGTTTTATTTGTACATGATTTTATTGTTACATTCATAATCTCACTTACACTATGAAACTTGATCTTCACTGAGCAACACTTTTCACTCTGGCATGCATTCAATGTTTTTACTACAGCTACAGTAGTAACCGACCGAGCATATATCCACTATGGTAAAAGTAATTATGAGTTGTAAACTATTTATCCCCCTTAAATTTTTAATCGACAACCTTATCCAATCATAATCGTACATTAAAAACAAAATCTTATCCCTCCACCCTTGAATTTTGAATTTTTAAAACCAATATTTATCCCCTCTTACACGCCACTCATTTAATCAAATTTACTTTACTCTTTTATTTTTCACCCTATTTCCTTTTCTATAACTCTTTGATATCTCTCTTCTCTAACTAAACTTTACCCAATATCTACCATAGAACCAAAGAAGAAAGTAAGCACGAAGCCATCTGGACACACACCCACACTGCCACTGCAACACTTGTCTATTGTATACCTTTTCGTACACAAGATACAAAAGTCACATCACTTTTAAAACATTTTCTCATTTGAAAACCTGTAAAATTTTGTTTCAAATTTTAAAACCACACACTTTAACACAATGATAAAATATTCATAGAGATATATTACTAAAACGATCATTTTAAATACAACACAAAATATTTTCTTAAGTTCAATTACATTCCAGCTAAGTTTCAAAATGAATATGATTATCCCAATGTTACTGATGAGTAAACCTTAATTGATGATAGTTGTTGCTACTAATGCACTCCTTACTTGAATAGTCTCTGCTTTTACCTACGCATGAAAGCAACAAAAGTTAAGTATTTACTTAGTGAGACCAAATATTGTAAAGAAACATTAATGTATACATAAGTATATCATAGTTATTTAGTTTCGCACTAAATCTTATACTCCCTAAGGATCTTATATATCCTCCTCAGTTAAACATATTTTCATTCACACAATCATCATAATTATTCTACGTATGCCTAGTATACCTATCTTTCTTTATATTTTTCTTTTTCCCATTATCTCTTTAGTAATTATCCTTTATTTTCATTTATAGCATCCTTTCATGCTTATAATGCACCGTTATGCATTTCATTTATGGTATCCTTTCATGTCGTTAATACACCGTTATGCATTTCATTTATGGCATCCTTTCATGCCGATAATGCACCGTTATGCATTTCATTTATGGCATCCTTTCATGTCGTTAATGCACCGTTATGTATTTCATTTATTCATTCATCTTTGAGCAGTTCATACTCTAAAATTCATTCATAATATCCTTTCCATAAACATAATGAAAACATATTAAATATTGTAAAATACACATTAAATTAAAACATTCTAATTTGAATTTTTGTGAATCTTCTTCATCTCAAATAAATACAATAAATGTACTCACATGGTAATCCTTACTAATAAGATGTAATGATGTCTGGCTATTCAGTAACTTTATCTTTGTCCTTTTTCTTGCTAGACTCAGGAGCTTGGTTATGATCTTTGGCTATGGAGAATAGCACTTTCACGGGAAGAAAAATAGAAATAGCTTAGTTTAGATATATATTTTCAACAAAGTCACTGACCTGATATTTGGGGTATTACAATTCTCCCCTTAAGAAAAATTCATCCTTGAATTTAAAGACTTTATGCTTTTACCACATCACCTCAACAAGAGGAATGGTCTTGTTACGCTGTTTCTTGATTTCTCGAGTCTTGATCCGTATTGGTTCTTTTTCATAATTCAAATCTGATATAATCTATATTCCCCTTAATGTAAGAACATGTGATGAATTTGATCGATAATTATTAAGCAACGACACATGAAAAACATTATAGGTCTTGTCCATTTCGTGAGGCAAAGCTAACTGATAAAATCTTATAAGCTCCAATAATTCTCTGACTCAGTCCAAACCGCAATACTTCCTTCCAAGGCGATACTTTCATTTTATATTCCATTTCTTTCATTAAATCAGGGCCAACTAGATTTCAATCTTTTAACTGAAACCAATTTAATGGTGTTCAACCTTTTCTCCCATATAAAGTTTCATATACAACCATCTTGATATTTAATTAATAATTGTTATTGTAAGCAAATCTACTAAAAGAAAATATTTTTCCCATGATCCCTTGAAATCAATTACACATGCCCTTAACATACCTTCCAATATCTGAATAGTACATTCCGACTGACCATCTGTCTACTGATGAAAAGGTCGTACTGAATTTCAATTTAGTATCCAAAGCTTTATGTAAGAATTCTGAAACCTTAATGTGAATTTTGAATCTCTGTCGGATATGGTCGATACTGGAAATCCATGTAGTAGAACTATCTCTTACAAGTATATCTCATCATATTTATCCATCGACTATTATGCTCGTACTAGCATGAAGTTAGTTGTCTTGGTAATTCTATCCACAATCACCCATATTGAGTCTTTCTTGATAGGTGTTAAAGGTAGCCTTGTAACAAAGCTTATAGTGACTCGTTTCCCCTTTCCATTCATGAATCGAGATTGATTGAAACAATCCAAAAGATACTTGATGTTCAACTTTTCCTCTAATACTACGTCAGACACTTTGCTACAATTTTCGTGATTGCTCTTTTCAAACCAGACCACCAAACTGACTCTTTAAATCTTATTTCCATCTAAATGCATAGTCAATAGACGTAATGCCTCAAAAAGAATATCTTTCTAAATTCTTAATCGTCGAGAATACAAAGTCTCCCATGATAATACGAACATCAGTCGAACTTGACCTCAAATGTCCTTAATATCTTTATTTTCTACTTATACAAATCTTATCATGAAATTTTCGTCTTTCCTTTGTAATTCTCTTATCCAATCTAATAAAAACATCAGCTTCATCTTTGATTTAGCTCATAGTTCCATTTTCATTCAACACTAATCACATATCCATATCTCGAAAAACTGCAAAAGATTTCTGACCAAGTACCTCTGCATCAACATTGGTCTTTCCTACAAGATAATCAATGATCACATCATAATCCTTTAAAGGTGGTGTCCATCTTTTCTGTCTTAGGTTCAACTCTTTTTAATTCCACAAGTACTTTAGTCTTTTGTAATTAGCACAACTATAACACCACTCACCATACAGATAATGGCGTCAAATCTTTTAAGGTAAACTCGATTGCTGCCAACTCTAAATCATATGTAGGGTAATTCCTTTTGTGAGTCTTTAACTTTATCGATACATGTGCCACAACCTTACCTTTTTGCATAAGCACATTTCCTAAGCCGTTAGGAGATGTATCAGTAAAAACACATAATCTTTACCCGACTCAAGTTGTATAAACACTAGTGCCTCTATTAAAATCTTCTTTAGCATTTTGAAACTCTCTTGACCCTTCTCTGTCCAAAAAAATATACATATTTATTTCAAAACCTGGTTAGCAGCAAAACTTACATCGAAAAGTTCTTCACTAACCTTTGATAGTAACCAGCAAACCCCAAAGAAATTCAAACTTTAGAATCATTCTTTGGGAGTTTCCAATCTACTACAACATGAGTTTTTCTTAGGATCTACTGTTATACCTTATGCCAAAACAATATGGCCAAAGAAAGCCATCTCTACTAACCAAAATTTTACATTTGGGTAGTTTGGCATACAACTTCTTCTCTCGAATAGTCTTATTTAACTGTAAAAAAAACTATGCATAACCACATAGGTTAATCTTTCTTTTGCTAATAACACAAATGCTCCCCAAGATGAAATACTCAGGCTGATAAAACCTTGATCAATCAACTCTTATAATTGAGCCTCTAATTCTCTTGACTCGCTTATGTCATTTGATACGAAATCATATAAACATGTTTAATACCTTAATAGCCATCAACCTTGAATTCCACCTCTCGATCTGGAGGTAACCCAATAAATTCATCTGAAAAGACATTTATAAATTCCCAAGTTTGTGAAATTATCATACAATTCTACTTTAATTATTTGAGTATCTATCACCTTATCCAGAAAAGATATATATATCTTTCTGACATCATTTTCTTTACAATCATTGTCAATATCACCTTAAGCGATGATTTTACTTTCTCTGCAAAAACTATAATTTCCATATCCTCTGCATCTTTCTAAACTAATCATCTCTGGAGACAAACAACCTATACCCAATATGATCTTAACTCATCAAATGATAATTCCATCAAGTTTACCGGGAACATAGCCCCTGGAATCTTTATCAAATGTTTACTACATGTCCAACTCACACTTGCACCATGACCCATTAGGGTTTACTGCTATCGTCTCACTCGAGTTTAAGTTGAATAGAATACTTTTATTTTAAAATATCTTATTTTCTTCTTGAGGTAATCCGTGTAATTTTTTACCGGATCCATTAAAAATATTCTCAAGCAATTGAAATATTTTCTATCTCAACTATGAAAGTCTAATTATCCACATCATTTAATTAGAAGACTTGACAGATTTGTAGCAATAACTTAATAGCAGTTAATGCTAAAATTACACTAGTAACCAAATTTACTTTTTTCATATCAGTACGAACTTGACACTTTTCCAGGTTCTCGAGAATTAATCTCGATTCTAATTAATAATTCATTGAAGCATGAAATGGGTAGAAAATCCATTTTAACAAATGACCTTCTAAAAGTAACTCTATTAAGTCCATAAAACTTGACATTTATTTTCAAACAAACTCTTAATCATTTGATCCGTTAATGACTCATCTTTCTATAAGCTTTTAGCGGTCAATGTATTTACCGTTTACTCATTTCCTCTTACTCAAATTAACAATATTTTAAACAATTTAATGCTTCATTTAAATATTTCTCAATCATTTAAGCTTACCTGAAGAAACCTCGAAATCATCACTAGATTCAGAAATCTCCTCTGGTTCCTCATCTGGTTCAACTTGTCTTGTAAATCGTTCAAACTTTTTAATGGATTCCTCAAATACAAAAACCTCGTTAAACATTGGGGCATTCCTTTCACATAATGGAGGAAAATCACTAGCAACTTCTACTCTTCTAAGGCATAATACTAAAGTCATGGCGGATTCTCTTGGGTCAATTTTGATATTGACATTCTTTTCAATATTATTAACTTTCTTACCTTTGTCCTTAGTTTCTGACATCTATTAGGACATACATATTAATAACACTCAAGTTAGAAGGAATGACATCAATCACACTCTAACTGACACCATATCAGTAACTTTGACAATATTAATGGCATGTAGTCCTTTTTATCAATTCAATTAAACCCGGTTTCGACCGAGAATCAGCTAAACATGTAGCTTTGATACCAATAAATGTAACACCTACCTCCCGTATACCTTTCCGTACATGAGATACAAATGTCACATCACTTTTAAAACATTTTCTCATTTGAAAACCTGTAAAATTGTGTTTCAAATTTTAAAACCACACACTTTATCACAATGATAAAACATTCATAGAAACATATTACTAAAACCATCACTTTAAATACATTACAAAATATTTTTTAAGTTCAATTACATGCCAGTTATGTTTCAAAATCAGTATTATTGTCCCAATGTTACTTATGAGTCAACCTTAATTGATGATAGTTGTTGCTACTGATGCACTCATTACTTGACTAGTCTATGCTTTTACCTACGCATGAAAGCAACACGCGTTAAGTATTTACTTAGAGAGACATAATATTGTAAAGGAACATTAATGTATACATAAGTATATCATAGTTATTTAGTTTTGCAATAAATCTTATACTCCCTAAGGATCGTATATATCATCCTCAGTTAAACATATTTTCATTCACACAATCATCATAATTATTCTTCGTATGCCTAGCATACCTATCTTTCTTTATATTTTTCTTTTTCCCATTATCTCTTTAGTAATTATCATTTATTTTCATTTATAGCATCGTTTCATGCTTATAATGCACTGTTATGCATTTCATTTATGACATCCTTTCATGCCGTTAATGCACCGTTATGCATTTCATTTATGGCATCCTTTCATGTTGTTAATACACCGTTATGCATTTCATTTATGGCATCCTTTCATGTCGTTAATGCACCATTATGCATTTCATTTATTCATTCATTTTAGAGCAAATACTCTAAAATTCATTCATAATATCCTTTCCATACACATAATTAAAACATATTAAATATTGTAAAACATACATTAAATTAAAACATTCTAATTTGAATCATTGTGAATCTTCTTCATCTTAAATAAATACAATAAATGTACTCACCTGGTAATCCTTATTAATAAGATGTAATGATGTCTAGCTATTCAGTAACTTTATCTTTGCCCTTTTTCTTGCTACACTCAAGAGCTTGTTATGATCTTTGGTTGTGGAGAAGAGCACTTTCACGGGAATAAGAAGAGAAATAGCTTAGTTTAGATATATCTTTTCAACAAAGTCACTGACCTGATATTTGGGGTATTACAACCACCATCAGTATCTATATAGCAAGAAGTCACCCTGCCTGAAGATGTGATAAAATTTGTGGATGACGAGCAAAGGCGATAATATGAGGAGGAATTTTTTTGTAGTGATTTTTGCTTCGAATAGGGATTCAACTTCTCTACTGAGGAGGAGAACCAAGTTTTTATTTATATTTCATAAATGATCACAAGGCGAGGATAGGAGAAATTTTAAAATCACCTCGGCGATATCAACCAACAAGTTGTTTGGGAGTTTTACAGCAACCTTACCGATCAAACCAAATGGTTGTTGTTCATTCATAAGAAAATAGTCCATTGGAGGACGAAACCCATTAATGCTTTGTTGGTATCGCTAATGAGCCTTGTAAGCATCCAACGTTCATTGAAAATTTGACTAAAGAAGATTTAGAGCAAGTTGGACGAGACTCTGTTTGCCTAGGAGATCATGGAGAAGATCGACGATTGACATTCGCACTATCAAGAGACTAGATCTTCATCGGGATGCTAGGGTATGGTTCATTTTTCTCCGAACTCGTCTAATGCCCACTATGCACTTTTCTTCTATTACTAAAGATAAAATATTGCTTCTTCATTCTATTTTCTCAGGTAGAAAAATTGATGTTTAGAAGATTATATCTGTTGAAATGTTTACTTGTGCTCGAAATACTTTAGGCTATTTTATATTTTCCATTTTTAATCACTGCACTATGCTATCAAGAACAAGTGGATTCATTATCTTCTTAATAGATTATAGAGAATCGTAGCTCAATTACCCATGTTGCTATGAGGCAAACATTACTGAAAAAAGGGCTAGATCCCAATGTAGCTCATGAAAAGTCATCTACTCCCATTGCTACATCGCAACTTCCGTCTTTTGATGACCAAATTTTAGAGGAACTGAAGAGTGCTATAGCATATCTTAGTGCTAAACAAGATAACATCATGGCGTTGCTGAGCCACACTCTTCAGAATCAATCTCAAATATATAACATTCAGATCTAATATTGGGAGTATGTCAGGAGTAGAGATTTAGCAACCAAGAAGATGTTTTCCAAGTTGTTTACAGAAGCAGGAAGAATGTTTCTAGCTTTTCCAGTAAAGCTTTTGGAGGATCTGATGTAGCCATCCATGCATGATGTTGGCCATATCTCAGCAAGTATAACAGTGCTAAATCTACACAGTCGAATGGTGAAGAAGAGGCGATGGCTACTGATACCAAATCGTCTAAAGCTGAAGACGAAGGGGATGGTGATGAAAATGAATGAGAGAGAGAAAAATAGGTGGAATCAAAAAAGTCCACTGAAATAGTTAAAGTGGCATTGGAAGATGTTGATCTTGTGGTGGATTAACAAAATTTGAGTAGTGAACAGTCGAAAGAGAAAGTAATTGAAGGAGATGATGCTCCAGTAGAGCAATCTGCGGAACAGTTGTTAGATCTAAATGAAAATAAAGTTGCAGGAAATGCTACAACTGCTGAGGAACTTGAATCAGACGCAATAAAGGTTCTAAGAAAGGCATTAATACTTTCAAGTAAACTACTACTGCAAGTCCTCCTGAGGGCACTCTTATTACTAAGGTCGCCACACTAAGAGACCAGAAGAAGCGAAGGTAAAGTGCATCCAACACTCTTGTATCTGTTGCTTTTATGGCGAAAGCTACGTCAACGTCAGCCATTCAGAAATTGAAGAGCTCGATAAAGGTTAAAACAAAAGTCATGTACATTTAATTATTCACAACCATGAAAAAAATTCTATAATCATTGGGAATCATCAAATTATTTCAAAAACTATTTTAAAAACCAAACAAATGCCATAGTAAAATTATGTTAATGACTATCAATTCAAATTCATCACTATGAACACTACCTCCCCCAAACTTAAAGAAGTCATTCTCCTCAATACATGAAAGCTAAATTAAAATGAAATGTAATGCAAGGTGCCTTGGCTAACTCTATTTTGGTAGCGGTGGGGTTGTCTTATGCATCATATGCTTGACACACCTTTTTTTTAGTGTGACAATGTGCTGGTCAGATTTGGTTTTGGTACATATCTTCATTAGACTCATCAGGTGGAGAAGTCCACATTCGACCAGTAGTTTAATGTAAGTGATTCCTCGTCGGTGGTTTTACAGTTTGTTCTCACATTACAACATGAGAGACCTCTTCATTTATTGCATCGTTTGTTCTAGCAACAAATGGGTCTTTTTCCTGAGTAGGTTCAACATGGCTTTACCCTTGTCCTCATGTTTAGGAGTCTATTATACTAAAAAATAATATTAAAAGAAATAAAGATAAGAAAGTAAACAAACAAACTATCGAAATAAAACAAAAATTGCAATAGCAGAAAATAAAGAAGGTTGAATGAAAGTAAACTCCAAATTATGAATTGATATGAAAGTTTTATCACGTTCGATTAGAGAACTAGTATAGGCCAAAATGATCCACACATATAATAGTTTCACTCTCAGTATGTTTTGTTTGGGCATTTCATGTCTTCCATATAAGTTCACCATCCTTTAGCATCTATCACAAGATTTCTAGAAATCTTGGGTATACCAAAATAGTGTAGGCCAATAGAACTTAGATTGTATGAACCTTGCAGCAATCCTTGCTCCTCTAAAATACTCTCCACATGAAATAGAATGGTAGTGTTCATCCCAATGATAATAGCGAACATCGTGAATGAACTTGCTCTTTCCCTAGCTATTCTATTTAGGAGGCAAAATATGACTAATGAGAAAATTGATAGTCAATGTACCACAAAATTACCGCAGCAAATAATAATTTTTCATTAGGAAATTCCTCATTAATTTCTAATTCATTCCTTACTTCTTTTTCAAGACTAGAAATATGGGAAGCTATTTGGTTTCCAATCACAGACAAATTCTCATTACATCCATGTAAGCATACTTAAGGTTTGAAGGTAAGAGCTTTAACTCTATTGTGGATGCATGCTCAAATAAGGGTTTGGGAGGAGTAAATTTAGTAGCATTTAAGGGTTTGAATTCCATACCTAGTCTAGCTATGAGTAAGCTAGACTGTTGCAAATCCGTTGGAATTTACTCAAGCTCCTTTTTCTCATCTTTATCGAGCTCCAATTAATCATCAGTGTGTAAAAAATTGCTACAGCAAAATTTTGTAGCTTCCTCTTTTATTGTATATTCCACATCATGAAGCGATTGACACTCCCTAGAATCATCAGTATATTTGAGAGTGTTGAAGACATTGATAGTTACCCCTTTTTCATCCACTCCTGTTGGTGGGGTTTATCAGTTATTGTAGCAATATTATACTTGTATTCATTGATGTCACTCTTTAAACCCCCATCCTTGTTCTCCACCGAATATGAGTTTTCTTGCATCTTCGAATCTTCATACACAATCTCATAGATGGGTTCTTCGAGTGTCTCCCCCTAAACTTATCTTCTTGGTTGTCTGGGTTCTACTGCTTAGTGTGGGTTCACTAAACTACTCCTTTTCATGAGCCTTAGTGACTTCAGTATCACTTGGTAAATTACCTTGTAGGCATGCATGTAATGTTGTAGCAATTTGCCCCACATGAGTTTCAAGGCTCTCAAAGCCAAACTCTGACTTCGTTGCAATGCTCATCGACTCTTAACAGATATGGTGTTGTCTTGCAAAAGAGCCTTCGTAGTCACTATAAAATCTTGGAGAGTAGCTTCCAAAGAGTTGGTATTCGATGAAGATATTGACCCATTGTTGCTATTTTGCCATGGTAAATTTTTCTGAAAATCTAGAGGTTCAGTCATGTTATATTGTTGATTGGAGCTGTTGACATTGTTGGCTCTTTGATTTTCCCATTAAAAATTAGGATGTTGATGCCATCCTTCGTTGTAAGTATTCGAGTAAGGGTTGTTGTAGCTCCTATTGAAGTTCCCCATATAGTCGCTAGACTCATGGTTTTCGGGGCACTAGCTCATATGATGATTTCTATAGCAAATGACACAGGAATAAGTTGATGCCTTGACTTCCTTCATTAGGTTGTTGGAGAGACTTTAACATCTTGGTAATGGTGGATAATTGAGCTGAGATAGATAACATCCAACTCAAACGTTCCTTGAGCTCTTCTCCTTATTCCTAGCCTCGAAGAAGGGAATTGATAGTCATTAATTGTTATCGTATCAAGGATATCAAATACTTCTTTAGGAGACCTGTCCAGCAAATTTTGGTTTGTTAAAACATCTAACATCATCTGTATTGGAGCATTTACACCATTGTAAAACATAATAACAAGCGTCCAATCATGGAATCCATGGTTCGTGCACTTGCATAAGATTCACTTATGTTTATCCCAACACTCATACATTGAATCATCATCAGCTTGACAAAAAGAAGCAATGTCACTCCTAAATTGGGTGTTCATGTGCAATGGATTATGCCACAGTAATATTTTTTGCATAAGTCTGACCATGATTTTATCGAGCCAGAATGTACTCCACTAAGACATACCTTAGCTCGATATCTCAAGGAATATCGAAATAAATTCATTTTAGCACACTTTTATGCCAAAATGAATCACAAACCTCTAAGAAAGCACGAATATGTTGCCTTGCATCCTCATGAGGTGCACAACCAAACTTTCCAATCAAGTCCAACAAGTCAAACATCACCTATTTGAGCTCGAAGTTGAATGCCTGAATATTGGGAGCTATAATTCCAAGGTTGATATCGTCTAAATTGGGAGCTAGATGGTCTCTAATAGTAAGTGGACGAGCTACAACTCCATCTTTGCAGATTGCTATAGTATTTTGGTATGTAGGGTTCTCAACTGGATTTTTAACTCCGTATATGGTTCTTTCAAACTTTGAAAGCATATTCTTTGATGAAAGAGTTGTTTTATTTTAGGTACCAAAAGAAACAATGGTTCCTTATATCCTCTACGGATCATGCAGTATCACAAATCCTAAAACAAATGAATAAAAATTACAAGTAAATTTATACAAAAAACAAGAAATAACATAGTGCAATAACTAAACTTAAAATCACCAGATGCCAATCCCCGACAACAACGCCAAAAACTTGTTGCGCGTATGATTTATTATGTTATGGCACACAAATATGTGAAAGTATGCACAATCGAACAAGTAGTAATAATGATGAGTGAGTATCGTCTCCACAGGGACTGGAGGAATTTCCAAGTTAAGTTAAGTTATTAAATATTTTTAATAATATTTTCATAAAATAAATTTTGAAATTAAATATATAAATAAAGTAAAATATGTAAAAAAAAAATTCAAACTCAAATTTTGTGGACTTTGAAATATTTTTAAAATATTTGATTAAGTTCAAAAAAATTATTTATTTATTATATCAAAATATTAGAATTCAAACTACAACACCTATAATTTAACAATATCTCATATTATTATATCAGATAGAAGATTAGACAACTTAAATAATGTGAACATTGTCGAATCTCATACGACAATAAAAAATATCAATCTATTTTAACATTTCACAACCACTAGCCATAACCACATGTTATTATATATTTTGTACTTTATCTTCTATAATATATATTTCAAATAATTTTGTTTTATAATATATCTTCATGTAATACAATTTCATTATAATTTAAATTCTAATCTTAACCAAAATTATTGCTATATCTATAATTACTTTCATTTCTTAATTTTATAAAATAACCAAAAACTTAAATATTAAAATAAAAAAGATGACCACTAAAACTAATAGGGTGTTCAAACAATTAATTCGACCATCGACCAAACTGAATTACCATTAATTGAATTAACCGAACTTTTATTTATTTAACCTCTATAATATATATTTCAAATAATCTTGCTTTATAATATATCTTCACATAATACAATTTCATTATATTTTAAATTCTAATGTTAACCAAAATTATTGTTATATCTCTAATTACTTTCATTTCTTAATTTTATAAAATAATCAAAAACTTAAATATTAAAATAAAAATATGACAACTAAAACTAATAGTGGTGTTCAAACGTTTAATTCGGCACAGACTGAACCGAATTACCATTAACTGAATTAACCGAATTGTTTTTCTTTAACCGTTAACCAAACCAAACTTTTTTTTTAAAACAAATATTAACCAAACCAAACAAAGTTCTATTATTTTGGTTGGTTAACCAAATTAGTTGAAATTTTTTATAATTTTTAAAATTATATTAATTTAAATATAATATATGTATATTTTTTATTTGAGTTATAAATTAATTATGTATTGATAATCTAATGAATCTAGTGTGATTAAAACAATAATCAGGTATTAATTTTAATGGGTTTGAACTTAAAATATGTTTATAATATATATTGTAATCACCATTTGTGTGATGCCACCACCAACTTCGAAGCAACCCCATACCCCAAGCCATCCCTACTCCAAGCCACTAGCTTCCCACTATGCCCTAGCTGCCAACTGCCATGAGATAACTCCCCTCTCCTCATCAACAATCAAATTAGCAAGAAAAGTCACCAAATCAGCAAGTAAAAATTATTTTGATTTTTGAAAGATGTAATGGGTTATAAAAAAATGCAAAATTATATTGTAATAGGGAGAACAACATAAAAAAAAGGGGAAGGAAAATGAAGTCAACCTTACTTTCGGTCATTGGTGTTTTCCAACGACCGGAGCCTCCTTTTTAACATTCAAACGATGAAAAGCTTTATATTGACGAGGAGACCAACATGCTTCGGAATGGCGACGATTTGACGGTCCGACTGTGACATAGAAGGCAAGGAAGCCGAGAAGTCTCAACCTTGATTCGCCAACGTCAGGGCAATTTTTTGCTAAACCAAGGTCATAAACATGTCCTGAATGCCGAGATGAGCGCCATGGTCTGTTTTGGAGTTCAAAGCCCACTATGGCGGCGGTCAATGCAGCGTCGAATGGCAGCAAGCGGTGAGGCCTTTCATCGGTTTCTGGAAAATAAAGAGAAAATGTAAAGAGTTTTTTTTACAAAAGAGAGAAGTGAAAATAAAATAAATAGAGGGCTTTATAGTCAAAGCGAAACAACATCATTTTGAGGCCCCATACCCGTGTGTTATGGTAGCTATGGGATATTAGCATATCAGGTCCTTCGTAGTTTGTAAGCCTTCCATTTTGGCCATTAAATGAAACTTTGTCCTCTTTATTTCGAGCCTCATATTTACTTTACATATTATTTTCATCATTGTTTCTTTGATAATATATATATATGCATATATTTATACCTTGGACATTTTACTTCAGTTCATTTATGCTTTGGTAGTGTATATTTTTGTTAGTTCACTTTATTCCCTCATTCTTGTCTTAGAAGATGAATGCTAAGTTTATACTTTAGACCTTAGGATTCAGATTTTGTTCAATTTAGTCACTGTATATGATTTAGTACTTAAGATTTAATGGTTTATCGCATATTATATCCTTAATATTTTGTTTCTCTGATGGTTTAATCTCTGAATAATGGTTATTGTTTCCTCTCATTTTTTCTATGTATATATATAAAAGTGTATGTATTTTTTATTTATTTATGTGTATTTTATGCATATGCATATTTTAAAAAACTCTCATGAAATGTTATTGTTGTTCGCTATTTTTATAAAAAAAAAATTACTCGTATGCTTTCAAGAACACTCTATCGTAAAATGGGAGTGAAAACTATTGCTTGAGCGAAGTAGTGCGATTCGATATGATATTCGAAAAAAGTGAACTTGAAACAAATCAAGTTTATTTTTATAAAATGATAATTATTTCATTTTTATTTTATTTCAAATAATGCAATACATGTTTCTTTAAATAGTAAGTTATTTTACGCTATTAGTAATATTCAATTTACATTCGATTTGTGCTTTTTGATAACGTGGAGGAGGGGACATTTTTTGTATAAAGGAGAAATAGATAGGATAGCCTTCCCATTATGGGATGTGCAAATCCCGTGATTTCTTCTCAAATTAAGGAGTGTTTACTAATAATTATTTGAACTAAATTAATTAATATTAAATAAAGGATCACACTTTAAATATTGATTCGAATTTTTTAATTTCCACCACGACAACATACAAGCGATTAGGTACCGATTTTTTGTTGTTGTGGGGGTGTTAACCCTTCCCCACGCGTAATCGACTCCCGAATTGTAACACCCATAATCCGTATAATTATACCTATACAAATTATAAATATTATCCGAATTTCTAAAACCATTTTTCAAATAAAAAACGATTTAAAATTTATTTTCTTAAAATTATAAATGATATTATAAAAATAATGTATCATATAAATCATGTTTTGTTGTAACCAATTTAATTCAAAAGATTTTTTTTTATGAATAGTGAACAGTACCAGTGAACAGTACCCATGAACAGTGGGGAATCGGTTCCCTGTTGGGGTGAATCGGTTCCCCTTTTACAGTAACTGCTACAGTAAGCTACAGTAACTCCGAAAATACATATAAGTTCATAAAATTCCATTTTTGTTTCCAATTTTTGTTCAACAAAGCAAATAAAACATAATAATTACATGCCACTAATTAAGTCTACAATACATCTTAGGATGTCTTACTGATAAAGAAATATACTTCTTGATGCTTGATGTTGCCTTGAACTCTCTATTCCTCTACGGGCTTTTTACCTATGCGTGAAAATCATCATACGCTAAGTATATCTTAGTCAGGCAATTAAAACAATAAATAGTGCAATACAATTCATGCATGAATTTAGATTTCAAATCCAATGCCATAAAACCATGCTAATAGCATATTCATTATTTTACCATGATCAAAATATCATAACTGAATATAAAAATATTCTTTCCAAAATACTTTTCATTCATTCCAATAACTCGTAAGCTTATTTGCAAAACTTACCATTTATTAACGAATAAACCATAAACCATAGACAATAGCCCAATATACAACCCTGAGGACCCTGGGTACACGAGTTAACTATAAGCACCGTAGTGCTAATCTGTATGACACATAAGGTCGTGTCCACCATCTGTACTAAGTATCCTTAAGTACAGTCCCGTATGGCACATAAGGTCGTACCCACCATATACACTAGGTATCCTTTAGTGTATCCCGTATGCAGCCTGCTGCTGGACTCTATGGCATGCCAACTATACCTTGTCCCTCAATAACTGACTTGGGCATACAGTCTATTTTATTTGATCCATCAATGGAAAAGTATATTATCAATATTTAACATTGGGCAGTTCATACCCAAAATAACATTCATGGTAAAATATCACATTTTCCAAACTCAATGCATTATAATTTCAATCTCTGACATATCAATGTCATGTCAATTTATAAAAATATGATATAATATCATGCTGATAAAACAAGGTCGACTTATCGCAAGTCTTCCTAATGATGTATAAAACATTCATGTATAATTTCATGCATGTATTGCACTCACCTTGACACTTTATAATTTTCCAAAATATAAGCCTCACTATTGTCCACAATAACCCTTTTCTTTTATACTCGAATAGTTTTGAACACCGAGTAAATCACAATCTGTACAAAATATAAATTCATACCTATATATGTTAGTATTGTACTAACATAAAAATATTTCCAAAATAAATTCCATAATCATACTTCAAACTATTCACCACAAAATACTTTAACATTTATTAATTCTTTTTAGTATTGGAACCAACTTTTTCAATTTACTCAAAATGGTCCTTCACCATTTTACCACCTAAATCCTTAATACCAAAAATTCCAGCATACCACATCAATTATATAACACTTACACAACAATCCCTCAATTTTCCAAAATTTACGAATTGATCTCTAACTTTTCAAAATTTATGAAATGGTCCTCAAATTTTCTAAAACTTGTAGCATACTTCCTTCATCATTTTCAACCCATTTATAATTTTTCCATAATTTTCTCACTCAAACAATCCATGACCAAAACTCATAGAACAAGTTCTAAAAAGATTAAACATGTTCAAATCATCACACATGCTTGAATATGAATCTACTACCTCACAAACATCAAAATTCATCATCAATTTCATGATTCTTTATATGAACACAAACCCTTAAATTTGGGATCTTTGAACACCAACAAGATTACCATGCAATATTGGTACTAAAAGATAGAGTTTTTCATGTATAAAATTTTCTATTTACAACTTACTCAAAATCCTAAGTAAATTACTTGAAATTTGAGTTGAATCTTTCCCTTACCTTGAGAGAAAACCCACGGCTGATTTGGAGAAGAAGATAGCAAATTTGGATGCATTCATCTTATTTTACTCTATATTCACTATAAATGAATATTATATTCATTTAATTGGGATATGATCAAATCACCCTTAATGAATCTTCCTATTTACCATAAAACCATGACAACTCATCTTTATCATAATTCAAAGTCAAAGATGAAATATTTTGACTTTAAATTTCTGAATTTTCCCATGAAATTTCAAAACTTGCATTTTAGTCACTAAATTCCAATATTTCGATTAAATCTGAAAAATTGCATATTTCCATACCAAATTTATCTAATCCAAAATATTAAAATAATATTTCCAACTATTTTATAACATCCTTCAAATTTTTGTAAGATTCCAATTCAATCTGAAATTATCGATTCCTTACCGGTTTTAACCATTTCACATTTTTCTTTACCGAATTCCAAATTCAAAATATAATTCCATAAAACCCCACTCTCAAGAGTAAACTATCTATTTATGAAATAAAATTCTTTTCAAGAACTTTAGTACTTAATTTCCTAAAATTTCTTCCAATTTTTATACTTTAACCATCAAACTTTCAAAAGTTACATTTTGGTCAGTAACCAAAATTTGGGGTATTACACGAATCCTTCAAAATGAATCATTGATAACGCATACCATTTTTTGTCTTACAAATGATTTTTCTTAAAATTATTTTAAAGTACGTTTTTAGGTATTCGACCTACCTAGCCCAAAGGTCGATGGCAACTCCCAAATCAATTTAATCAAAATAAACACAAAATTTTTACTTTTCCCAAATAAGTCATAAATTTGAGGTTTCAAAAGTTATCTTATGATTCTTTCGTTGAATTTTTTTTATTATTATACATTCTTTATGTAAATAGTTATACTAATGTTTAAGTTCATGTTTTCAGCTTCACCAAAATTTCTCTCGAGAGTTTTTCTTTTATTTTTTGTTGTTTTATTTGGTCGAAGGTTTGTGTGTTCCTCCTCACACACCTCACGTGCATATGACATAATCTCCATACCCGAGCTTCATCCCAAGTAAGTATGGGTACACATACCTTATACCTTCGTAGGAAATTATTCCTCATATGGGTATAGGGAAGTGAATCCCCTAGAATTTAACCTAGATCTGTTTAATCCTATAATGAGTGAGGATTGAGGGTTTGGCAGCCCAATGAGGAACCAATAGCAAGGACAATTTGAGTATACTTTCCCTGTTAGAGCCGAAACCATTCATGTAGTGAACCATAGAATGGTCACCCTAGGTAGGGCCATACAGAACCTCTGTCTGTTAGTACGTACAAAAATAAGTAAACATATAGGAGGATCGACTCTCAACCTTTACATTTTTCTTTAAATTCATAGAATTGATTTCTTTCCGAATGAAAGTTATAAACTAGATACCATGCGGATAAGATTAATTTCTTGAAATAAATCATTTTGGGTAGAAAGCTTGTCCATATAGGATTGTTGTTTAATAAAAGTATGCTTAGGTAGATATCATGATTGGGTAGGTGCTATATTTATCTTTAAATATAATCTTTTAACCCTATTGATTATCTTGCATGTACTAACTCATTTCTTCTCATTTTTGTGTCATTTATCGCCTTTTTTGCATTGTATGTTCATGACATAATGGAATGGCATTGATCCCTAATTGACTATCGAATAGAAATATTTCATAAAAGGGAGTAAAAAGTTTCAATCAAATAGCCGAATACACAGACGTACACTGATGGCTAAAGGAAGTCCATAGAGAACAAAGATAAAGCATCAACCTATTTTAGATCAAGCGAGAGCATGTTTGTAAAGATGGACTATATTGTAATAATGTAGACTTTTGTCTCTAATGAAACTTGTTTTGGATATCCATCTTTGGGACTAACACTTTTTGCAATCGCATTTGCATTTTTGCATTATGCATGGTATTTATTTAGGCATATTTACATGCATTAATCATGGATACATGGATTTATTTAGGCATGATGTATCGCCATATGTTGCTACCAGAAAGCTCAGGGCACACCACTGATAATTGTAGGGCATTGAAGCGCAAGGTCCAAAATCTGATTGATTCAGGGGCATGAACATTCGATGTATAATGGGGCATTATGATCAGGAGTGGGCTACGACATCCGTCAAGATTTTTTTTTTGCAATCACATCAAAAGCATTTTATCTTGTTTGAACTTGTTTTTCTTTCTTTCTTCCTATGTTTAAATGTTTGTAAGTCATTTGACATTAGAACATTTTAAATAAAATGTTACCTTCTGAGCTTATAAGAAATGAGAAAATTTTAATCTTGAAATTCTTTTAATATCAACTCAATTAAAAGCTCTTTAATAATTGAGGTTATAAATATTTGACAAATGACAATATTGAACTTCTACAAAACAAGAACCCTTAATCCTAATCCAAAAGCTACACCCGAATATCACACCCTTCTATTATTGGGACCAAGATAACCATTGTTGAGTTAATCGATTGACAGAATCGACCAAGAGGGGGTGAATTGGCAATTAAAATTTTGGTGGAAGCTTTTGCAGAAAATTGAAAGTAATTGCACAGCGATTTAGAGTGGTTCGACTTTATCAACCAAAGTCTACGCCCACTACCTTAGCTATCCACACTATGGATTTTCCAACAAATTCACTAATTTGTTCTTTCTTTTGAGGACAAAGACTAACCTTAAAGCTCCCTCAAGAATTATACCCCAAATTCTTGAGCACACTCTTTTTCAAAGAGAAATACACAAATTTGCAAAATTAAAAGGAAAACCTCACAAGGTAAGATGTTTGCACAATTCTAGAATAAGAAAAGAACACTCACAAATAATTACAAATGAGCACAAATGGTGTTCTTTGAAAGCAAAATGAATATTGAAAGGAAAATTGGCTTGATTTGCACAAACTTGGTGTTTGATGCTTTCTCTCTTGTTTCTCTATGATTTCTTATCAATCAAAGGCTTCAGAACTTGTTTAAATACACCTTGAATAACTTATAAACGTTGGGGATGATTAGTGAAGATCATATAGCCGTTTTAGTGTGAAAATAATTAATAAAACAGCTTGGAGCGTGGGGGAATCGGTACCCCCCTATGGGGAATCGGTTCCCTAAGTGTAAAATTCAAATATTTCGACCGTTATACAAGGGGGAATTGGTACCCCCTGGGGGGGAATCGATACCCCTTGGGGGGGAATCAGTTCCCTCTGAGCAATCTGGAATTTTTGGCTTTGAAATGGTTCGAAATACTTTGTAAAATTATTTTGAGATTGTTTTAAGATTAAAACTTAATTTTACACTTGAGTAAGGATTAAAAATTATTTTTGAAAGATTTGGAGTAATGTTTTGATATTTGAATAGTTATATTGAATATACTTAGAAAATCATTTGGAAAATCTTAAAATTCATTTAACTTAATTTGTTATTTCGAAATATCAATATGTTTTCAACAATCTCCCCCTTTTTGATATAACAAAACATTTTAGTAATTTTAAGTTTTGAAATCAAGTTTTGAAATTACTCCCCCTTACTTTAACACTTCTCCCATTTATCATTTAAATTTAAAACACATTTAACACTTCTCCCCCTTTTTGTTAAATCAAAAAGACATTTTAAAGAATTTAAACAAGGTTTTGAAATCATTTAGCCAATTGATTATATATAATATAAGCTGCTAAGATCACAAGCAAGAGAAATGTTAGCCATTAGTTTCATAATCAATATTCATAATTAATGTGACATGGCAAAATTGGTCATATATCTAAAATGAAGTAAATGATGCAATAATGAATAAATTTAATCACACCAAATAGATAAGTTCTCACCATTCATAAATCCAAACAAATTCAAAATCAATCAATCCACAAATTCAAACATTCCAAAATATTCAAAATGTTAAAAAAACAAGTTTGGAGTTCAAAGCAAAACATAGAATCACATATCAGGATCAGGAGGAGGAAAACGAGCTCGCATAGCGGCCATTTCGTGAGTGAGTTCATTAATACGCGCGTTGGTTGCTTCGTTGTTTGCACGCATCTCCTAAAGAATTTCTAATTGTTGAGCTCCCATTATTGATAAATGAGACTCTATAGAAGTAAATCGCGAATCCATGGTAGCAAATCGAAAATCGAATGTCTCCATAAAGGATTGAAAATATGGAGGCATTTGATGCGTTTGTTGTGCTTGCTCCTCGGGTTGCTCAGGCTCATCTTCAGCTTCATCGATGTCTCGTATTAATTGCTCAAGCTCGAGATTGTCATCAGCTTCTGGTGGAGCTCGTGAAGAACTAGCTCCCAGAGTATTTGCAGAGGATCGAACCCATTCACCGGTTTCCTTATCCTTTATCCATCCTGCTCTCGTTAAGGAAAGAAGATTAATTTGTTTCTTAAGGGAAAAAACGACATCTAGACCGACTCTGAGCCCAGCTTTGGAAAATAGATTACTCAAAATGCAACCGTAAACTAGAGATGAACATAGCTTCTTATTAGGAACAAGATTTACGGTTTCAACAATTTCAGCAAAAATAATCTGAGGTAGTTTTATTTTAATATTGTTTTCAAAACAATGTTACCACCAAAGAGCTAAGGCTCTAAGAGTAGAATAACGACCTCCAGATGGTCGAAACCACCAAGAAATCATTAGATGAAGAAAACGTTCATGAAGGTCTAAGACACTTGCACTATCCCTTCTTTTATAACAAGATCCTAAGATTTGTTTTTCATTTGAAATACCATCGTTATCTAATCTGAATGTATTGGTTATGTAAGCCGAGTCAATATATAAGAATTGTCCTAGGAGGTAGGAACAAATTCCTATGGTTTCGGTTTCAGTTTGGTTTTTAACACAAACGACATTAGAATAGAAAATACGAACAAGTTGATGGTAGACAATGGGTTCAAGATCAAAAAGTTTGTCAAATTTCCACTCTTGTAAAAGAGGAAGATATTTAAAATTAATATCTAACATAGCTTGACGAGAAGGAATATGTTCTTCTCTAATTTTGTAAGAGTCGAAATATTGATAATACCAAAAACGATGATTTCTAGGACCAGGATGATTGAAGCACGAATTTTGGATAGTCAAATTAGGATCAATGGGATTAGGATTAAGAATTGGATTTTGAGGATTTGGAGGTGGATTTGGTTGACGGTGTGAGCGACTAGATGATGACCTAGCACGTTTAGGACTGGACATGGTTTAGGAAATCATAATAGAATGGATAACCTGCAATTTAGAAAACACATGTATGCAATTCAATCAATCCCAAAACTCAATTGAGTCCTCAATATTTCAAGGTTCTCTAAATCAATCCTAATGGGCAAAGTTTTTGAAAACTTTTGAAAAATATAGTTTTGAGAAACAATATATGTATAGTTTTTATAACAACAACATAATTCAATCAAAACACAATAATTTGAAAATCAACACAAATTTTTTTTTATATATTTTTTATTTCGAAAATTTAAAAAATTTTGGAAAATTCTTGTGTTTTTGATGAAATTAGTTGTGATATCTAGTTTCTAATCACTAAACAATCAATGCCCGATCTAAAGTTCATCCTAGAACTAATTAAAACTAGTTCTATGTTCATAAATTGATGAAATAGAAGTTTTTGAAAAATACCTTGAAGGATTTCGGATTTGAGTGAGATTAGATGAAGTTTGCACATTTTTGATGATTTCAACAGGTTTAGAAGATGATATTTGAAGTGAATTCCGATTAAGAACGTTGATTTGAGGCAAAAATTGAGATTTGAGAGAGTAGAGGAGTGATAGGCGGCAAGGAAGAGAAGAGAATAGGGTTTGAAGTTTTGAAGGGTTCTGCCCGTATATATCTAGAACCCCAGGGGGTATCGATTCCCCTGTGGGGGGAATCGGTTCCCCTTCAAAGGGGGAATCGGTTCCCTCATGGGGGGATCGATTCCCTATGCACCAAAATGCTAAAATCTAATTTTAAACACCCAAAATGCTAAATTAATTTCCTCTAGTGGTATTGGCAACTCATATATTGAAAATTAATCATGTTCAAACAATTAAATTAATCTTTAAACGATATTTGAACATAAAATTAATTTTTCATCAAGAATCATAAACTCCCCCTAACTAATAGCAATGAATGCAATCAAAAATTACTATTATAAGCATTTTTCATTTATTCTTAAAAGTGCTAAAATTATTTTAAACACTAAGTGAAGATAGGCTGGTCAAACCTAATTCTCTCCTAAGTGTCCAAAATCTTTCCTTGTCTAAAGGTTTTGTGAAGATATCCGCTAATTGGTGCAAAGTATCAACAAATTCTAGAAATACATCTTCTTTAGTGACATGGTCTCTAATGAAGTGATGTCTTATTTCAATGTGCTTAGTTCTAGAGTGTTGAATGGGATTTTTAGTGAGACAAATAGCACCAGTATTGTCACACTTGATAGGAATGGTACCAACTTCAATTCCATAATCAAAAAGTTGTTGTTTTATCCATAATACTTGTGCACAACAACTACCAGCTGAAATGTATTCGGCTTCAGTGGTAGATAATGCAACACAATTTTGTTTCTTTGAAAACCAAGAAATCAGCATATTTCCAAGGAATTGGCAAGTACCAGAGGTGCTTTTCCTATCTAATTTGCATCCTCCATAATCCGCATCAGAAAAAGCATGCAAGCTAAAGCTAGAGTCTCTAGGATACCAAAGTCCTAAACTAGGAGTGTCTTTAAGGTATCTAAAGATTCTCTTAACAGTTAGTAAATGTGATTCCTTAGGGTGTGATTGAAATCTAGCACATAAGCAAACACTAAACATAATGTCTGGTCTACTTACAGTTAGATAAAGTAGAGATCCAATCATTGACCTATATAATTTAACATCTACACATTTACCTCCTTCATCTAAGTCAAGCTTTGTTAAAGAGCTCATTGGAGTGTCATGAGGTTTGCCATTTTCCAGTCCAACCTTCTTGAGCATATCTTTGACGTACTTAGCTTGATTGATGAAGATGCCATCTTTTCTTTGCTTGATTTGGAGTCCCAAGAAAAATGAGAGCTCCCCCATCATGCTCATCTCAAACTCACTTTGCATTAGCTTAGAAAATTCTTGGCAAATAACATTATTAGTAGAACCAAATATTATATCATCAACATAAATTTGAACTACTAATAAATCTTTACCTTTATGCTTTAAAAACAATGTAGTGTCAACCTTCCCTTTTGAAAAACCTTTTTCAATTAAAAAACTTGACAATCTTTCATACCAAGCTCTAGGAGCTTGTTTTAAACCATAAAGAGATTTTGTCAATTTAAGAACATGGTCCGGAAATTTTGAATCTTCAAAACCTGGAGGTTGTTCCACATACACTTCTTCCTTTATAAAACCATTTAAAAATGCACTTTTAACATCCATTTGATATAATTTAAATTCATGAAAACATGCAAATGCTAATAACATTCTAATTGCTTCCATCCTAGTTACGGGAGCGTATGTTTCATCATAGTCTATGCCCTCTTCTTGAGTATACCTTTAAGCAACAAGTCTAGCCTTGTTTCTCACTATATTACCACTCTCATCAAGCTTATTCCTAAATACCCATCTAGTACCTACAGTAGATTTATTACTAGGCCTTTCAACTAATGTCCATACTTTACTTCTCTCAAATTGATTTAACTCTTCTTGCATAGCCATAATCCAATGTTCATCATTTAATGCTTCTTTAATATTCTTAGGCTCTATGCATGAGATAAATGCAACATAATTACAAATATTTCTAAGAGAAGATCGAGTTGTTACCCCTTTGGATAGATCACCTATAATTTCACCATCCTTGACATAGTTGTACTCTCTTGGATAAGATACTTCCCTTTCTTCAATGGTTGGATTCTCAAGAGGATCATGAGTTTCTTCATTTTTCGTTTCTTCCTTTGATGATGGTTCTCCAACGTCATGTCTAACGTCATTTATAACACCTACATCATCATTCACACAAGAATCCTTCCTCGGAAAGGGATTATCATCGAAAACAACATGTATAGACTCTTCTACAACTAAAGTTCTTTTATTAAATACTCAGAATTTAATGAATAACCCAAAAAAATTCCTTCATCACTTTTAGCATCAAATTTGCCAAGGTTCTCTTTACCGTTGTTTAAAACAAAACATTTACATCCAAAAGGATGAAAATAGCTAATGTTAGGCTTTTTATTTTTTAAAATTTCATATGGAGTTTTCTTTAAAATTGGCCTAATCATTACTCGATTTATAACATAACAAGCGGTATTTGTGGCTTCCGCCCAAAAATATTTTGGCAAATTATTTTCACAAAGCATGGTTCTAGCCATTTCTTCTAAAGTTCGATTTTTCCTCTCAACAACTCCATTTTGTTGAGGGGTTCTAGGTGCTGAAAAATTATGGCTAATACCGTTAGAGTTACAAAATTCAGTAAATCCAAGATTTTCAAATTCAGTTCCATGATCACTCCTGACACTAGTTATAGAGTAACCTTTTTCATTTTGGATTACTTTTGAAATGTGATGAATTGTTCTAATGCTTCATCTTTAGTACTTAAAAATAGAACCCAAATATATCTAGAATAGTTATCTACCAAGACAAATGCATATTGTTTTCCACCCAAGCTAGTAGTCCTAGTTGGCCCAAAAAGATCTATATGGATCAATTGTAATACTCTACTAGTTGATACGTCATTAATGGATTTAAAAGAAATTCGCTTTTGTTTTCCTTTAGCACAAGCATCACAGATTTTATCATTATCAAATTTAAGCTTAGGTAACCCTCGAACTAAATCACCTTGAATTAGCCGTTGCAAAACACTCATACTAGCATGTCCTAGTCTCCTATGCCATAACCAACTATCATGTTCATCCTTAGCCACTAGGCACAAATTAGTCATATCAATAGAATCTAAATGCACCATGTATATGTTTCCTATTCTATGACCAACAAGCATAATCTGATTAGATGCAATGTCAATAACTTTACAACCATTAATATCAAACATGATATTGAATCCTTTATCACCAAATTGACTAATACTCAATAGATTATGCTTTAATCCATTCACATATAAAACATTCTTAATTTGTATGGAAGAGGTATTACTGATAGTACCAATACCTTCAATGTGACCTTTTGAATCATCACCAAAAGTCACTTCTCCTCCATTTTTGGCGTTAAGCTTAATGAACCGGCTTTTGTCTCCGGTCATGTGTCTTGAGCATCCACTATCAAGGTACCATGAGTTTGAATTTGTTTATCGTGCCTTGTAGCAATGCTCCTTTTCCTACAAACATAGATTAATTTCTAATTTTTGGTACCCAAATTCTTTTGGGTCCATATTCATTAGTTTCCAAAATCCTAGTCCCCTTAGGTATCCATTTGTGTAGGATATCCTTATCTTTAGTAGTAATGAGCTCCTTAGGAACCCATATACTTCTAATGATTTTTCCATTAGAGGTTCTTTGGGGACCTCTATGATTGTAGTTTTTAAAACTTTTTCTAACAAAGTTGGATTTTGAATTTTCTCCACTTTCAAAATGTTTTGTTCCAACTTTATCAAAAGAAGCTTTAAGATCATCAATTTTCTTTTGATGATCATCATTGACCTTTGAAAGTAAATTTTACAAATGTAAATTTTTCTTTTCAAACTCTTCCAGTTTGATTTGCAAATCTTTGATTTTACTTTCAAGATCGTTGTTGGTTTTGGATATGAGTTTATTTTCATTTTTCAAATTTGAAACATCATTTTTGTATTTTAAAAACAATTTCTCATAATCCAAAGCCAACCCATTATATTCCTCTAATAGCTCATCATAGGATAAATCATCAAAATCAGATGAGTTAGAGGTTACCTTAGAATCTTCCCCGAATGCCATCAAGCACAAGTTTGCTACTTCTTGTTCCTCTTCATCGGAACCTTCTTCATCGCTCCATATAGCCACATGAGCCTTGTGCTTATTCTTTGATTGACCCTTCCTCTTTAATTGTGGGAATCATATTTGACATGCCCTGGCTTTTTGCATTCATAGCAAATAATCGGGTCCTTTTCTTTTGGTTCATTTTTGAGGCCTTCATTTCGTTTGAATTTTCTTCCTCGGTAAGGTCTCAACATTTTTCTGAACCGTTTGGCAAACAATGCCATTTTCTCGTCATCGTCATCTTCATCCAAATCACTCTCATTTTTTGTGGATTTGAGAGCAACTCCAATGTTTTTCTTCTTTTCCTTCTCCTTTGGTGTCTCTTTAATCTTATCAAGGTCCACCTCATCTTCAAGAATCATTTCATGAGTGAGGAGTGAACCGATTAGCTCTTCAAGAGTTAAGGATGTTAGATCCTTAGACTCGATGATTATCATCTTCTTTGATTGCCACGATTTTGGGAGGGAGTACACTAACTTCCTCACAAGCTTTTCATTTGAAATGATCTCTCCATATGATTTGAGACCATTGACAATCGTTGAAAATCTATCCGTCATAGCTTTGATATCTTCATTTGGTTTCATCCTGAAATTTTCATAGCTATGCTTTAGAATACTAATTTTAGATTTCTTTACCTCATCGGTACCTTCATGAGTGACTTGAAGTTTGTCCCATATTTCTTTGGCGGTTGTACAAGATGAAACTCTTCCGTATTTATCTGGTCCAAGAGCACAAAATATGATATGGATAGCTTTGGAGTTGAGCTGGAACATTTTTGTCTCTCCTTCACTCCATAATCTTGGATGAGTGAGAGGCTTGAAGTATCCTTCTTCTACGACATTCCATGCTCCCATGTCACTTGCTTGAATGAAGTACATCATTCTATTCTTCCAATAGGCATAGTTAGCCCCATTAAAGAAAGGAGGCTTGTTGACGGGCATCGAATCGAGACCGGAATCGAAGTTTGAAGCGGAGGCCATTGATGACTTTGATTATCGATATAACTCTTCCCGAATCGACTCAAGAGGTGATTAAACCTTGAAATGAGTTAGGCTCTGATTCCAATTGTTGAGTTAATCGATTGACGGAATCGGGCAAGAGGGGGGTGAATTGGCAATTAAAATTTTGTTGGAAGCTTTTGCAGAAAATTGAAAGTAATTGCACAGCGATTTAGAGTGGTTCGACTTTATCAACCAAAGTCTACGTCCACTACCTTAGCTATCCAACCTAAGGATTTTTCAACAAATTCACTAATTTGTTATTTCTTTTGAGGATAAAGAGTAACCTTACAGCTCACTCAAGAATTATACCCCAAATTCTTGAGCACACTCTTTTTCAAAGAGAAATACACAAATTTGCAAACTTACAAGGAAAACCTCACAAGGTAAGATGTTTGCACAATTCTAGAACAAGAAAAGAACACTCACAAATAATTACAAATGAGCACATATGGTGTTCTTTGAAAGCAAAATGAATATTGAAAGGAAAATTGGCTTGATTTGCACAAACTTGGTGTTTGATGCTTTCTCTCTTGTTTCTCTATGATTTCTTATCGATCAAAGGCTTCAGAACTTGTTTAAATACACCTTGAATCACTTCTGAATGTTGGGGATGATTAGTGAAGATCATATAGCCGTTTTAGTGTGAAAACAATTAATAAAACAGCTTGTAGTGTGGGGGAAACGGTACCCCCTATGGGGAATATGTTCCCTATGTGTAAAATTCAAATATTTTGACCGTTATACAAGGGGGGAATCGGTACCCGCTGGAGGGGAATCGGTTCCCTCCGAGCATACTGGAATTCTCGGAGCCAAACCATTCAGGGGGAATCGGTACCCCCTTGGGGGGAATCGGTTCCCTCTGAGCAATTTGGAATTTTTGGCTTTGAAATGGTTCGAAATACTTTGTAAAATTATTTTGAGATTGTTTTAAGATTAAAACTTAATTTTACACTTGAGTAAGGATTAAAAATGATTTTTGAAAGATTTGGAGTAATGTTTTGATATTCGAATAGTTATATCGAATATACTTAGAAAATCATTTGGAAAATCTTAAAATTCATTTAACTTAATTTGTTATATAGAAATATCAAAATGTTTTCAACAACCATCCACTACTACGAAGAGATAATAAAAGGGCTTGGCATTCAGATATGTGTTAGTAGCGGACAAAATGGGGCATCTCATGTGTATGATCTTGCAAAGCTTATTAGATTATACTTCTGTGGATGACGTTTGATGATGATCATGATCTTCATAGATGGAATAGTTGAGTAGATGAATTTAGTTTAGGTCAGTTGCTTAGAAATTTAACTCTAAAGATGAAATTCCCTTACCTCCAACGACACCCAAACTATAATAGATACTTCTTAACGAGCTTAAGAAATCTTGAATCCTGATACCTATAAAATTAATGAAATATTTTTATAAGGTGAATGCAATAAACCTAGAGCTATTCCACCAAAGCAATTGGTTAAAGAGATAACTAAAAAGCCTAGATTTATGAATAGATTTTATTCAAATCCTGACATTGATCAGATACATGGCAGTTCGGTGTTTGATCTATTGTGGATGTCAGGTCAAAGACTTTGTGACAAGATGAATCCCTCGGCTATGCCAAAATAATGCCAAACTAACCTGTCAATCCTGAAACTTGTCAAAGAATTGTAACTATGAAAGATTAAAAGAGCAGTTAATTCTTTTGATATTCAATGAACTCATGTTTTGTGATTTACTTCAATTGTGAGCCCAAAGATGGGACATTATTTTAGTTTATTCAACAATAAAAATCCACATATTCTTTTAATTTCTTCATTGAATTTTTTCAAAGGAAGAAAATCATTTTCAAACAAGATAATCTCTCCAGAAGTATATCTATGAATTGAACAAATATCTCTCAGACACAGAAGTTCATGATCGAAGTTGGGGCAAGGGAAGCCGAAATTTTTGGAGGCAAAATTTGTTGGGGCAAGAAGTACAAATTGTCACAAGTCGAAGTTTGCAATAGTAATCTCTGGTGGAAAATGAAGACAACCAAATCAGGAAGAGCATGAAAAATGATGGTGCGTCCATTCCTGACTATTGGTCAAGAAAGCATGCATCAACATAAACATACACGTCACAAGAATTTGAACATTTGCATCATACATTCATCATCACATGCAATAAAGCTTTGTTTCCCCTCTCATAAGGATGTCTTTATAATCTCTTTTGAGAAACTAATTTCGTCTTTCTCAAGATTATTAATCTAAGAACATCAATCTAGCCTTTCTTAAGATTGCTTTCCCTGAAATACTTATTTCATTTTTCTTAAAGGCCATTTTCTCCTCTCACGAGGACATCATCTAATTTTCCTTTCTCAAGATCATTTTGTCCTCTCATGATGAAAAATTCAAAAAGTCATTTTTATTAAAAATCAAAAACATGAAATAAACTTCATCTTGAAATCCATAAAAAATCCAAGATAGTCATTCATAAATGCATCATTTTTATAGATCTTTTAGGAAAGTAAAGTTTGGTGATGACTAGACGTCCTCAACATGAAGGAACAACGTCGTTCACATATTTGACGTCCTAAAATGAATGATCAGATCTTCTGAAGGCAACTAGATCTCCCCAACATGAAGGAGCAAATTGTCTGTCACCTTTGAGACAGTTTCTCTTGAAACAGATTTTGTCTCACTTGAGAAAATTTCTCTTGAAACATAAACCTTTGAGATTGTTTCTCTTGAAACCAATTTCGTCTCACTTGAGACAATTTCTCTTGAAACATAAACCTTTGAGATTGTTTCTCTTGAAACATAAACCTTTGAGATTGTTTCGCTCGAAACAAAGTTTCATCTCGCTTGAGACATTTTCTCTTGAAACATAAACCTTTGAAGTTGTTTCTCTCGAAACAAAGTTTTATCTCGCTTGAGACAATTTCCATTGAAGCCCAAATTTTGAAGTTGTTTCACTTGAAACAAAATTGATCTCACTTGAGATTATTTTCCTAAAAACAAATTTCGTCTCGCTTAAGACAGTTTTCCCTCGAAACACAAATTTTGAAATTATTTCATTTAAAATAAATTTTGTCTCACTTGAGATAGTTTTCCCTTGAAACGCAAATTTTGAAATTGTTTCACTAGAAACAAAGTTTCGACTCACTTGAGATAACTTCTCTTGAAACAAATTTCTTTTCACTTATTTGTTTTCACTCAAATGTAGAATATTTGACAGGAATTTGAGGAGTTAGCAGAGAATTTCATTTCACAACCCCATGTAGAAGAATAAGATTTCATTTTAAATCAATCGTAAAAGAATAGGGATCAACAATTCCAATGGAAGGGTTCACAATGAGGAGAACTTGTAGCTCGGGAATTCAAGGAGATCAGGACAAAAATGGTGCTTTAAATCTTTGCTCTATTCTTTTTCCACAACAACGAGCAAGGAGGAGCTGTTGTAGTCACCATCTTTGTGCTACCACTACCAAGTTTACAACACCATACCCCAAGCCATCCCTTCTCCACGCCAGTAGCTTCCCCACCATGCCCTGATTGCCAACTGCGACGAGATGAGTCCCCTCTCCTCGTCAAAAACCAAATCATCAAGTAAATTCACCAAATCAACAAGTAAAACTAATTTTTATTTTTGAAATATGTAATGTGTTACAAAAACCCCCAAAAATCATATTGTAAAGGAGAGAACAACAAAAAAAGTGAAGGAAAAAGAACTCAACCTTACTTTCGGTCATTAGTGATTCCTAGCGACTGGAACCTTCTTTACAACATCCGAATGGTGAAAAGTTACATATTGACGAGGAGACCAACATACTTCAGAATGACGACGATCTGATGGTCCGATGGTGAGATCAGAGGCAAGGTTTATTTTGGATTTCAAAGGCTACCGATGGTGGTGGTCAGTGTAGCGGCAAACGACAGCTAGCGATGAGGCCTTTCATCGGTTTCTGGAAAATACAGAGAAAAGGGAAAAAGTTTTTTATTTACAAAAGAGTGAAGTGAAGATAAAAAATTTAAAAAATAGAGGTCATTTTGAGGCCCTATACCCGCATGTTTCGATAGCTAGGGTATATTTGCACACCAAGTCCTTCGCAGTTTATAAACCTTCCATTTTCACCATTAAATGAAACTTTGTCCTCTTTATTTTGAGCCTCATATTTACTTTACATATTATTTTCATCACTGTTTCTTTGATAATATATTTATGCATATATTTATGACTTGGACATTTTACTTCAATTCATTTATGCTTTGGTAGTGTATATTTTTGTTGTTTCATTTTAGTCCCTCATTCTTGTCTTAAAAGATGAATGTTGAGTTTATACTTTATACCTTAGGATTCATATTTTGTTCGATTTAGTCACTGCCTTTGATTTAGTATTTAAGGTTTAATGGTTTTATCGCATATTCTATCCTTAATATTTTGTTTCTCTTATGGTTTAATCTTTGAATAATGTGGTTCTTGTTTCCTCTCATTTTTACTATGTATATATATTAAAGTGTATGTATTTTTTTATTTATATTTTTATTTATTTATGTGTATTTTATGCATATGCATATTTTAAAAACTCTCATGAAATGCTATAGTTGTTTTCTATTTTTATAAATGTTTTTTACTCGTATTCTTTCAAGAACACTCTATCGTAGAATGGGCGTGAAAAGCACTGCTTGAGCGAAGTAGTGCGATACGATATTCGAACGAAAAGTAAAGTTGAAATAAATGAAGTTTATTTTTATAAAAATGATAATTAATTCATTTTTATTTTAATTCAAATGATGCAATACATGTTTCTTTAAATAGTAAGTTATTTTACGCTATTACTAATATTCAATTTACATTTGATTTGCGGTTTTTGATAACGTTGAGGAGGGAACATTTCTTGTATAAAGGAGAAATAGATAGAATAGTCTTCCCATTAGGTATGTGCAAATCCCGTGATTTATTCTCAAATTAAGGAGTGTTCTCTAATAATTAATTCGAAATAAATTAATTAATATTCAATAAAGGATCACACTTTAAATATTGATTCGATTTTTTTTAATTTCCACCACGATAACATACAAGCGATTAGGTACTAATTTTTTGGCGTTGTGGGGGTGCTAACCCTTCTCAACGCATAATCGACTCCTGAATCCTTCAAAATGAATCTTTGATAACGCAAACAATTTGTTGTCTTAAAAACGATTTTTCCTAAAATTATTTTAAATGGCGCTTTAACGTATTCGACCTACCTAGCCCAAAGGTCAATGGCGACTCCCAAATCAATTTAATCAAAATAAACACAAAATTTCGACTTTTCCCAAATAAGTCATAAATTTGAGGGTTTCATTGAAAAAGTATTTGTTCTTCAAAAAAGACGTTACGACATATATAATATATAATATTTAATAATTTCGATTAATTCTATTAATTAACCAATTTTGAACCAAATTAACCGGTTCCCTGACCGAAATAATTCGTTGACCGACTGAATTAACCAAACTAATTTGGTTCGGCCGGTTAATTTGGTTAAAACCGAATAGTAAACACCCTAAAAACTAACCTAACTCTATAAGAATCCTAAATCCTAAACCACTATCCTAGACAAAAATCGAAGGTGGTTTAAAATAGGGAAGGCATTTTCCATCCAACATGCTTTTCAAAGATATTACATGTATGCAGAATGTACACCGTAAAAATGGTTTTTTTTTTTATGATGATGATGAAGAAGATGCACAAGCCTTAACTATTTACAATACTTAATATAAGGAGGGCTTAAAATATTCCTTTCAATCAAAGGTACGATGAGAGCAAAAGCAATAGAGAAAATGTTCAGCACGTAATTCTATGGAAGAGGAAGTTTAGCCATTCCATCAGTCACCATATTTCCTTAACAAGGAGTATAAAAAATTCTATATACCAATTACTGTTACAAAATGAGAAAATAGCTCGAACAAAGGGAAATAAATCACAACCCAACTTTGAATCATTGAGAAGACGAATGGTTTGTAGATTGCCCAACTGAATTTGTAGAAATTTCAAACCATGAGACCAAACATGTAAATCAATATAGATAGTCCAGAGCTCAGGTTGAAGGGGGAAGTTATGCCAATCAATTTATGAAAACCGGTTATCCAGGCCCTCTCACTTGATCGAATACCCCACAAACAAAGCAAAACCTAGTGATTGCGTCAATCGCTGCATTAGTATTGAGACAACAATAGATATCACGCGAGGAATTCCACTTCATAATTGTCGCTTGAAGGGCAACAGAGGAATCTGCAGCCGGACGAGTGGTATAAAGTGTAAAGATCAATCGTGAATCAGGCAAAGAACATCCTGCATGGTCGAACAAGAATCGGTGAACAAGAACCAGTTCCTACAATTCTAAGTTTGCCATAATTATTTCATATTATTTTAATTATATAAATATATTAATGGAACTTTTGGTGTTAGATAGATGAAATCTAAAAAAAAAAAATTAAATAATTAGATTCCACGAGACCTATATCTAGATAAATTCGTTAATATGTGGATAAATTTATGTGGACTTAATGAATTTATCCTATATTATAATAAATATCGTATTTATCAAAATAAAATTTAAATTAAATTATTGGGTCAAATAATTAACCCACTTGAATTATCAGTCTAATTTTGCCGAAAATTTGCGAATTAAACTTCCATTTTGTTATTTTTAAGTAAACGGTCAACCGAAGGTTAGCGCAAACCCGAGAGGAAGAGAAACAGAGGAGAAGACAGCCTTCAAGAATCTTCATAGCAGAGAGTATCAAGGTCACAAGAAGAAAGTAAGGTTTTTTCCCCGTTCTTTTACCTGTTTGTATGCGTCTCCTAATTAAAAATTTTGATTACCTTTTCCAAAGGTGCATTCAGTGGCCTGGAATTGTACGGGCACCAAGCTTGCTTCCGGTTCCGTTGAATCAAACTGCTCGAGTCTGGCATATTGAGCCTCACGGTCATGTAATCCCACTTATTCTTCCATCATTCTTCCCTTTCTGGGTAGTTTTCAATTTTCCACGGAAACCGAAGGAACAATTATCTCTGGCTATTTTGAATGCCGATTTTTTATTACATCATTAAGAATGAATTAGAAGTGGATTCCAGATGGGTCTTCGTTTAATCGTTCTGATGAGTATACTTTTGCTTATGCTTTTAGGGTTGTATAAATATGTAATTAATCTCTGTAATTCGGCAAATTTTTATATTTAGTCTATGTACTAAAGTGTTTTAAAAAAATTAAATCCTTTTGATTTAAAAATTCTAACCCACTCATTGACACTTTTAATGTTTTCCGCCAAATTTTGCTTACTATTGGATATGCTCACTGAGCTCAAAATGATTTGCTTCTAAAGTTGGTATATCCGCACAAGTTTATTGATGACAATCTTGACCTAGAAATACTAATGATATCCATGATTGGATTATGATCTTTAAATCATAAAAGAGAAGCTTTAATTTTTAGCTTTTTATGTATAGAGACCAAGTATCTAACTTCAATCAGGTACGAGGACGGATGATATATTTTTTCCTTTTAGGATAAACACACAGTAATAGGAGCAGTTTTTGATACCTTGGCAGCTAGCTACCTAAGCTTTTTGCATCCGTTTTATTGTATCCTGGATGTTGGAAATTTAATAATGTTTTGTTGCTAATGGCGATTTTGTAATGTTTGGTTCAGGGAAAGGCTAAAGATATTGAATTGAAGGGACACACTGATAGTGTGGATCAACTTTGTTGGGACCCTAAACATGCTGATCTCATAGCGACTGCATCTGGTGATAAGACTGTTCGTCTATGGGATGCTCGAAGTAAGTGAATGCTGTTTTATGTTATTGTTTGGAAAACTGAACTTGTAAGGGAAAAGGCATCTATAGCTTGTACGTCGTTGCTGTGATTCTTATGTTGAATATCATGAACACTACAGTGATTCTGAATGAAAAGCTGCGTATTGAATATCATCATCTCACTTAGTTGTTTAACCACCAGATAGTTGTTTACCTTTGCCTGCATTGGCTTTTGCAGGCGGAAAGTGCTCCCAGCAAGCAGAACTTAGCGGGGAGAATATAAACATCACTTATAAGCCTGATGGGACACACATAGCCGTTGGTAATAGGGCAAACTTTACTTTCCTATGTCACTTGGAACATTTTACATGCATTTGATTTTTAGTTTTCGTAGAGCAGTTTTTGTTGCATTGTTTCATCTCGATAACAAATTAGTTTATCATTGATCTTACTCTGTTTTATTTCTCTGAAGGATGATGAATTAACAATAATGGATGTTACAAAATTTAAGCCAATTCACAGGCGCAAGTTCAGTTATGAGGTATTGTTCAGTTTTTGCTAATTTGCTCTCTTCTCCTTGGTTATGTTATCACCTTTGAAGATGTGGATTTTGGTAATCAATTGATGCTTGGATTAGAGGCCTTGTTCTATAAGTTTTAGTTTTTACATAAAACATGTAAAGTACCGACCACTTTTAAGTGCACAATGCATTCACTTGATACATTATTGGCATTAATGGAATATCATCATCATTCTTTGGCCTTTTCAGAGTTAACTCTTTGGAAATAATGGTTAATCATCGAAAGCTAGAAATTGTTACTTAAGTTGTACAATTAAACGGATGAATAAAATTTCTATTATTCTAATTCATGTTGAGTCATGCACTTCTTTGTCCAAGTAAATAAAATTGCTTGGAACATGACGGGAGATATGTTCTTTCTGACAACGGGAAATGGTTAGAACATTTTCTTTGTTAGCAATTGTGCTTCACTCTTTGATTCAGAAAGTATTAATTATTTCTCGTTAGTTTAAAGGATGTTTATGTTCTACGTGATGGTTCTTCTTTTCTAAGGTACTGTTGAAATACTTGCATACCCATTACTTTTTTTTTTTGATAGGAATGGAAGGCCTCGTTAAAAACCCCATTCTTGATTAATGGAGCTTGATATTAAACTCCTTAATCAGCGGAAGGAGGAAAAGAGTGTCTTACATTTTATTAATAATAAAAAGTTACATAAGATTTAACCATTACACCAAACTGCAGTACATAAAACTTAAAAACTCCTCCTGCCCTAAAAACCTTTACAGTGGACCAGAAAAACCACAATTTACTCCTAACAATTAACCTATCTCAATCTTTGCTAACTTGTCTGCCTCCCCATTGCACGCCCTTGGAATCAACCTCACTGAATGTACCTTGCCAGTGATTAAAGTCAACATCTGATAAACTAGAGGCGAGAAAAAAACAGGAGCCATAATCGGGGCTTGAATCCATTCCACTGCAGACTTACAATCACTCTCAACAATCAACCTACCGACAGATTCCCAACGTGATGACAAAAATATTTCAATGCCTCTTTTCATAGCCTTTAACTCAGCAAGTGGAGGAGTTCCTTGACCAACATTCTCTGAAAAAGTCAAAAGTGTGCAGCCCTTCCAATCTCTTAAAATACCTCCTATTCCTCCACCCGAGCCATCTCGCCTAACAGCTCCATCAACATTCATCTTTAGAAAATCAACTGGGGGGGAATCCATCGAATGACACGACAGTCTTTAGGTTTTGATAAAGAAAACCCATCTGCAAGATGGATTACCAATCAGCACATCCTCCTGTATTGGTAGCTTAGGGAACTTGGCTAGGAACCATTTACTGGCAGATATTTTGCTGTTGGGAGTGCTGATTCCTTGGTTAGCCTTTGGGATATATCGGAGATGCTTTGTGTGCGAACATTTACTAAGCTCGAGTAAGTTTCTCCAGAATTCAAAACTTCTTTTCAACTTCAGTCATATTTTTCATTGGCATGAAATGACCATTTGTGCTCCCACAGGTGGCCCGTCCGGACAATAAGCTTCAATTACACAGGAGACTATATTGCCTCTGCCAGTGAAGATCTATTTATTGATATAGTATGCATTGGTTTGGGTTTCCTTATCCGTAAATAGTTCATAAAAACTATTGTATTCATGTTTCTGCTGTTGTCTGAAACAGTCCAATGTTCATACTGGGTGAACTGTGCATCAAATTCCTTGTCGAGCTGCCATGAATAGCGTGAAATGGAATCCAAAATACAATTTACTTGCTTATGCTGATGATGATAAGAACAAATATTCAGCCGATGAAGGTGTGTTCCGGATATTTGGCTTCGAAAGCAGTTAGTTGATGTAGTTCTTGAGCTCGAGTTGAATATTTGCCATCTTCTCTACAAAAACCCCGGGCCGATGCCCTGCCTTTAAATCTTATGTATTTTGGGATATGTAAACAATTTCGTTTTTTTAACAAACTTGAGTTCATCGGCCGCACATGTTGTGTGGCACGTGGATAATGAGTTAACTTATAGGCTTGTTTGTCAATTCTGACTTCTGAATATTCAGTCCGATGATAATACAGTGGAATACCCCGAGCCGATGCCCGACCTTATTCAGCTATTCAAAATGTACTGGAACTTGGGGGAAAGATGCACATCCGAGTTGATTTTAAGAAATAAAATGCACGACTATCTTTTTATTATTTGAGGCGGATAAGATTTTATTGTGCAGCTAGCCTAAAATTGATCACACAAGTCGTGTTGCCATTGAAGATCCCTTTTCTCAGGTTTGTCAAAATAATTTCAAATATGAACTGGGATTTTGGCTCTGAAACCGAGGAGTTGCTGGTTGAATGAGTCAGGTCAAGAAGGTTACACAATCGCCTCGGCAACACTGTAGTGGTGGAGTTAGGCTCATATATTTTCTGTGATTACAATCCTTCATTAACGGACCAAGATGCTTCATCCCTGATGAGAAGTCAACCCGGATTTGGCTGTAATCCTCAATTGAAAGCCAAACCCGAGAAGCAAACAAGAGCAATAGTGATCAGGTACTGAGACCACCGTGTCACACCCTTCGATTTAATCCCAAGCAATCAACAAGGATGCCCCAGAGCCCCGCATGGAGAGGGTGGGAGATTCCAATGTATATTTGGAAACCAACAAGCCAATCACCGTCTGAACTGCGAAGAAGGCCACCGACAACACCATGGTTGTTCTCGGGGTTGAGGGCACCATCCGTGTTTAGTGTAATCCATCATGTAGGCACTGGTTGCCATTGAATTTCCTTTGACTAGTTCAGAACATGATGATTCGGGTTGTAAGGAGGCGAAGAACGATAGTGGGAAGCCCAAGTCTTGTTGTAGTTGAAGATAGCATTGTTGGGAAGCATGCTTGTCGAGAAGATCGTCGAATTTCATCGCTTCCAAACCTTCCAAAGAAGAAAATAAAACATAAAATTCCAATTGATAGCAGTGCCTGTGAGGAGGGTAATGGAGTGAGGTTTTAGAGGAGCCATTCGTGAAGGGGAAGCTCGAAAAAATTGGGAATTTACTGGGTTTGGGGGATGGAGAGCCAAAGGTCTTTAGTTGGTTCACAGACACGGAGAATGTGCAGGGTAGTTTCATCTCCGGATCTGCAGACATGACAAGTAGGGTCATCGGTAATATGGTGGTGAAAACGACTGTGATTGGTGAAAAGTTTATTTCTTAATGATGAATATTTTATTTGGTTAATATTTTGTTATTAATTAATTTGTATTATCTTATTTTATAGTGCTACTTTAGGTTATTTATGTTTGAATATGTGCAGGACTCTATTTTCCAAATAAACAATTAAAAGGCGAATTAAACAATTTTTCCTATTTTTTGGTAGAAGTCAACACCAAAACTGATTAGAAGATCGATCCAAGCACAAACTCTAAATAAATTTATTTAGGAATTAAAAGTTGTAACTAAATTCAAACATCTTAGATTTTATTATTTATTTAATTAGGATTTTGGTTTGCTTATAATATCAATTAGGATTTTAATTATTTATTATTAGGATTTTTGGTTTAATATTTATTAGGAATTTAATGTTTTAATTTTCTTGAGAATTAGTATTTTATTTTCTTTAGGTTTTCTCAAGCTATAAATACCCATCAGGGTGAAGCTTGTAGATGTACAAGTTTAGAATTCAGTATAGAATTGGTTCTGGCTTTTCTTCGTTTTAGGTTTTGAGTTTAATAAAATTATTTTTCTTTTTCATCTTCTTTCTTTCTACATGCCAAGCATGATCTCTACCATGCTTGGCTAAATTTCCTTTAGCTGATGGTTAAGTGAAGACTCAATCCATTCTCGTGAGAATTGCAGAAGCGATTCATATCTTCATATTTCTTTCTTGATTTTTGGTAGACAAGGGGAGGTAATCAACCTTCCTTCAAACATCTCAACATTTTCAATCCAAAGAGCGTGCATTGGTTTGATCGAAGTTTTGATGTACAGTTGGGGAGGAGAATCGGCTCGTAGAAAGTTCGATTCCCTAAGAACAAACTTAGCAGCGGTCTGCTAAGGGAAATCAAGATCGGGTTAGATTCTCATTGAGACACCATAATCCAAGCACGTGTTTTTCCAATTCCAAGCCAGCATTGGCGTTAATATCGATAATCCAAACATGGGCTAAATTTCACGAATTGGATTTGGAAATTAGTTCACCAGAGAGAAGAGCAAGTTACAAGGGTTGAGCCTTATAGACTGCAACTAGCAAGTATCCAGAGTAAAATTTATTTCACTGATCGAGACAGATTGAGGCGAAGCGAAGCTGGAGGCTATCTCTCATCTTAATTATTTCTTTACAATTTACTTTTCTTTTTTCTTAATTTTATTTTATTTTTTTCTTTAATTTTATTTTTTTTAGTTTACTTGATTATTTTAAACCATTTTTTTTAATTTTCTTGTTTTACAGATTTCTTGGTTAAAGATTAATTCAAATTAATATTAGAACTTTTCGAATCCCTATGGACCGACCCCTTCTTCCTTATTCTGCATTTTTAGCTACTTATATGAGAAAAATGGCTTATTTATTTGACAATTATGACGCTTGTCAAATTAGTGTCGTTGACGGGATCACGACCAAAATTTCTTATTAAAGTTTGTTTTGATATATGACTAGGAAAAATCTAGGCGAACTAGCAGATTGGGTACCTGAGATCAAAGAACTAGCCCGAAGAATACGTTCACGTACATTAGAAGAAAGACAACAACAACAAAATCAACAATTTGAATCCAATCCAAAACTTAATTCGAATACACATTTGGATGTTGAAACCTTCTCTGACGTCGAAGAAGACTTCGAGAAACCAATTCCAATGGATCAACAGACAATCCGAAAATTAGCTACAACAGCTTCTGAACAACAATCGTTATACATCGCATTCCCTCATTGAGAAACATCATTTGAGCTGAAAACGCGTTTGATCCATCTTCTACCTACTCACTGTGGAATGCCCAACGAAATTCCTCACAAGCATCTTACTAAGTTTCATCTCGTTTGGTCTAGCATGAAACCACATGGAGTATCTGATGATCAAATTAAACTTCATGTTTTTTTTCTTTAGCCAACTCGGCTAAAGATTGATTGTTTTATTTACTTCCTAATTCTGTTAATACATGGGCTGATATGACTCGTCTTTTTCTTGACATGTTCTTCCCTGCAGCAAAAGCGAGTAAATAAAGAATGAAAATCTTAGGAGTACAAAAAATAAATGGAGAATCATTGTATGACTACTATAATGATTCAAGAAACTCTACGCTAGTTGCCCACAACATGGATTGTCAAAACAAATACTTATTTAATACTTTTACGAAGGATTACTTCCTTTGGAGATGAAGATGCAGCTAGCGGAGGAGCACTCATTGATATGACTCCACATGCAGCTAGAAATGTAATCTCAACTATAGTTGTAACTCTCAACAATTTGGCTCTGTGAGTGAACCCACTTGATGGGTTCACGAGATAAGTACAATTTCTTTGGAAAATAAAATTGATAAATTAGTTGATATTGTTCAATCTCTTGTTGTAGGCAAAATAGGTACCACTAGACTTTATGGAATATGCAGAATTTCGTACCATCCCACGAATTGTTTTTCGACGTTATGAGACGACAATGTCACACAAGTTAATATAATTAAAAAAAAATTGAGACCACCCCAGAGACAGTATAAACCTAATGCAAATACATATAATCTACGATGGAGGGATCATCCAAATTTCAACAATGGGAAAAACCCAAGGCCAAACCAAGCGTATCAACTGAGGCCACCTCTACCCCAGCAGTTCCAACCGCCACAATAATCATTGGAGTCCATCGTCGAACATTTGGTGATATCTCAAGAATAATTTTAGAATAGAACTGAAACTCACTTCCAAGAGCTCAAAAAACAAATGAGTCAATTGGCTCAGACCGTGGGACGAATAAAATCACAGGGAAAACTACCATCTTAAACCTAGGCGAACCCATGAGAAAACGTTAATGTCATCACCCTTCAGAGTGGTACTATTATCGCACCAATCCGTAACGAATTTGTCTCAGAACCAAAGAAAGAAAAAGAAGAATCAAGATCCCATAAAGAAAAGGAAGAAGTTGACTCGAAATCCCAAAAGAAAAGAAATATGACTCACAACTTCTTCCCATTTCAACTCCCTTTGCAACACCACCTCCTTTCCCCTCGGGGTTAGTAAAATGTGATAAACAAGCGGAGGGAAAAGAAATTTTAGACATTTTTTTAGAAAGGAGAGATAAAAATACCTCTCCTCAAGGTAATCCAAAAAGTGCCAAGATATGCTAGATTCTTAAATGACCTTTGCACAATTAAAAGGAAACTCACCGGTAATGAAAAGGTAAACTTAGGTGAAAATATTTCATTTTTTTTTCAATGTAAGCTTCCACAAAAATTAAAGGATCGAGGTATGTTTGCTATAACTTGTAAAATTGGTAAAGTAGGAATTAAACGTGCTATGTGTGATCTTGGTGCTTCTATTAATGTTATGTCACTTTATGTGTACAACTTACTTTTGCTGAGCCTTTGAAGGAAACTATAGTAACGATTCACCTCGTCGATAGATCCGTCATCTATTCCGAAGGACTTCTTGAAAACGTACTAGTTGAGGTAAATGAGTTAATTTTTCTGGTAGATTTCTATATCATCGACATGGAAACCGACCGAACCAACACCTCCTCTAAAATCATTCTTGGTTTCCTATTCTTAAGCACGGCTAACACTAAAATTGACGTTAGAAGCGAAACTCTCACCATGGAGTTTAACGGTGAGATGTTAAAATTTGATGTTTATAAGGTGGTGAAATATCCTGGCTTTGTGACTAATGTTAGCTTTGTCGATATAATTAAGCCTTATATAAATGAACATGTTGAACATAATTTTTTTGATGAGTTGTACAGGAATTTGAAGGTTGAAACTGACATCGCTTCTAACATGGCTCGCAGTCACCAGGCGAAAAGCTAGGTAAGAATTTAAATTTGATGCCTTATCAATCTAAATTTTTTCCATCTGTTTTGCAGGCATTAAATTTGGAATTAAAATAGCTTCTGAAACATTTAAAGAACACATTTTTTGGTGAACTAAATAATTTATCGATTTTGAATAAACTTCTAAGGCTAAGAATAATCCGAAGAAAAGTTTGTGAGAATAATATATCTACAAGGATAAAAGGAAAAAAATCTATGATTGTAGAATTTCTTCAATGGAAAAAGCATATGAAGTGGAGGAAGCATATCTCTAAACCAGGTCATCGAGTTAACAACGTTAAACAAAAGCTCTCTTATGGGAGGCAACCCTTTTTACTATTTACTATTTACTTTTTTATTTTTATTTATTCATTTTTATTATTCATTTTTCTTTATATATTTAGGCACCTAAGGAATCTATAAATTCAACCGTCACTAAACACGGGGAGTATCTCTATTCTTTCTCCTATTCTTTAATTTTACATATTGGGACAATATGCTTTAAGTGAAGGGGTAGAGAAATTAGAGAACACTTGTATCGAATTATCATTCTCTTGTTTATATGCTTGAAATTGAGTTGCCTTGATTGATTTGTTGAAATCGCTTGTTATTAATCTTGAATCTTGTTTTGTTTCATTGATTACCTTATAAGTTTATTATCACGCTTTTATCGAATTTAGGGTGCATGATGGTAAAAACGGCATGATTAGTACTTTTCCATAAAAAATTTCTATTGATGTTCCATTAATCTGTTAGTTGATATGTTTCTTGACTTGATACAAATTACCCCTTTTTGTGAGATTTGAGCCTAAACGAGCATATCTTCTTATTCTTGATCATTTGTTTGATTGAGTGCACCGGGTTAATTTTGATATTCTAGAACTTGTGATTAAACGAATATCAAGATCACATATTGCAACTTGATGCTTTAAGATGATTAGGGAACTTAGGATTAACCCACTTCTCTACCTAAAATTGCCCATCCGTTTATATCCACCAGTGAACCAACTTTGAGCATGTACCATTTTCTTTGTTTTTACCACATTATAAAAACTTGAAACCTTTCAATTTTATTTTAACCCTCTCATGTTACCCTTTTCTAGACATGAGATAAAATTGTTCCATGAATGAAAAATCAAGGGAATAAATAGGAAGCATTCCAAAAAAATATAGATCAAACAAAGCATTGAAACATGACAAAAAAGCAAGAAAAATCTCAAAAAGAAGAAGGGAAGAAAAAGGAAAATTTTGATTGTTTGATTACGTTTTTTCGAGTGTGTTTACTTGGTTGAATTCATGGCTCAAACTCATATATTTTACATGTCCTGTCTTGACTTTTGAACCCAATTTTTTGGCCTTTTCCTTACCCTAAACTAAGAGCCGTTACAACCTTATCAAACACCCTTTGATTGAATGCATCTTGTTCGAACGAGTGGTGGAGACTTTATTTTCTTACAGGCCTATGGTAATGTCTTTATTAATCCTGGCTTTGAGCAATTTCTTTTACCCTAAACACTTTGAGTGATAATGAGTGAATCCTTGTGAGGTATTGAGTCTTATTACGTTGAAATTGATGGATAATTTAGATATCTTGGCTTTTTACTTAAATTCTCACTAGTTATGTCTATTTGCTCAACTTTTACCATGTTTTCAATAATTGATATGATCATTGGCTTGTTTGGTTTTCTTGATATATTATGAGACGAAAGATTGATGATTTGAAATTTTAATAATTAACTAAGGCATGCTTGTGGATAAGCATTGAATAAGTGATGGGGAATTTGATGAGTCTTTTATTTTGTTAATATTTTTTTATTAATTAATCTATGATACTTCTTTTATAGTGCTAATTTTGGGTTATTTATGTTTGAATCTGTTCAAGACTCTATTTTCCAAGAAACAACAATTAAAAGGAGAATTAAATAGATTTTCCTATTTTTGGGAGAAGTCAACGCCAACTCTGATTAGAAAATTGATTCAAGCAAAAACTCTGATTAAATAATCTGATGAGTAAGATCAAAGGAGAAAGACAAGGCAAACCACAATTATTTATGAACTAAAAGTTGTAACTAGATTCTAACATCTTAGATTTTATTATTTATTTAATTATGATTTTTGTTTGCTTAGAATTTCGATTAGAATTTTAATTATTTATTATTAGGATTTTTAGTTTACTATTTATTAGGAATTAAAGTGTTTTAATTTCTTGAGAAATAGTATTTTATTTTCTTTAGGTTTTCTCAAGTTATAAATACCCATCAAGGAGAAGCTTGACATATGTACAAGTTTAGAATTCAATATAAAATTAGTTTTGGCTTTTCTTTATTTTAGGTTTTCAATTTAATAAAATTATTTTTTTTATTCATCTTCTTTCTTTCTACACACCAAGCATGATCTATACCATGCTTGGCTAAACTTTTATTTAGTTGAAGGCTAATCGAAGACTCGATCCATTCTCGCGAGAATTGCATAAGCGCTTCATACCTTCAGATTTCTTTCTTGTTTTTCAGTAGACAAGGGGAGCAATCAACCTTCCTTTAAACATCTCAACACTTTCAATACAAATAACGCACATTGGTTTGATTGAAGTTTTGATATACAGTTGGGGAGGAGAATTGACATGTAACAAGTTCAATTCCCTAATAATAAACTTAGCAGTGGTCCGCTAAGAAAAACAATATTGGATTTGTTTCTCAATGAGACACCACAATCTAAGAACGGGTGTAATACACCCGGATCCCGGGTTAGGAGTTTTGGGTTAACCCGATATGGACCTTAGGTAAGTTCCTTGGCTTTTAGGAAACCTTGGCCCTAAAACAAGAAAAATTAGGCTAAGCTTGAGCCCAATAGTGGACAAAAATGATGTCTTTAGTTGTCATCCAAAATAAGAGGGACCAAGAAGGTAATTAGACCAAGGTTCAAATAAAAAGCTAAAACCTATTAAAATTTGATTATTCCACGTCTAGAACTCCTTATCCCTTTTTGCTTCACCAACTCTTGTTTTCTTCTCTTCTCTCATCTTCATCTTTTCCCTTAAGCCAAGGAAAAAGTTTGAAACTTTATTATTTTTCAAGTGTTGTAAAGGGAAACTAAGGTAAGAATCACGACCATATCACCTCTAGCTTCATTTTAAACTCCTAGACATAAAGTTTGGCCATGACTTTAGATAATGGGTTTTGGGAGGGCTTAAGAAACCTTTGAGTTTTAATATGATTTTTAAGAAGTTTAGACCTTTAGAAGTGTTTTTAAACCTTTCTTAACCCCTAAATTTAGTTAGTAACCTTTGCATTGCTTCTTGTTACAGAAAGAAGTAGGTGAGAGCTATAAAGCTAGGAGAAGGAGAAGCTCACCTTGGGTTGAGCCATTGTCATTTCTAGAAGCCTAGACACTCAGGTAACTCACTTCTAACTTAACTATACCATGTATAGGCCATTTCGATAAAATGTGGTACGTTGTATGAGCTTGAAGCATTTCCATGGTAGATGTATAATTTGGGTGTTTCAGCATGTTTTCAGACCTATTTATGGCCCCTAATATCAAATAAAATACTTAAACGTCAATTGGGGAATTCACTAGGGTTTTGGGTAGAAATATAGGATATTTCGAGCCAAAACAGGGTTTTTTCGTAGCAGGGGTATCGATATTGGTCTTATAGTATCAATATTGTTCTCTAGTCAAGATTAAAAATAAACATTTTTAAAAGTGGAGTATAGATACTCATTTATAGTGTATCGATATTGAGGTCCTAGTTTCTATACTGGTTGGGTGGTATCAAAACCAGTATAATATAATACAATTTTGGTACTACTACTGAGTATCGATACCAAGGCAGGAGTATCGATACCCCAAGAGGAGTATAGATATCATGGTTATTTTCAAAAACATCAAACCTAAATTTGGTCGATACTCAATTCAATATCGACACCCAGAGCCAGAGTATCGATACTCAACCAGGAGTATCCATACTCCCTTGTCCAAATAGCCTAATCAGTCAATAGGGTATCGATACCAATAGGTGAGCATTGATACCAATGGTTTATTATTGATACTAAGGGACCAATATTGATACTTAACAATTTTAGATAATATTTCAAAGGATGTTAGATTAGACCTGAGGTACCCCAAACACACTTCAATAACAACAATAAGACTTCAAGCGATAACAAAAAATAATATAAGAAAAGTAGAAACATTAACAACTAGGGTTACATAAAACTAGCCTTAACGCTCAAGAAACTGTCAGGACACCCGAGTTCCTCTTAGTAAATTTTGACAGTCAGTGGATATCCAATGTCAGTGCTATGACACTTTTCTTGCCAATTAGGCGCAGATTCCCCAATACTCAACGGAGTGAGTTGACATATCTACGTTTCCAATGTAGAATTCTAGATCTTACTCTGGTGTACATAATGGTATATCGACAATGCTAGAAGGGGTGCATGTGCTCCGAGATGCAAAATCCCTCAATCGTACCATGATGTCAGCTATAGATTAGTAGCTCAGTAGTTGCAAGTTTCATACCTTTGCTACTAGCCAATTCATTTAGTGAATGCATATAGTATAATACAGTTATTAGTGGGGCACTGAGGTTATAAGCTCACTGTATGGAATGTGTTTCCGTGTGCTGGTTCTTAGGGGCAATTTTTAGGGATTTATCATCTTTAGATATTCTAGTGCAGCAAACCATATTCCCAAAGGCCTTTAGAGTACGTCTTGAGTCGTCTTTAGAGGGCATGTATTATTATGGACCCTTTTATGTGTTTAGTCATAAATTTATTTGGTACTATGTATTCGTATTATGTATATGTATTTTGGGAGCTCCTCATTTTTTTGTAAACTCATAACATTATCATATTTTATTTTTATGAGCATGTATGATTATTTTCAGTAAACTATAAACAATTTTTAAAGAAACTTTTTCGGTCATTATTTCGGTAGTCTCGTGTGACATTGTAACCTTTGGGGTCAGATTGTATTAAGGTATTACATTTAGTGGTATCAGAGCGTCCATGTTTAGTCGTTCTTATGACCCGCGGGTTAGAATCAGTCAGCGTTTGTGTATGTGCATGCCTCTAGAGAGTGAGACGTATATTTGAATAGTTTAATTTTGAAACTTAAAAGAGTGAGACATATAATAGTGAAAAAAATATAAGTGCTATTGTTTATTGACTTTTTCCAATAAAATATTTTGACATGAACAATTTTAAAAACTAAAAGAAACACATTTAGTGAGACTGAGAGTATTTTATTATTATTTCATGCTTGATGTTTCTTTTGACGTCCCTTTAAATTTTTAATATAAATATTTATTCAAGTAAAAATAAAGATTAATTTAAATTTGTATGTTAATATTGTAAAATTGGAAAAAATATTTATTAAAAATCTAGATATATAAAATTTTTAAAATTTAAGATGGTATATGATTAGATCATAAAATAAAATATAAAATTATTTAAATTATATAAAAATAAAATATTCAAAAGATATAATAACTTTTAAAACCCTCGAATCATTTTAAATAAAGCTTTTTTTTCACAAAAATAAAAAATAAACTGATGTGATCCAATTTAGCATCATGTTTACCATGGCTATTCCACCCTAACAAGGGAAAAAACTTTCTAACTTTACACATATATATGTTTATTTCAAATGTTATATTATAGTTATTTTCATATATATAATATCTATGGTTATTATAATAACTTAATCATTAATATATGAGATATAAGTTATTATATACTATAGTTCACATTCTTATATTATACATTATATAAGTTTATATACTTAGTTTATTTCTTTATGTTATGCACATAGGCACATTCAGCCAATACTTGGGAGCTACATTTCATCATACAACATCAAGGATACTTGCATGAGAACGATTAAGAGAGCATAAGGAGCAAATTGGTGAAAAGTTGTCTAGAGGCCGTGAGCTCATAGCTGGATTGAGCTAAAGATTTGAGCTACAAGATGACCTCCTTTCAGCTGGGGAGATGCACCATCATCATCACCACTTAGGACACTTCAAATATGTCCTAAGTCAAAATTTGTGAAATCGTACCTTTTCGTGAATAGTTACCACCTCAAGAGGTACCTTTTCACAAGGAGCTGCCATAGTGTTCACCATGCTACAAGTCACCTATGGCCAGCTCACCTTTAGCTCATTTACACCATAAGTAGCTCAAACATGAAGGGTTATCTTTCTCAAATATTGTGACCTTTCATGAATGATGCTGCCCATGAAGATGCCTTTACATCCAAGAGCATGCTGGTGAAGACATTGTAATCATTGAAGGCTTAAATCACCATGGGACACGATATAAAGCTTCATATATATTCGGCCACAACACATGCTATGCACATGAGAGCATTTGGTGCCAACATAAAGAGATATAAGCCCATTCGGCCAAAGAGAAGAAAATGGCACCAAGATGAACAAGCATGCCTATTCAGCCAAGGGAGATGTATTCCCATCCTTAGTCGAATCATCAAGCCCCTTCATGAAGGGATAGCCGAACCAACACCAAGCCTATAGACATATTCTTTTATTTTGAAGAATTATGTATCTTCCTAAAGTCACGTATCTAGCCGAAACATCATGTAACCATTCGACCAAGCCCTCTCATTTCCTATAAATAGAGTGGCTTGCCATCATTTGTACTCATATCATCTCATATATAAAAATTACTCTTGTGAGTTAATTTCTCTTCAAAGTTCTTTGTTAACTTTATCGATTAAACAAGTATAATTCCTATACTTGTGGCGTCATTCCTTCCATCCTGATTCCTAAATTCCTAGATTAATAACTAGTGGGTTGAAGACACTATCACCACCCCTCAAACAAGTTTGTGAAGACCGGGATTGTGCTCCTTGGGACTATTTCATCTTTGGTGTGTTTGAGATATAACAACAACACCATCTCCATTTCAACATCAACACTATCAACTTCATCCATCAAGACCATCATTTCCGCAACCATCTTTATCCATACTATTTCATTTCATTATTTATCTTATTATTCCATTTATTATTCCCATATTAATCTTATTTTTTTCTTATCTTATTTGCAGCCCAAGCTTATAATTCAAGGACATCAGTACTTGTCAATCCTAGATCGGGACTCAATAAGGCTATCTACTCTCTTCTCCCAAAGCGTGTAGATCAACCAACATCAAGCGGTAATCAGAGCATAGTTGGATTGCCAACAAAAGTGTCATTGGCGTGCAAAGCAAAAGAAAAAGACTCCTTCAACAAAATTGGAGTGCAAAAAGAAATGAAAAACAAAAAAATCAGAAAAGAAAAAGAAATTCAAAAAAAGAGAAAACAAGCCAAGGAAAATTGCTCTACCATTACAAGAACATCAAAGAGGCCATCTACACTAAGAGAAGATAACTTTATTGTTTCTTGAGAACGGTTACAGTAAGTGTTGTTTCTTGAATTGTAAGTCACCTCTTCATTTTCTATCCTTTCATTTTCCTTGTCTTCAACCATTTCCTTCTTTTTAATACCTTGAATCATTTCTTCTACATTTCCATTTTCTTCTATTCTTTCTACCCTAATCCTATTTGCAGCCGACACACACAAGGAAAGAATTAACTTGTTATAATCTTGAGTATGTTCCTCAAAGGACTTAGCAAAAGAAATTGAGTGGGAACAAGGCTATTGAGAGAGTGAGATCAGAAGGGGAATTGTTAAAAGCCATAATTATATTCCCGAGAGTAAACTCGAGTGTTGAGTGGAGTGATCCTATCATTTCTTTGGAGTGAATTTTGAGAGGCTTTGTGAGTGTGCTGGTAAGGTTTACTTTTTGTTTTATTTGTCTACTAACCATGTCTCAAAGTCCTAAAGGAAATGCAGGTCAATCTAATTTGCAAATGCAAGCACTGATTGGAGAAATGATGAGAATGTTTCGAACAGAATTTGATGCTCTCCATGAGAAACTAGACCAAAGATAAGATCAACCACAAACTCGAAACAATGATACTCCTTAGAGGCAGCAACCTCTTCTAGAAGATGATGTCCTAAACAATTATGATGAAGAAGACCCAGCATTGATACATGGACCTAGGTGTGCCAATGTTGATGATAACATGAGCAATATAAAAATCAAGATTCCTCAGTTTCAAGGAAAAACTGATCCGGAAGCATATCTTGAATGGGAAAGCAATGTGGAACATGTTTTCAGTTGCCATAACTATTCTGAACTTAATAAAGTAAGATTGGCAGCCATGGAGTTTGTCGATTATGCTTTGATATGGTGGAATCAACTTATTATTACCCGGAGGAGGAATGGAGAGAGACCAATCTCAACATTGCTCGAAATGAAAGGTATCATGCGTAAACGTTTCATTCCTACCCATTATCACCGAGACATGTTTCAAAAATTACATAACCTGAAACAAGGCCAACAAAGTGTAGAGGATTATTATAAGGAAATGGAAGTGGCAATGATCTGAGTTAATATTGAGGAGGATCATGAAGCAACCATGGCCAGATTTCTTGCTGGACTCAATCCCGAGATTGCCAACACACTAGAGTTGTACCATTACATAGAACAGAATGAAATGGTGCAAATGGCTATGAAAATAGAGAGGCAATTACAGAGAAAAGCTATATCTCACACTACCATGCCTTCGAGATGGATTCCTAACAATTTGAAGAAGTCTACTCCTACTCCTATCAAGGAAAAATCCGAATCATCAAATGCTTCCCAAATTGGTAAGGGGAATCGAGGAAAATAGATCCCTGAATAATCAAGAGACATTTGTTGCTTTAAATGTCTTAGGAGGGGGCATGTATCCATACAATGTCCCAACCAAAACACCATGTTATTACTTGGAAATTGTGAGATTGAATCTGACCATGAAGAAGAAGAAGCGACACCGCTGCCAACGGAAGTTGAGGAAGAAGTTGAAATTGGTGCTCCGGTGGAAGGTGAAGCCTTAGTGGTCAAAAGAAGTCTAAGTGCTCAAGTAATAGAAGACAATGCACAACGGGAAAACATCTTTCATACCTACTGCTATGTGAATGAAAAGGTGTGTTTCATGATCATAGACGGTGGAAGTTGTACCAATATGGCAGGTACCATTTTGGTGGAGAAACTGGGATTTAAAAAATGTTGAATCCATCGTAAATCGTACAAATTACAACCATTCATGATTCTTTTACCAATCAATATTCATTCAACCATGAAGGGAAGAAGATCATCCTAACACCCTTAACGCCTAAACAAGTCCAAATTGATCAAATCAAGATGAAACATAGTGTTGAGGACATGAGGAAAGGAAAATTGAAGTTAAGCCAGGAAGAAAATAGTCCAAAAACAAGTGCTATACATCTAAGTTCTTGTTACAAAGATGTTTACAATCAATATTCATTCAACCAGGAAGGGAAGAAGATCATCCTACACCCTTAACGCCTAAACAAGTCCAAATTGATCAAATCAAGATGAAACAGTGTGAGGACATGGGAAAGGAAAATTGAAGTTAAGCCAGGAAGAAAATAGTCCAAAAACAAGTGCTATACATCTAAGTTCTTGTTACAAAGATGTTTATTGACAAGACGCAAAGTTGAAGATGATTTTTCTAACCTTAACAATGTAGGAGTTTTCTTTGATTTGTAGGATGATCTAAGCGACATAATCCATCAATTTGGTGAACTAAAATATGTGACTTTTCAAGAGCCAAAAGGTGCAACTATTAAGAAAAGGATGGTAATTCTTCATTCAAAGGATGTGATCCTTCAAGAATCAAGAGTTATGCCTAATGAAAACCAAAGGGAAATGATTATTCATCCAAAGGGCGTGGCTTATGAGGATATCACTATTCCAAGAGTCATCACCTTTCATGAATCAATGCATATCTCTATTGAAGAACAAAGGGGCATGATTTTTGGAAAACAAAAGGGCACCAACGTTCAAAGCCAAATGTCTTCAATAGACATGAACTTTGAACCTACATTTTACAGGAAGTATTTCTTAACTTTAATTTTGTTCAATCACATTTTTACTAATGAAAGTTTTATTTCTTTTCAGATCAAGAACTTCCAATGCATTCTTTCAAAAGATATGAACCTTTTCATAAAGGTATTTATCGAATGGAAGGACTCAAGGAAAAGAAGATCTTTCGATTTGAGGATAAATCAATTAAAAGAAGGGGAGGATGATGTGATCCAATTCAGCATCATGTTTACCATGGCTATTCTACCCTCACAGGGAAGAAACTTTCTAACTTTACATATATGTTTATTTCAAATGTTATAATATTATTTTCATATATAATCTATGGTTATTATAATAACTTAATCATTAATATATGAGATATAAGTTATTATATACTATAGTTCACATTCTTATATTATACATTATATAAGTTTATATATGCATGTAGGCATATTCGGCCAATACTTGGGAGCTACATTGGAGCTAAATGGAGCATGCAACAGCAAGGATACTTACATGGGAATGATTAAGAGAGCATAAAAAGCAAATTCGTGAAAAGTTGTCTAGAGGCTGTGAGCTCATAGTTGGATTGAGCTGAAGATTTAAGCTACAAGATAACCTCCTTTCAGCTGGGGAGATTCACCATCATCATCACCACTTAGGACACTTCAAATATGTCCTAAGTCAAAATTTGTAAAATCGTACCTTTTCGCGAATAGTTGCCACCTCAAGAGGTACCTTTTCACAAGGAGCTGCCATAGTGTTCACCATGCTACAAGTCACCTATGGCCATCTCACCTTTAGCTCATTTACACCATAAGTAGCTCAAACATGAAGGGTTACCTTTCTCAAACATTGTGACCTTTCATGAATGATGCTGCCCATGGAGATGCCTTTACATCCAAGAGCATGCTGGTGAAGACATTGTAATCACTGGAGGCTTAAATCACCATGGGACATGATATAAAGCTTCATATATATTCGGCCACAACACATGCTATGCACATGAGAGCATTTGGCGCCAATATAAGGAGATACAAGCCCATTCGGCCAGAGAGAAGAAAATGGCGCCAAGATGAACAAGCATGCCTATTCGGCCAAGGGAGATGCCTTCCCATCCTTAGCCGAATCATCAAGCCCCTTCATGAAGGGATAGCCAAACCAACACCAAGCCTATAGACATGTTCTTTTATTTTGAAGCATTATGTATCTTCCTAAAGGTCATGTATCTAGCCAAAACATCATGTAACCATTCGGCCAAGCCCTCTTATTTCCTATAAATAGAGTGGCTTGCCATCATTTGTAATCATCTCATCTTATATATAAAAATTACTCTCGTGAGTTAATTTCTCTTCAAAGTTCTTTGTGAACTTTATCGATTACACAAGTATAATTCCTATACTTGTGGCGTCATTCCTTCCATCCTGATTTCTAAATTCCTAGGTTAATAACTAGTGGGTTGAAGACACTATCACCACCCCTCAAACAAGTTTGTGAAGAACGAGATTATTCTCCTTAGCACTATTTCATCTTTGGCGTGTTTGAGATACAACAACAACACCATCTCCATTTTCAACATCAACACTATCAACTTCATCCATCAAGACCATCATTTCCGCAACCATCTCTATCCCTACTATTTCATTTCATTATTTATCTTATTATTCCATTTATTATTCCCATATTAATCTTATTTCTTTCTTATCTTGTTTGCAGCCCAAGCTTATAATTCAAGGACATCAGTACTTGTCAATCCTAGATCGGGACTCAATAAGGCTATATACTCTCTTCTCCCAAAGCGTGTAGATCAGCCAACATCATAAACGACAAATATATTCAATTAGCCTTCAATGGCATCATTCAAGACAACAGATGAAATATTAACAGGACAATTAGTTGAATTTATTATTATAATATGTGACTTAAATATTTTCAAGTATAATCATTTTTTCTACTTGAAATTTAAGTTCAAATATAAAGAACCTAACATAAGACATGTCTATCAATTTTATTTTTTATTAAGTCAATAAGTTCCATCAAAACATATTCAAACTTAAATTAGAAAGTGAAATTTAATGGTAGGATGATAAATGAGACGAGATAGATCATAAGTTGTTATATTTCAACTTGATTAGAGTCCGATCAACACTCAATTCAAATGGATATGATTTGATCTCGAACTTGACTCGAATTCTTAACGAGCCAAAGCAAACTAATATATATCCGATTTGAAAAGTTTGGAGCAACTCACCAAAATAATATTTTAATGGATAAATTACATGTTTAGTACTTAAACTACCAGCTTTGGTACCTATACTTTCAATTTTTCCAAAATCATACTTAAAGTTTAGTTTTTGTTTCCTTTTAGTATCCGCCTTTAAAAGCTTTAGTTTTTGTTTCATTTTAGTACTCCGTGCAAAATTTAACGTCAAGTTTTGAAAAAAATTGGAAGTTTAGGTACTAAAACTGATTTTTAGGTATTAAATGCATAATTTACCGTATTTTAATTTTTTGAATTAAATTATTAATATCTATATTTATTAATTATTTTTTAGTGCAACGTAAGGTTTTCATATATTTAAGGTTTAGGTTCGAGCTCGAGTTCTAACTTCAATCGAGTTAAGCTTAAGAATATTTTGAGTTTAAATTTTCTGAAGTCTGAATTGAGCTTCAATTTTTAATTTCAAATTTGAGTCGAACTTTATAACTTTATACACCGAATCGAATTAAATTTAATATTAATTTTTGAAGTTTAAATTGATTCTAACAATATTTGAACGCGAAATTTCTTATTTACAAACCTAGGTAATAGAATTTATTAATCAAAGTATTAGTACACTAGTTGGATTATTAATTGCTAGAAGCTAGAGAGTGGTTGTTTGTATAAATAGGACTATAGTTTTATACAACGAGGCGAAGGCGGACTTTATCCAATACAAAGAAACAACAAAACATCATGTGGAGTCGGCGTAGGAGCTGACTAAGCAAACCAAAAGCTATTGCTCAACGCCATCTTTATATTGCCTTTTTACTTTCACCACATCATGAAAAACTTTAAAAATTAAAATAATAGCTAATTTATCATAAATGAAATGTTAGAACTTTTAAAATAATCTATTACTTTCATGATAAAATATATAGTATCAATATTTTAATCATGATGATGAGATAACATTACCACATTTACTAGATATTTAAAAGAGAAAAGTTTTATTATATAGAATACGATAACAATTAAAATTAAAATAACTAACTAATAAAAGTGCTTGCTTTCAAAGGGTTTACTTTCAAATTTCCAAGTCTGATTGGAATGTGATAAACCCTTGTTGGGAACTAATCTTGTAACACCCTTAACCCGTGTTTGTACCTAAATATGAGTTAAGATATCACATAACATTTATTTATTTGAAACTGATAAAATTTTATTTCTTTTAAAATTTCAAATTTAACATTTACTATCAACTTATTTAATCACATAAATTCATAATGTAATATTTTAATTTCTAAATCATATCCATTTTCAGCAGCAACTCGATAGTTTAATACTATTTTATATCACAATTAAAATTGCCTAATTTAAAACTCAACCGATTATTCTGTTTAACATAATTTGTTACTACGCTCGTACATAACCGCTTAGCAACTTATCATATTTGCACGTCTCTTCATTAAATTTTCTCATACTATTTTTTCTCATTTTAATATAATTCTTGTAACATCTTTATAGGTGAATCATTTGTAATGTCTATAATCGGTGCATTTAAAACAAATTCTTTTGGTTGTTGTCTATCGCCACACGATCACCCATTGACAATAACTTATTATTATAATTTCACATCATGCATATAGATTTTCTTAAGTTAAATATATATGGTTTGCCCTCAATTTATCCACAATTTAGATTAAGCAACCATTTCTCCCTTTACATTATACAGTTATCAATCTCACCACCTTCATCCCATATTATATTTATTAGATCTTCCTTGTTCCAATCAAACATATCTAAAGAAATTGTTGTTAATACCAAAATCTACTTAATATTTAACCTATTTAACTCATACCTTTCAAATCGCACAACAATATTATGTAACACATATATTTTAATACCAAACATTGTATGAAAACATAAAATAAACCCATTTAATCATTTAAATAAGATTTTTTTAAATTATTTCATATACGAATAATTTATAATTCAACTTTTCATCTATAACCATTCAATGTTAAATAAAACCTATATAAAACTTTACTGTTATAATCAAACATAATAATAAATTAGTATTGTCATTTATTTCTGTATTGTTTCTCTCTTGTATTGTTCCTAATTTTTCTATACCATTCCTTTCATTATACTATTTTCCTTTACCTTAGTATTTCTTTTATTATACTTTTTCTTTTACCAATTCTTTTTGTAATGCCCCGAATCTCGGGTTAGGAGTTTTGGGTTTATTTGAAAGGACCTTAGAATAAATTTCCATTAGCTTATTAAGAGTTGGACCCAAATGGAATTTATTTGGGCTTCAGATGAGCCCAATAAGAATTTAAAAGGTTGTTTTTAATATTGACCCAAATATGGAGTGACTATGGGAGTAATTACCCTATTTTTTTCAAATGAAAACTGAAAAGTCTGCCACATTCTCCTCTTTTTCATCCATTTGTTTGTCTCTTGTCCTCTATTTCTTCATCTCTCTCTTCTTCTTCAAAAACCAAGCAAAGGTTGGACCTCTAAGAAATTTAAGCATTCATTGTGAATTCTAAGGTAAGGGCCTCAATCTACATCTTCCAAGCTTCAATTCAAACTATCAAAACCAATATTTGGCCTTAGTAACCAAAAATGGGTTTTAGTGGGGTTTATAAAATCTTAGGATTCTAATATGTTTTTGGGGAGTTTTGAGTTGTAGAAATCGTTTCAGATCTTTCCTTAAGTCTTGGAATGAGTTAACAACTTATTTTCATTGTTTTACTTAGTGAAAGAGCAAGGGGAGAGCTCTAAGGCAAGGGGCAAGGAAAAACTAGTCCTTGGTTGATTTGGGGATCTTCTCAGCAGCTAAGAATCAAGGTAACACGATTCTACCTTGTACATACCCGCATGTAGGTCATTAAATGTGTATGAACAGTTTGTTTGGCTTGTGGAAGCATGCTAAAGTATATCCATGGTAAATTATGCATTTGATGTTTGTAAGCATGAAATATGACTCCTTTTGACATCTAAGACCTTAAATAAGACTATTAAAAATGTTTGCTAGTCTTAGGGGAGTGAATGGGTGAGTTTGGGATGTGATTTCGCGCTCAAAACAGGGCACTTCATTCGTCAGTATTGGTACTGGAGAACATGATCGATATTGTTCTTCATGGAAGGCTAAAACAAAGGCAATTTGTGAGGGTATTATGATACTCCCTCAAGAAGTATCGATATTCGGGGTTCGATCTCGATACTCAAGGGGTGGTATCAATACATCGAAGCTATTTTATATTATTGGCACAATATCGATACCATCGTTAATTTTAGGCAATTTGATTCTTTCTATTTGAGTGATCGAGTTTGGGTGTTTTGAGATCGTATAAACTCTAAATATCTGATACAGGAGAAAACAATCAAGTTAATTGAAATCAGACCTAGAAATCAAGCAAGTTAGGATGACATAAGATTGACCTTTGGATGACTCTCGGGAAACGATTAGGACACCTGAGTTACTCTAGTATTATGACTAGCGGTGCTTAATGAGTTGAGCAGCTCACGAGAAGTTTAAACTTGACTCGGTCAAAGCTCGGTAAAAACTCAACTAAGGTTGACTCAACTCGAGCTCGACTCGAGACCCTAACAAGTTGAGTCGAGCAAGGTCCAAATCGACTCGATAAGTTTGTGCACAACTCGATAAGTTTTTGAACAACTCGTTAATTTTTTATATAATTTTCAGTAGTTATCTTAAAAATTATTTCATATACTCAAAAATCAAACCTTATTTATAATTTTAATTTATTTATGGATTGATACTTTGCAATTTAGACTTTAAAATTAGTTCATACACTATTTTGATAAATTTTTTAGTTAACTTTATTAATTTATGTTTATATTAAGTTCTATATATTATTAGTAGATTTTACCTATAGTTAAGAAAATAAGGTAAAAATTTCGATGAGCTTACAGAACAACAAGGCGAGCAATGGGCATCGAGCTTAACAAGTAACGAGCTTAATAAGTGACGAGCTTAATGAGCAACAAGTTTTCTTAACGAGCACAAGTTGAACAAAATTTTAACGAGCAACGAGTCGAGCAACAAAATTTTTTAACAAGCACGAGTAGAGCACTGCCTAACTAGTGATCGACTTGCTAGATAAACACCCCTAATTATGACAACCATCCTCTGTTTGTGAAATATCCATATATTGTTTGATCAAGTACGCATCTGATGCATGTAAAATTTTAGATCATACCCCTATGCTCGAATAGGTTTGGGATGTGAGCTTCCGATGCACATAAAATTTTGGTCCTCACTTCGACCTCTCTGGTATCTGAGATAGACTAGGGCTCTAAGTTTCGATGCACATAAAATTATAGTTCTTACCCCAAAGCTATCACGTTCTTACCCCGAAGCTATCACGTTCTAGATAGGATGTTATGCTGTTCGAGATGCACATAAAATTCCTCCGACCACATCATTAGGCCTATATCATGTTTTTTTGTATATTTGCATGTTTATGACTTTATGCATCGGTATGTTCATATATTGAATGCATGTAGTATTGTATAGTAATTTTTGTGGCACTGAGATTGAGCTCAATGTATCAAATGTGTTTTCGTGCGCAAGTCAATAGAGGATTGTTAAGGAGCCTGTGGTACTGGTACATTCTAGATCAGCTATTTCAGAGTATGTCTTTAGTCTGCTAGAGGGCATATATTTTATATGGACCTTGTATTTTTTCAAATCATAACTCTATTTTGATTTAAAACATATTAGTTATATTTGTACGTATTTGGGAGACTCTTGTATTTTGTAGACTTTGATTTTGATTTTGTTTATGTTATTGTGAATGATTATGATATTTTATAAACGTTTTGAAAAGAAATTTTTGACTTGGCCATTTCGATGGTTCCGTGTGACATCATAATTAATGGACCTTAGAGTCAGACTAGATTAGGGTATTAAATTTAGTGATATCAGAGCATCCATGTTTAGTCATTCCTAGGATCTACGAGTCAGACTCAGTAAACGTCTCCGTAAGTATATGCCCCTAGAGTGTCAAGAATACTTAAGTTTATGTAATGATGATAGTGTCATTTCTTTCCTTTCTAATTGCAGGATTAGCTTATGATTGATAGTACCGTTCCTAGTCATGAGGGTAAGGAGGAGAGTCATGCCTCCCTTGCTGGTGATACCAGTGATGATTTTATCCCAGACTTTGAGTACAAGTTTTCTACAGATGTTGAAGTTAATGAGACGACCTTCTTTTGTCACCTGACCTCGACTCTTAGGCAGATTGTTTAAGCCATTTTGAGTTCATCTGCTATTCCACCTCCCACACTGTTACCCCTAGTTTAGCCTATTATAGCGCCTCATGAGTCTCTGATCAATAGGCTCCGTAGGTATATGACCATCGACTTTTATGGATTTGGAGATAACAATCATATCTCTACAGAACAGTACCTTAGGGAGACATTTCATATCTTACGTTAGTCGCACCTCACTCCAAATGGAAAGCTAGAGTGTGTCACATCCCTTTTGAAGGGTTATAGGATTAACTAGTGGGAGACCGTAGAGTTGGCGATGAACCCAGAGAGACACACCTAGGAGTAATTCTTATTAAAGTTCAGAGAAAAATAATCGAAGAGGTTTGTACCGATGATTTGAAAGACCAGTTCTTGCACCTAACCCAGGGTGATAGGACTGTACTAGAGTAGAAAAAGAGTTCATTTGGTTGAGTTTTTATGCACCTGAGCTCGTGTCGACCAAGGCTCACTACTGTAGGAGGTTTAGGGAGGGCCTCCACTTGGACACTCTCTCTCATTTAGCACTCGACCCTCTCTGTATCTTTGTAGAGCTAACTCATTATGAAAAAGTAGTTGAGAGGATTCTATACAAGAAATCTCAGGTGATGAACAATTAAGTGGGTTAGAGTTGGAGGGCTCTAGAGGCCATTAGGCTATCTCAGTCATCAGGGATGTAGGCCAGGGCACCCAGAGTTTAGGGAGACCACCATCAGGGTTGTCTAAGGAAGCAACTCATAGTTTATATCGTGGAGGTAGATTTGGCTCTTACAGGAGACCCTTGTCATCAGTTACTGGATCGAGCGCAAGTAGGTCAGAGTGGGCACCAACTCACCCGGTGTGCTCAACCTGTGATATGAGGTTCCTAGAGGAGTTATCAAGCGATATGTGGTTGCTTCAATTGTGGGTCTCTAGATAATTTTTTCAGAGACTGTCCCAGATATCAAAGTTCACTCCCCTGTCATCATATAGAATTACAACATCTATTTAGTGAGACCTAGGGTTCTCGAGGAGTGGTAGAGCTATTTTAGGGTGGTACAGTAGATGCAATGCTAGATCCAAGATCAGTCAGGATCCTAAAGTAGCCTCATGCCAGTATATCGTTTGAGCCCATGAAGAATGCGATGTTGTTGATGTGATCTTAGGTATATTTACAATTTTCTCTGTTCTTGTTATCATATTAGTATATATGGATTTCACACACTCCTATGTTTGCTATGATCTAGTTAGAGAAAAATATCCCAGCGAAAGATTTAGAGATAGGGGTCAGAGTATCTAGTCCCTTAGGATTAGATGTCTTCGTTGACAAGGTTCACCAACAATGTCCCATGGTACTTCAAGGTCAGATATTCCTAGCCGACTCGATGGAACTACCATTTCAGGAGTTTAATGTAATCTTAGGCATGGATTGGATTTTAGAGCACGATGATAGTTTGAGGTGCAAGGCGAGGTAACTTGAAAAGTAACTTAAACTTTTCAATGATGATGGGACCAAGGTAGTGATGGCTAACGAGAGATCAGATTGCACTGCCAAAATTGTTTTCATCGTTATAGCTTAGAGATTGTTGAGTCAATGGTGCAAAGTCTTCTTTGCTCTTGTGTGGACACACGATTTTCTATTTCGATGCTTAAGGATATTCGTACGATGCAAAAGTTCAACGATGTATTCTCGGAGGAGTTACCAGGGTTACTGTCCGATTGTGAGGTTGAGTTCAGTATAGAGGTATTACCAAGTTCTTCTCTGGTGTACATTGCTCCCTATCTCATGGTCGGCATAGAGCTAAAAGAATAAAGAATCAGATCCAATAGTTACAGGAAAGGGGTTTCATTCGACCGAGTTTTTTGTCTTGGAAAGCACTAGTCCTTTTTGTCAAGAAAAAGGATGGGTCGATGAGGTTATGCATCGACTATTGGTAGTTAAATAAGTTGACTATCAAGAACTACTATCCTCTCCCTAGGATATATGATCTCTTCAACCAGCTAAAAGGAGCATATGTGTTTTCCAAAATTAATTTGAGATCAGGGCATTACCATTTGAAAGTTAAGGATGTCGACAATGCCAAGACAAATTTCAGGACAAGATATAACCAATTATGAGTTCCTTGTAATGCCGTTTGGACTCACCATTGCCCTTGCGGCATTAATGGATTTGATGAACTGAGTATTTCATCCCTACCTAGATCAATTTTCTAGTTGTTTTCATCGATGATATCCTTCTACCCTCTCGGTTTGAGGAAGAACATGATCAACACATTCACATCATTCTACAGACACTTTGGGATCGTCAGTTATATGTTAAGTTTAGGAAGTGAGTATTCTGGTTGATAGAGGTTGTATTTTAGGGTCATATAGTAGAAGTTGATGGCATTCGAGTAGACCCTTAGAAGATTTAGACATTGTTAGAGTGAGGACCACCTAAGAATGTTATCAAAGTGCATAGTATCTTAAGCAAGTTAAAATAAATCCTCACTCAATGATTACGACACCATTAATCAAGTTACTTCAGAAGGAAGTGCCTTTTGCATGGAACGAGAAATGCCAAAAGTGTTTTGAGCGGTTAAAATAAATCCCCACTCAAGCTCCAATTTTGACACAACAGAAATCGTGTAAAGACTTCACTGTGCTTAGTGATACATCAATAAATAGTTTGGGATGTGTGTTGATGCAATAAGGGAAATTAGTGGCCTATGTGCCTCGTTAGCTCAAGCCTCAAGAGTGAAACCTTCCTACCAATAATTTGAAACTTATCGCGGTGGTTTTCACATTGTTGATCTGGAGGCACTACTTGTTTGGGGAGAAGTGTCTGAATTTTGTTGCTAAGTGCTTAGTGTGCCACCAAGTTAAGGCATAACAATAGGTTCCCTAAGGATTACTGTAACCGGTTTTAATATCGTAGTGGAAATGTGATATAGTGACCATGGATGTCGTATCTGGTTTACCGATGACAATATCCGTATATGATGCAGTATGGGTTATAGTGGATCGATTAACCAAATCCACTCATTTTCTTCCAGTTTACATGGATTTCATGTTATAGAGATTGGCACAGTTGTACATCCGCGAGATTGTGAGGTTGTATGGAGTTCCTATATCAATTATATCTGATAGAGATCCATGTTTCACCTCTCAGTTCTGGAAAATGCTACATGTAGCCTTAGGTACCAAGTTACACTTTAGCATCGCCTTCCATCTTCAGACAGACGGGCAGTCTGAGCGTCTTATTTAGATTTTGGAAGATATGCTTAGGTGCTTTGTTTTAGATCTTGAGGGCAGTTGGGAAGATCATTTGCCTTTGGTGGAGTTCACGTACAATAACAGTTATCAGGCAAGCATTCAGATGGTTTTGTATAAAGCCCTTTATAGACGTAAATGTAGAACACCATTATGTTAGACAGAGCTTTACAAGTGTAAGATCCTATGACCCAACTTGATCTGAGAAATCAAAGAGAAATTTTATTTAATTGAAAGTCGGTTGAAAGAAGCTTTTGACAGACATAGATCGTATGCCGACGTAATGTGCAAGGATATCAAGTTTACAATGGAAGACAAAGTGTTTATCAGGTTTCCCCATGAAAAAATGTATTGTAGTTTGGTCATAAGGGTAAATTGACTCCACCAGTGGCTTATCGATTAGCTTTCCTTCTAGAGTTAGAGAGCATTCACAACGTGTTCCATGTTTCCATACTTAAGAGATACTGATTTGATTCGTCCCACTTTATGCACCTTGAGCAAGTTAAAGTAAGTCAAGACCTAACTTACGTGGAAGAACCGATTCGAATCCTCGCTAGAGACATTAACGAATTGAGAAACAAGAGGATTACATTGGTGAAAGTTTTGTGGAAGAACCATGGCGTAGAAGAGATGACATGGTAAACTGAGGAAGACATGCAACTTTAGTACATATCTTCTATTTAGATAAATTTTGAAGATGAAATTTCATCTTAGGAGGGGAAAGTTGTACCGCCTTAAATCTTGGGTTAGGATTTTCAAGTTTATTCGAATAGTTTTTAGAATAAATTCCCCTTAGCTTATGAAGCGTTGGACCTAAATAGAATTGATTTGGGCTTGAGATGAGCCTAATAAGAATTAAAAAGTGTGTTTTTAATCTTGACCCAAATATAGAGGGACCAGGGGAGTAATTCCCTATTTTTTCAAAAGAAAGCTAAAACCCGATAAATAGGATGATATCACGTCTGCCATATTCTGCTCTTTTTCATCCCTTTGTTTGTCTATTCTCCTCCATTTCTTCATCTTCCTTGTTCTTCAAGAATAAAGCAAATGTTGGACCTTTAAGAAATTTAAGCATCCATTGTGAATGCTAAGCTAAGAGCCTCATTCTACATTTTCTAAGCTTCAATTCAAGCTATCAAAACCAAGATTTAGCCTTAGTAACAAAAAGGGTTTTATTGGGGTTTATGAAATCGTAGGATTCTAATATGGTTTTGGGGAGTTTTGAGTTGTAGATATCATTTCAAGTCTTTTCTTAAGTCCTAGAATGAGCTAAAAACTCATTTTTCATTGTTTTGATTAGTGAAAGAGCAAAGGGAGAGCTCTAAGGTAAGGGGCAAGGAAAAACTAGTCCTTAGTTGATTTTGGGACCTTCTCAATATCTAAGAATCAAGGTAACACAATTCTAACTTGTCCATGTCGCATGTAGGTCATTAAATGTGCATGAATGGTTTGTTTGGCTCATGAAAGCATGCTAGAGTAAATTCATTATAAATTATGTATTTGGTGTTTGTAAGCATGAAAGATGACTCCTTTTAACCTCTAAGACCTTAAATAAGACTTTAAAAAAAATTTAGTCTTAGGGGAGTGAATGGGTGAGTTTTGGGAAGTGATTTCATGCCCAAAATAGGGCGCTTCAAGTCATCAATATTGGTATTGTTCTTACTGAAAGAATAATACTGATATTGTTCTTCATATAAAGGGTTAAAATAAAGATAATTTGTAAGGGTAGTATCGATACTCGGAGTTTGGTATATATACTCAAGGGGTGGTATCAATACCGTTGGTAAGTTAAGGATTCCATAATGCAATTTTGTTATCTATATTCATGGAAGTATCGATACCAAGTGTATAGTATTGATACTCCCCATAGGATTATCGATACCAGGGTATTTTTCAAGACATCGAAGCTATTTTTAGTGTCGATGCCATCGTTAATTTTTGGGTAGTTTGGTTATTTTAATTTGAGCGATCGGGTTTGGGTGTTTTAAGGTCGTACAAGCTCGAAAATTGTGATACAAGAAAAAATAATCAAGTTAACTGAAATCACACCTAGAAATCAAGCAAGTTAGGATGACATATGATTGGCCTTTGTGTGATGCTCGAGAAACGGTTAGGATCACACTAAAATTACACTTGTATATATATATATATATATTACACATTTTCTTCATGTACAATAAAATTGTGCATATGTAACACATTTATAAATTGCTCTTTTTAACCATTGGGTGTGACCCTGTAGTTCCCTATAACGTTAGTGGTAATAATTAGAACCATTCTAATATTACAAAAAATAAGTGACATCTAGTAATATATAATTGTTACCTAAGTTACAGGAAGTCATGATTTGACATAATATGTTCATGACTAACTCTTTTAATGTATTATATTCTTTTATCCTTTATATCTAGAATAGGCACAAGTCTTGGAATAGTCACACTTGTATAGCCCATCTATTATTTATTGATATCTAGAGTAGACTATAACAAACGAATAATTTATGATATCCCCATATTAACTTATTCGAGCATAACCATGCATTTCTAGTCTCACTCAATCAAGTGGCCTATTATATATTTCCTATTATGTAGGAAGGACAAATCTTATGTCAATCATTCACACCCCACTATATATATCGTGATATGTTCAATATCAGTCTTTATAGTGCAACATGTTACGAAGCATGTTTAACTATATCAAAACATAATACAATACATGTTGAGATAGTAATGATCTCAATTCTAAGGATCATACATATAGTTGTCACCATGAGAAATATCTTGACCGTTGCGTAATAATCAATGACATATACTTATAGCAGGGTCAATCCAATACAATGTTCTCCAATAACATATTCATGTATCAATTCTAACATCTCTATGTCAATGACAGCTCATTGTCATCAATCAATAACATGTTAGTCTTAAGCCTATTACATTGTCCATTCCCATAATAATACTAGACTAAGGATCTTTTAATAATAATCATATTATTATATGGACATTATTATCTTTTAGTTTATTTAATGCAAAGAAATATAACAAAAGAAAATAATAGTAATGTCTTTATTCAATAAATACGTTAAGAAAATATGTCAATATAATCATCATATGATTAGCCTTTGGGTATACTCTAACAATGACTTTACGCTCTGACATGTTCATGTAATGAATGCATGTAGTATTACATAGTTATTTTTGTTGCACTGAGCTTGTGAGCTCATTGTATGGGATATTTTTCTATACGTAGGTCAGTAGAGTATCTATGAGGAGCCTACCATACCAATACATTCCATATCATCTTTTTCAAAGTATGTATTGAGTTAGTTAGAGGGCATGTATTTTATATGGACCTTGTATTTATTTGAGTCATAACTATATTTTGATTTAAAACTTATTGGTTGTATTTGTACGTATTTGGAACACTCCCTTATATTGTAAACTTTGATTTTGATTTTGTTTATGCTATGAAAAATGATTATTATATTTTATAAATGTTTTGAAAAGAATTTTTAGGGTTGCCCATTTTGATGGTTCTGCGTGGCATCATAATCCATGGACTTTCGGGTCAGACTGGATTAGGGTGTTACACTTTTATTGTTCTATATCTTTTGTTGTATGGTATATTTTACTATATTGTTACTTTTACTGTATTATTTCTTTTAGTTCATTTTTACAGACCAATTTATAATCATGAGAGTACATGGCACACGAGTTCGAAATGAGTTATTTGTATGCATGCAATATAAACTGCCAGCAACTATATGGTACATTAGTGCCCAGTGTCCAGTATAATAACTGCATATGTCTGTATGGCACATTAATGCCTTGTCTGTAGTATGACTGCCTAGAATATGTAATTGTATGGCACATTCAGTGCATTGTGATTGCACCGTAGGTATATTGTATTGTAATGTTGATAACTCCGTAAAAAGACTATATTTTGGGTCTTTTTACTCAAGTTATTGATTGTCTAAAAGCTATTGTCATAAGAGTTTTAGCTGCATATAGTTGCATTTAGGGCATTTCATTGCATGAGATGGAAAGTTTTGTCGCATTTAGTTTTTCTTGATAAAATTATTGTCGCTGATGAGAATGGTTGTGTGTTGGTTGTATTTATGCAAATGATGGGAAATGACTGAGGATAGAGTTATTTGCCATGACAATTTTAGAGCGAGGGCCAAAGGAACTGATGATTATGTCCGTGAGAAAATTTTCATAGCGACAAGTTTTTCTTACAAGTTTGGACGTAGTACAAGACAAAGTAGTTGACATCATGCAACTAGCTTTCCAATGTACCTCACGTGAACCCCGTGCCCTGTTGATAATTTGGGACCACTGTCATCTGCCATGATATCACATTTTGGGCATGAATTTAAGGGCATTTGAGGGAATCTAATGGGCATAAAACCCTATAAATTCCTCACTATAAATAGGAAATGATGCCTACGATTTCAAGAGACATTCTTACCTACCCTAAAAGCTTTGAAATGGCAACTACAACTCATTCTTCTCCACCGTTCTCCTCTATTTTTTTTCTTGGTGTCCTCCATATTCGGGCTTCGTCGGAGTAGCTGCTAGGCACTTAAGAGAGGCTAGCACGTTAGAGCAGTCATGGTGGTGGTCTGACGTCATGACAACAACTCTGTTTTGGGAGTTTTCTTTACCTCGTTCTTCATTTCTTATATGTTTAAAGGGCTTGTACTTAATGAATATTTTGGGATGATTTTAGCCACACCATAAATTGTTTTACTTGGCATTGGATTTTGTTGGGATGGTGTTTTTACTTTTTGTTTAATGGATGAGTAAGTATTTTTTTTTGTTTTATGTTGTTCTGATCATTGTTTTAACTTTATGTTGTAGCATTATAGAGCTTTTGGGTGATTACCTGATGACATGACATAAAATTATTAGTCATTGTAAGAGCTATTGATAGATAGCCATTTTTCTAAGAGTATATATCTATTCTTGAGATAGTTAGGTTAGATATACATGAACAAGGGAACTAACCCAGGATGGTGAGGTTTTAATCCGTCTTAGAGATAAAGAGAGGGTTTCAAGCGAGTAAAAGTGATAACACTTAATCAATATTCTAGGGTCACAGTTTACGTTGAGAGGTATTGATGTGGCAATAGTTTTATCAGGCTCCTTACTAGAGATAACCTAGGATCACTTCTAGTAAATCATGTCCAACAATATAGGCATAGCGTACTTATATCATCCTAGACATAGAATAACTTCTCGTCTTAGCAAATCCAACCCATGTGCTCCGTAAGAAGTCTGTTTGTATGAGGTTTTCAGTCTTTATTCAGAAATCATATATTTCTTTCCTTAGCAATTTTTTTATTATTTACTCTTAAATAAATTTCTTGCCACGACACAAAATTCCTGTTCACTTCACTTCGCAAAAATTTCTTGCCATAGCATATTGTTTTCCATCTTTTCATACAATCTGCCACAACATATATTTTCCTTGTTTATATCATTAGACTTAGACACTTAAGATTAGTTAGTGACACATTTTCCTAATTATAACTTGCTTTAAAGAATTCCCTCAATCCTTGTGGAGACGATACTCACTCATTATTATATTACTTGCATCGATTGTGTATACTTGCATAGATTTACATGCCATAACACACATATTTACACACAATCAAGTTTTTGGCGTCGTTGCTGAGGATTGGCAACTGAAGGGAATTTTTAAAGTTTTTCCATAGCAAGTCTTTCTTGTCACATTTTTGTTTTAGTTTTACTTGTTTGTTTTCTTTATTTATTTTGTAGGATTTTTTGTTGCATGACCAGAAGAACTATCGAAGAACCATTACTACCCATTGAACTTGAAATTGAGTAAATTTTTAGACAAAGGCAATGTGCTCAGTGTGCCTAAAACAATATGTATCGATTACAAGATCAAGGTGGTGACCAAGTGGAGGATCAGGTAGATTCAAATACCATATCAAATAATATTCACATAAATGCTGCAAGACCACGTGCTATATGAGATCACTTAACTCCTATTCTTGCTGATCTCAATCCTGGAATCGTGGCACCCAAAATTCAGGCAGCCCACTTTGAGATCAATCCAGTGATGTTCAACATGTTGAACTCGATCGGCCAATTTACAGGCATGCCTAATGAAGGAGCTAGTAAACACATTCGTGTTTTCCTTGAAATGTGGGACTCGTTTAGGCAGCAAAGAGTTCATAAATATGTTCTAAAGCTAAAGTTATTCCCCTAATCTTTGAGTAACCGAGCAAGAATTTGGCTTAGTGGAGTCCCATCTGGCTCGATGGAGTCTTGGACATATTTGGGCAAAATATATTTGTTGTGGTATAATCCGCCCAACATAAACACGTAACTTCGCAATGTCATAGCAAGTTTTCCTCAAGCTAATGAGGAGTCAATGTATGAGTGTTGGGACCGATATAAGAGTTTTCTTTGTAAATGCACCAACCACAGATTCCACGACTAGACTCAAGTCATGATGTTCTATAATGGAGTCAATGCACCCACTCTCATGATGTTAGATACCTCTACAAATGGTATTTTGCTTGTAAGTCACCTGAGGAAGCTTTTGATATCCTTGATAAGATAACCAAAAACGATTATCAATTCCCCTCTACAAGTCTTGGAATTGGTGAAAGGTACCTGGGGCATTTGAACTTGACACCAAAGATTCTGTGTCCGCCCAACTATCTTCCATAACAAATATGATGAAAAATCTACAACGTTTCAATAAGGTGAAAGAACTAAAAGCAACCAGCTCAACATGTATTTTTTGTTATAGCAATCACTATGAGAGTGAATGCACTGATAATCAGGAGTTTATCAATTTCGTGGGAAATTTCAATCGAAGAAACAACAATCACCCCTATTCTAACACCTACAACCCATGATGGTGTCAACATCTTATTTTTTATTGGGGTAATGAAGCAACTCACTATAACCACGCAAGCAACTTAAATAGGCTAAAACAAAATATTTTTGAACCTTCAAATTTCTAGTATCAATATATATTGTGGAAAAATATTAACAAATGTTCAGCGTCTTCCTCAAATGCTAACTCCCTTGAAGCTTCTCTGCAAGATTTTATGGCTTTGATAAAAGATTTCATGGCTTCAAAAAAGGCCTTGTTGCACAAACACTCATCAATACTTAAAAGTCAATGCACCCTTTTACAAAGCCAAGTAACCTTGTTGTAAAGACATAGATCATCTTCGAGAGCGTTGGAGAACCAAGTGGGCCAAATTGCCACAAAACTATATTCTTGTCCACAAGGAAGCCTCCCTAGTGATACTGAGGCCACTAACCCTCATGTAAAGGAGTAATATAGTGCATTTACACTAAGAAGTGGCTCCCAGCTTAATCAAGAAGATAAGTTTGGGTGGAAGAACCAAGAAATTTCTCGCCATGGAATTGTACTAAAAGAATTTGAAGGTCCAGCTGAAGATTCTGTTCAAGAGGAATTGCCTATAGAGAAGGACAAGGATGAGGGTTAAACCAGTCATCCTACAGATGGAGTAAAAACTAATGCCATGGAAAAAGTTTCAGCCTCATCTGCAACGAATGAAGTTAGATTCCCACCACCCTTCCCTCAACGGTTAAAGAAACATAACAATGAGATCCAGATCAAAAAGTTTGTTGATGTCCTTGATAAGATATATATCAATGTGCCACTACTTGAGGCCATTGATCAGATGCATAAAGGATGTCGTCACAAAGAAGAGAAAAGTGAAAAGACTAGAAAATGTTGCCACGATGAAAGAATATTATTCTGCACTGAGTAAACTTCCACCGAAGCGAAAGGATCCTGACAGCTTTGTTATTCCTTGTTCCATTTATGAAATCTATGTTGGGAGAGCTCTATATAACTTGGGGTCAAGTGTAAATCTGATGCCCACTTCTATATTTTTTAAGCTTAGAATGGGTAATGCTCGACTAACCATCGTGATCTTGTAACTAGATAACTGATCACATCATCGTCCCGATGGTAGAATAGAAGATGTCATAGTCAAGGTGGACAAGTTCGTGTTTTCAACAGACTTTCTCATTCTAGACATGATGTCGACGACAATGCACTTATTATTCTTGTGTGTCACTTCTTGGCCACTGGGTGTATCTTAATAGAATGTGAGAATGGAGAGTTCATTATGAGGGTTGTCGAACATATTTTCACAATCAGTGTCTTCAACACTCTTAAATATGTTGATGATTATGAAGAATGCTAATGCATTGAAGACATGGATTCAATGGAGGAAGCGGGAGCTGAAAGTTTTGGTCAAGGTAAATTTTTACAACTAGAGGAGTATGAAAATTTTAGCCATGGCAATTTTTCCAGAAGGAAGAGTACAGAAAAATTTGCCACGACGAGTTTTTCCAGACTTAGGCAGATGAGAGATTTACTGAAGATGAAGCATATATGGAGTCTGAGGAATATTCATTAGAGGTGGAATAGTCTAGCTTGCTTCAAGCTATACTAGGTATGAAATTCAAACCCCTTAACTTTAATGAATTTATTCCTCCAAAACCTTCACTACAACATGCACCTACCTTGGAACTTAAACCTTTTTCATCACATTTAAAATATGCTTATCAACTTAGTGATGACAATTTGCTAGTTATAATGCCTGGTAGTCTAACCTTCAAGCAAGAATATAGTTTGTTAAATGTTTTGTCACAGTATAAAAAAGCTCTAAGGTGAACCATGGCAGACTTAAAGGGAATTAGCCCTAACATATGCATGCACAAGATTCACATTTGATGATTTCTTTCATCAAAGAATTAGCCCTAACATATGTATAAGGAGTTTCTTGGGATATACGGGATTCTATAGGCGATTCATCAAAGAGTTTTCAAATATTTTCAAAACCTTTATGTCTTTTACTATAGCAAAATCAGCCGTTCGGGTTTATAGATGATTGCTTCAGCGCATTCAAGGAGCTGAAGAAACTTGCCACGACACCAATAGTTATTCCACCTTACTAGAATTCCCCATTCGAGCTGATGTATGATGCTAGTGACTACGTAGTGGAGGTGCTGCTAGGACAAAGGGAAGCTAAAATATTTAATGTGTTCTATTATGCTAGTCATACCCTGAATGACGCACAACTTTACTATACCACCACTAAAAATAATTACTTGTCATGTTATTCACTTTCGATAAGTTTAGGGCATACCTTATAGGCACTAAGGTAATTGTGCAAACTAAGCACTCCACCATTAAATACTTAGTGAATGAAAATGATGGAAAACATATGCTTATTAGATGGATACTCTTGTTGTAATAATTCAATCTAGAGGTTAAAGATAGAAAGGGTACCGAGAACCAAGTAGCGAATCATTTGTTTAGGCTAGAGAACAAAAAAATTTGCCATGACATGATTAAAACCAAGGAGGAATTTCCATACGAGATAATATTATTTTTCGCAGTAGCATCATGGTTAGATGATATAGTTAATTTTCTTGTTAGTGGTATTATGCCTCCAAATTTATCTTGCCATGGTAGAAAAAAAGTTCAGACATGATGTGCGCCATTATTATTAAGATGAACCATTCCTATTCAAGAAATGTGCCGATTAGATGATTCGGAGATACGTCTCCGAAGAATAACACAAAGAGATCCTATTCTATTGCCATACATCCTAATAGGAGGGCAATTTGGTGGGACTAAGACTGTTATAATCTGGCTTTTATTGACCCACCTTATTCAAGGATGCGTATGACTTCTACAAGTCATGTGATTACTATCAATACACTCGAAACATATAAAAAAGAAATGAGATGCCATGGCAAAATATTTTGGAAGTAGAGCTCTTCGATGTATGACAATAGAATTTATAGGACCATTCTCGTCATCCTTTGGCGATATGTACATACTTTTGGCTGTGGATTACGTGTATAAATGGGTTGTGAACGTAGTAACTCCTAAGAATGACTCCAAGACCATGCTAAAATTTTTATACAAAAACATTTTCACACATTTTGGAGCACCAAGGGCGATCATTATTGTTGAGGGCACCCACTTTGATAAAAAATTAATTAACAAGGCATCGCAAAGATATGGGGTGCGCCATAAGATTTCCACATCATACCACCCCCAAACCAATGGACATGCTGAGGTCTTCAACCATGAGATCATGCAAATACTTGAAAATGTAGTAAACTCAAGGAGTAAAGATTGGTCACCAAAGCTCGATGAGACACTGTGGGCTTACCGAACAACTTTCAAGCGCCACTAGGGATGTTCCCATTCAAGTGATTTATGGAAAGGCTTGTCATTTACCTGTAGAACTGGAACATAAGGCTTTTTGTGCCATCAAGAAACTTAACTTGGATGCATAACTTGCTGGAGAAAGAAGGTTATTAGAACTAAACGAGATAGAGGATTTTAGAGCTCATGCTTATGAGAATGCTCATCTTTAGAAGGAAAAAACAAAGAGGTGGCATGACATAAAAATTTTGTCTTGGTAATTTTTCTGGCCAATAAGTACTCCTCTACAACTCTAGGTTGAAGTTGATTTCGAGAAAATTGGAGTCAAGATGGTCGGGGCCTTTCCTAGTGCATCAAGTGCATTCCCATAGGGTAATAGAAATAAAGAATCTATAAGATTGAATAATTTTTAAAATGAATGGCCAAAGGCTGAAGGCCTATAATGGAGTACCCATCGTGCGTGATAAATCAGCGTTGTTGCTTCATAATGCCTGAGAGTTTGCCCCAATGCCTTTAAAATATCTGCCATGACAAATTATTTTTGCATTCTGTACATAAATGAATTAATTTCCTTTAATTTGAATGAGTTTTATTTGCTTTTATTATCCTTATTTTATTCTAAAATTTTATCTTTTAGCTTTCTTTTGCATAGGTGTAGCCTAGGGTGAGTGTTCACACATTGGAAGAGGTTGTGGCTCCAGCGATGGTAAAGGAGTTCTACACGCACTTGGAATGCCCATCTCAACACTCCATGTATGTCAGGGGTAAGCTCATTCTATTTACTTCCTTAGCCATCAACCGTTATTTCAAGCTTGAGAATGTTGAAAATCAGTACAAGAAATTCGTTGTCGACGCAGACTCTGAAACATACGATGGCATACTCGAGGATATTTGTTTCGGGTTGGCTAAGTGTGAAGGAAATGCCCCAATCGCTAGAGAATTGGTCGTCGTGCCCTAAAGCTGATAGCCAAGTTGTGGAACTATTTCATAAAGGCTCGCTTGATTCCCACATCCCACAACTCAACTATTGCTAAGGTGTCTGGTCCTGCTTCACTCAATCATATATGACTGATAGATAAATGTTGGAGAGATCATCGTCGAAAAAATACATGAGTGCACCAAAAATAAGAAAGGTACTTTAATTTTTTTCAAATCTAATTACTGCTTTATGCCAAAAAATAAAGTTCTCATGGAAACCCTTGTGGAATTTATTAACACCAAGGAGGGAATCACAAAGAGAAAGGTGTCTGCGCTGAAGAGTTTTGATGAAGAAACCCCATGTAAACTTTTGGACAGAGGTGCGAAAATTGTTGTTGCTGCAAGGATTGTTGCTATGGTGACTGCCACCTGTGAAACTAAGGAAAAGATTGAGTGACTAGAGGGCTATATGCAAACTTTTTTTCCAATACATCAAAGAAAGGGACACTAAACCCAACTAATACTTTAAAGAGTTGATGCCAATCAACAATGAGAATTTACCCACTCTCCCTCATAAACTTTTGCCCAAACCAAAGTCTGTTGCAGCACAAACTGGGAAGTGAAAATTTTCATATTGACTCTCCAATTGACACCTCCCCAATTGCTACACATTTCCCCTAGTTTCTGAAGAGGGAGGAGCATAAAATGATGAGCACCACAACCTAATATCTTCATAGAACACTCAAGTGCTTGAGGAAAAGTTGTTCATTGATGAGGAAGAGGCCCTAAAGTTGTTGTTAACCCAGATGTTGAGAACACTGCTTCTGGGCCAGCTACTGAGCAAACCACTGAATTAGCTGTCAAACAAGAAGCACGCCAGCCCATGGTAGAGCCTATTGAGAACCCACCACCAGAGGAGTTGCCAAGGCAAGTTAGTCCCCCAAGGACAAGGCATCGCCTAAAGCGTTCAGCCGACTGTGCACATGTTGCTACCTCATCACCACACATGTCAGAGGACACATATTTTGATAGCCCACCCCTACTCAAAAGATGCCACACCCATGCATTCAGCAAAGCTGAACAACCACAGTGAGGTACCTCCACCACCTTTGTATTTGCATTGCATTTAGACTAGCTTAATTCACTTAGTATTCATGCATTGAGGATAATGCATCCCTCAAGTTTGGCGGAGGTATTGTGTTCATACTTAGTCAGTTGCATTGATAATGTTTAGTAGGAATTTTTTTGTTATGGCATGAGTTAAGATTAAGTTAGTTACTTGGAATAAGTTGATGATATCTGATGATGATAAAAAAAACTTTTTGTCATGGCCAGAAATTATTGTACATGACTGTTGAGGAGGATAGAACCAACTCTAGCCCTATGTCTTAATTATTTGTGACTCTTTGAACACGATTGTATGTTTTCTATTCTTGAGGAACTTAGAAAATTTTTATGAAATAACTTTTGCGCCCCGTGGCATAAATTTTTGGTAATAAACTTAACTACTATATCAATACATAAAAAGGCTAAGTTAAACTCCTTAATGTTGTGAATTATGTTGAATTACTACTAAATGCCTTGGCATAGATGTAGAGGGACACTACTTTTTATGACGGTATTACCTCGAAACCCCCTTGAATAAATGGCAACCATAGAACATGAGTGAATGAAAATAGTCACGAGATGACTCTTCCTAACTAGCTCAGGGATGGAAGGTATGCTCTCATTCATCTAGAGTGTGGGACGACAGTTGTGATAGGTTGACTCCCCTTGTGCATTGTAAAAAAATTAAAATATTGAAAAATCGAAAATATTAAAGATTAAAAGTTTAAGTGTTGAATAAATAGGAGTAAATATTGTAATTAATGAATAATTTTATGCCTCGGCAAAACAAAAGAACTTACTTAGAGACTTTCTAATTTTGTCAAGCATAGACTATATACAATCACATATATACTTACAAAGGATCTTGGCCTAGGGAAATGTACTTGACTTCTCAATTAGTCTAGCATGTTGAAGCCAAACGTTTTGTTGAGGGCTGAAATTTTAGAACACCTGACTGTCCTGATTTATACTTTTCCATAGCATTTTATTTTTATGCTAACCTTAACCAAATTTATGTTTAAACATTTCCAATTGATTTTAATCATTATTCAAGCTTGAAAACAATTTTATAACATCATTAACACAAAATTCTATCTTTAAATTATCAAAATCCAACTTGTTCTTCATCTACTCTAATAATCAAACCCATGATTCAAGTATGGATACAATGAAATATTATTACCAAATGATAGAGAATTTAATATAGATCATTTTTCTATTTCATAACTTAATTCAAAAATCAAAGGAAAAAGGACTAAAATGAAGAGAAATAATAAAACATACCTTGATTCTTTTCATTTATGGTGCACGGCATATATAGGGAGAAAAATAAGTTTTCTTGAGTATTCTACAAAAAATATTAGGTACACATGGCTTAAATTCTAATTAAAATGAATTTAAAATTCATTTTAGTCCCAAAAGTCAAATATACCCTTAATGACTCTTAATATTTACCTTCATGCCATCATTTCATATCCATTTCCATAACATTAAATAAATATAAAAATCATATTTATTGATTTTTGTCTTTTCACTTTTAATTTTTCAAAATTTCAATTTAGTCACTTAAATTCAATTATTCGACTTTAACATGGAAAACCACTTATATATACCGATTCGTGTTAAATTATACTGATTAAAACTAGGAGTATAATATTATTAACCTCGTACTATCATCCTAGAAATATTTGTAAACTTATGATTCTATTCGATTATCCGAAACTTTACCGAACTTTATCATTTAATAGCTCTTTAAACAAATTTTGGATCGGAATATGAATTCTATAAAGAATCCATTCTTACAAATGAACTTTTTATCTATTGAATAAATTTTCTTCTTGGTAAAATTACCACTTTGGACCTCAAACTTTCTCAAGTTTCTACTTTGACCAATAAACTTTCAAAATTTACATTTTGGCCACTTTTCAAAATTTTGGGGTATTAAAAATTTGGAATTTGAAAGTTCCTGAAAGAATTTTTGGTTTTCTTTAGCTAGCTTTGAAAGATAAATTGCTGACGAATTTGATATGTTTCTCTTGACATCTCGCCCCCTCAACGGCTTGTGATAATTGTGGTGCTAATGAACAATCTCTCTTGTATATCTGATAACTCCATAAAAATACTCTATTTCTAGTCTTTTTACTAAATTTATTGCTCATCTAAACAAAGTATTCACATCATATTAGTTGCATTTAGTTGCATTTAGGTTATATTTGTTTATGGTGAATAAGTTTTGCTTTGGCGAAATTTATTTGGTTTGACTGATGCTGTCGAGGAGAAAGGGCTTGTGTGGATTATGTATGTTCAGGAAATTACCTAAGGAAGAATATTTCAGTCGCGACAAAGTATTTTGCAAGGGCCAGTTGAATAGAGAAGGTAAAGACAGTTAGGAGCAGATTTATCTCGCCAAGGCAAGGTTTTTCTTGCAAGTCTGAAGCGGATATGAAGGATTGCCTATGTCAGATGCCAGCTAGACGACTACCTTCACGTGCAAGCAAGCCCTAAAGATTATGACAACAACCAGCTGTCTTTCCTTTTTTTAGCTTGGAAAAGAAAATAACGGGTATTTTGGGAATCTTCACTTAAGCGAAACCCTAGGAGGTTTCCCTTTATAAATACCAGACATGATCGCCAAAAAGGAAGACAATAAAGTGAAAAGACCTTTAACTGAAGCGTGAGTGAGCAACTGTAGTGCTTCCCCACCATTTTCCAACCGATCGTCTTTGGTGTACTCCATAGCCAGGCTATAGCAGAGTGGCGGTCAGGCCTCGAGAGAGCCTAGCCGCTAGGGCAGGCGCGGTGTTGATCAAAGATGTCACGACAGAGCCCCCAGTTTTGGGAGTCGTTTTTTCTTTGTTCTGAATTTCTTTACTTTTCTTGGGGTTGTATTAAAACGATGATACTTTGGTTGACTTTTTGATAACATCATGAACTTCTTTACTTGGTGTTAATCTTTGTTTTGCCTAAACAATTATTTTATGTTTTATGAATAATGAATTATGATTTTTCTCATGACTGTTTTGTTCATTGTTTAAATATTTTACCTTGACACTGTAAGAGTTTCGAGAGAGTGTCTAGGGTCTAGGTGAAACTCGTCTTGACAATGTAAGAGCTTCAAGAGATTGACGTTTATCTATATATTGATTCTTAGATTCGAGAAAATTATGATAGATCTACGTAAACAATGGAATGGATCTGAGATGGTGATGTTCTAACTTGTATACTTAGAGATAAAGAGAGAGTTTCAATCTACTAAAAGGGATAGACGCTAGACTAGGATAGACAACGATTATGGTTCACGCTGAGAAGTATTGCTACAACAATAGTCTGACAAACCAATGGTTGTAGTTAACGTTCAGTAGTATTGCCATAACAACCGTCTAAGAATACTCAGTAATATTGTCGAGCAGCTTAAGCATGTCATAACAATTCATTTTGGAATTAGAATAATTGCTTGTCATAACAAAAGATTAGCAAGAGTGCTATGTGAAAAGTCTTAATATGTGAGTTTTTTTGAATATATTTGAATCAACACTTGTCTTTGCCTTATTTATTTTAATTCGATAGTTTTGCATATTTATTTTATTTCAACCAAACTTTTTTACAACCATACGTGATAATATTTTCTTTTTTGTTTTATTGCTAATAGTTTTCTAGTTTGACAAGACTTCAAGAATTAGCTTGTGACAACTAGTTCTGGATGTGGTGAAATTTAAAAAAAACGACCAATCCCTGAGGAGACGATAACTCACTTACCCTATATTAATTGATTTGATTATGTATACTTCCACAGAATTGCTTGCCTTTGCATATATATTTAGAAGAGATCAGTATCCTACGAGATTGCCCTGAAATTTGTTCTCTTTAGCTAACTATTTTCCCTTTCAACATCAGTCTAAACCTTTTCAACATTTCTTTTCGATACTAGTTGGTCAGCGGAATATCTACTGCCAACTTTTGTTTTTTGAATGGAGGACATTTGAACCTACTCTTCAATTCACTGGTATGGCAAAGCTGGAAACGAAGTAATGAGGCTATTTTCGACGTGAATTTTTGGATAATGCTTCACTGTTTTATGTCTATTCTTGTTAAGAAAAAATCCATGGCTTTTCTATCACTCATAATTCCTCTACTAATCAATATTTGATAAATATGATTCAATGGTAGCCTCCCTCTCCTCGTTGGGTATGTTTTAACTCCAATTGAGCAGTCCCCCCACCACTAGTATTGGCTCGATTGACGGGGTGTTCTATGATTAAGATGGAAATTTCCTTTCTTCTTATAAAAAGAGTTCATACAAAACAAGTATTGTAGATGCTGAACTTTGGAGTGTTTATGACAGTCTTTTCCTTACTTGGAATTAAGGTTTCGGGCTGATAACTCCATAAAAAACTCTATTTCTAGTTTTTAGTTGCATTTAGGTTATAATTACATGTGGTGGATAAGTTTGCTTAGGCAAAATTTATTTGGTTTGATTGATGCTGCCGAGGAGAAAAGGCTTGTGTGGATTGTGTAAGTGTATGAAATTAACTAAGGATGAACATTTTAGTCGCGACAAAGTATTTCACAAGGGCCAGTGGAACATAGAAGATAAATACAGTGAGGAGCAGATTTACCTCGCCAAGGTAAGGTTTATCTTACAAGTCTGAAGTGGATATGACGAATTGCCTATGTCACATGCCAACTGTACGACTACCCTCACGAGTAAACAAGCCCTCAAGATTCTGACAACAGTCAGCCTCCTTTCCTTTTTTAGCCTAGACAAGAGAACAATGGGTATTTAGGGAATCTTCACTTGTACGAAACCCTATGATATTTCACTTTATAAATACCAGTCACAACCGTCAAAAAAAGAAGGCAAAGCATGCAAGGAAGAAAAAAGAGTTTCAACTGAAGCATGGAGTGAGCAACTGCAGTTCTTTCCCACCATTTTCCAACCCAACCGTCCTTGGTGTGCTCCATAGCCAGGCTATAGCAGAGCGGCGATCAGGCCTCGAGAGAGGCTGGCCGCCAGTGCAAGTGCGGTGTTAATCAGAGATGTCATGACAGAGCCCCCAGTTTTGGGAGTCATTCTTCCTTTGTTCTTAATTTCTTTAATTTGATTGGGGTTGTATTAAAACGATGATACTTTGGTTGACTTTTTGACAATACCATGAACTGCTTTACTTTGTGTTAGTCTTTATCTTGCCAAGATAATGATTTTATGTTTTATGAATGATGCATTATGATTTTTCTCATGAATGTTTTGTTCATTGATTAAATATTTTTCCTTGACACTGTAAGAGCTTCGAGAAATTGCTTGGGGTCTAGGTGAAACATGTCTTGACACTATAAGAGTTCGAGAGATTATCGTTTGTTTAGACATCAATTCTTAGATTCGAGAGAATTAAGATAGATCTACGTGAATAATGGAATGGATCCACGATGGTGATATTCTAACCTGCCTACCTTAAAGATAATGAGAGGGTTTCAATCGACTAAAAGGGATAGACGCCAGAGTAGGATAGACAATGATTATAGTTCACACTGAGATGTATTACTACAACAATAGTCTGACAAACCTAGGGTTGTAGTTAACGTTGAGTAGTATTTCCATAACAACCGTCTAAGAATACTCAGTAATCAAGTTGGGTAGCTTAAGTATATCATGAAAAATAATTCTAGACTTAGAATAATTGCTTGTCATAACAAAAGATTAGCATGAGTGCTCTGTGAGAAGTCTAAATATGTGAGGTTGTTGTGAATATATTTGAATCGATGCTTGTCTTTGTCTTATTTATTTTAATTCGATAACTTTGCATTTTTTCCTCGACCAAACTCTTCTACATCTATAATTTATAATATTTTCTTGCTTTATTTCGTTACTAATAGTTTTCTAGTTTGACAATACTTCAGGAATTAGCTCGTGACAACTAGTTATGGTTATGGTGAAACTTAAAAGAGCCGACTAATCCATTAGAAGACGATAACTCACTTACCCTTTATTAATTGATTCGATTATGTATACTTGCACATAATAGCTTACCTTAGCATATACCTTTCCAAGCGTTCAAGTTTTTGGCGCTGTTGCCGGGGATTGGCAACTGACACAAATTTTTATTTTTCACCATAACAAATTTTTCTTGTCACCTTTTACTTAGTTAGTTTAACTCGTTTAATTATCATTTATTTTATTTTGAAGGTTTCTCGTTGCATGACCCTGAGATCTGTTGGTAAACCATTAGAGCCATTTGACCCTGAAATTTAACAATCGTTCAGACAAATTCGTCGCAATCAACGAACCAGAGAGTATATGAACCAACTACAATTTCAAGCCAACAACAATATGGTAGATCAGGCAGATCATGAGATAGCAACAAATAATTTTCATAGAGAAGTTGCAAGACCACAAGCAATACAAGATCACTTGAACCCAATTCTTGATGATATCAATCCTGGCATCGTGGCACTTGAAATACAAGAAACTCATTTTGAGCTTAAACCGATGATGTTTAACATGTTAAACTTCATCGGTCAATTTGGTGGCTCCCCTAATGAGGATGTTATACAGCATATCCATGCCTTTCTCGAAGTGTGTGATTCATTATGACAACAAGGAGTGCATGAAGATGTGCTAAAGCTTAAACTTTTCCCTTATTCCCTACGTGATAGAGCGAGAGCTTGGCACAGTGGATTTCTTTCAGGCTCAATGGAATCTTGGGTGGATCTATGTAAAAGCTTCTTACTTCGATATAATCCACCCAATAAGAACACACAACTACGTAATGAAATTGTAAGTTTCCACCAAGGTGATGATGAATCCATGTACGAGTATTGGATTAGGTATAAAAGTCTACTTCGCAAGTGTGTGAACCATAGATTTCATGATTGGACTCAAGTAGTGATGTTTCACAATGGAGTTAATGCACCTACTCGAATGATGTTAAATGCCTCAGTAAAAGGTACTTTGCTTGATAAATCACCCAAGGAAGCCTTTGATATCCTCGACAGGATAGCAAATAATGATTAATTCTCGACTACAAGGCTAGGAATTTGTAGAAAAGTATTTGGAGCATATGAAATTGAGGTTAAGGATTCAGTAGCTTCTCAACTATCTTCCATAACTAATAAGTTAAAAAATTTGTAGCTCCTAATGAGGTGAAAGAAGTCAAAGCAACCAGTAATGCATGCATTTTCTGTCACGACAACCATCATGAAAGTGAATGTCTAGAAAACCATGAGTCCATTAATTTTGTGGGCAACCACAACCAAAGAAATAATAATCCATACTCGAATACAGATAATCCTTGATAGCATCAACATCTGAATTTTTCATAGGGTAATCAAAGGATCACCAACAGTAATCTGGAAGAAAATTATAATAGGCCACACAGAGTAATTCAAAACATCAAAATTTTTAGAATCATCATCAGATGCCATGGCAATATACTAAAGGTACCACATGCCCATCGAAGCATTCTTATTTCTGCGGCCTCCATCTTCCTTATATGATCCTTCTTGATTGCCCAACATTCTGATCCATACAACAGCTCTGGTCTTATTGCCATTCTATAAAATTTTCCCTTAAGTTTTAGAGGTAATTTCTTGTCACACAAAACTCCAGTAGCAGCCCTCCATTTTAGCCATCCCGCCTTTATACGGTGTGTAACGTCATCATCCACACCCCCATCTTTATGTATCATAGACCCTAGGTACTTGAAACAATCCTTTGAAGGGAGAACATGTCCTTCTATGCATACCTCTACATCTTCATCATTTTGGTTCCCACTGAAGTTTGAACATAAATACTGTCTTTGCAATATTGATCCTTAGACCTTTTTCTTCCAAAGCAGTCTTTCAAGTAGCCACTCTACTATTTAGCTCAGTTATTGTTTCAGCAACTAGGACAATGTCATCAGCGAAAAGCATACACCATGGAACACCATCTGGTGTCGCACAATAGATGTCGTCCATAATCAAGGCGAAGAGTAAGGGCTAAGAGCCGACCCCTGGTGGAGTCCGATTTACACCAGGAATGCCTTGGTGTCTCCAACTGTAGTTTTGATGTATGTAGTAGATCTGCAGTACATATCACGAATCGCCCGTATATAAGCAGTTGGGATCCGTCTCGTTTCCAAGGTCTTCCAGATTATATCGCGGGGAACGCTATCATACGCCTTCTCAAGGTTAATGAACGCCATGTGAATATCTCTAATTTTTTCCCTATATTTCTCCATAAGCCGTCGAAGTAGATGAATCGCCTCATTAGTAGACCTGCCTGACATAAAGCCAAATTGGTTTTCCAAAACCCTAGTAACCTGTCTCAACCTAGCCTCTATTACCCTTTCCCATAGCTTCATGGTATGGCTGAGTAGTTTAATGCCTCTGTAGTTGCCACAACGTTGGTGATCAACTTTATTCTTATAGATTGGTATCACCGTAGACTCTCTCCACTCCTATGGTATCTTGGCAGTCTCTAAAATAATATTAAAGATGTTGGTCAACCACTTAACTCCCTCTTCTCCTAGGGCCAACCACACAGTGATAGAAATTTGATCTGGACCGACAGCTTTGTCCCTCCCCATCTTTCTAAGAGCCATTTTGACTTCCTCAAACCCAATCCTAGTTGTAGGGCATTCATTGGCCGTAGTAAGATGGTAGGCTGACCCATCAATGGTACTATCTCTACAGGGAGAGGCACCGTCATTAAATAAGCCAAATAAGTAACTACCCCAAACCCTCTTAATATCATGATCTTTCACTAAAAGAACACCATTGTTGTCCTTAATAAACCTAAGGGTCCTAGGGTGTGACATATTTTCCCATAACATATCTGCATTATTTGAGTTTGTAGTTCCAAAACATGTATTAGACATAACCTTACTCCTAAAATCATCAGCTGTCGCTCTATGTAAGTTCTTTCAAAGGATCCTAGGTTTACCAATTTTAGCCCTCTTATGAGTGCTCCGCCTGTGGCTTACGTGGAACACCAAAACCAACAATCTGTGTTGTGATGCACATGCCTCTTCAGGGAACACCTTACAGTCAATGTTATCCCATCGATCCCGATTTCGAACCAGGACGTAGTCGATTTGGGCACAACGTCCCCGCTATGGAACGTAATCAAGTTCACATCTCTCTTGTTAAAGCAGGAGTTAGTGACTAGCATATTGTGTGCAGTAGCAAATTCAAGCAACGTAGGACCCTCCTCGTTCCTACTACCAAAACCGAAACCCCCATGAACAACGTCATACCCGTCGGTTGCACTACCTATATGGCCATTGAAGTCTCCCCCTATGAAAACTCTTTGGTCCTCCGGAATGCTCCTAAGTACATCATCTAACTGATCCCAGAAGCAATGTTTCTCTCCCTCCTCTAGGCCAACGTATGGGGCGTACACTGAAAGGACATTCACCACTTCCTCTTCTGTAATAACCTTAATCATCATGATCCTATCCCGGTATCTACAAACTTCAACTACATTTTCCTTGAGCCTAGAGGATACCAAGATACCCACCCCATTTCTAACGTTATCTACGCCTGAATACCACAACTTGTACTCATTACACTCTCTGGCGCGAGCCCCTTGCCACCTAGTCTCCTGAATACAAGCAAAATCTATTTTTCTATTATTAAGTACGTCGGTCAGCTCCAGCAGCCTAGCATTTAATGTGCCTACATTCAACGAACAAACTCTAAGTCTAGTCACCTTGACACCACTCTGTCGAGCCCTCCTATACGCCCTATGGGATCTAAAAGAAGGACATGACCTCAAGTAATCATCTAAATTCGAAGCTATGTGGAACTATGAAAAGGAATCCAAAGAAGACAAAAGGTGCACCAACAAACGTAGAGAATCGAGGGGTACTAAGAAGCCTAGTTGATTACTTAATAGGATTTTAAGACAAATTAACACTATCTTACTTAACTTAAGGCCAACAGCTAGAAACCAATGTTTGGATTTATATCTTACTTAAAAATCAATAATGTTATAAGAAACTAGGAGTCTAGGGCAATGAAAAAAAATACAAACATTGGTTTCTAGCTGTTGGCCTTAAGTTAAGATATAAATCCAAACATTGCCCTCCCTTACATTTTGAACAAACAATTAACAACGTTAATGATTATTGTAAAAAATAAAAATAATGAAATTTTGAAGAAAATTAACTACAAAAATTACTCAATTCTTCTTATGATCTAGTTCGTGACTCTAATATTAACTACAAAAATAGTAGGCAACAATCATTTGAGATAATCTAATCAATATATTGTATAATTTAATGGATAACAAAGTAAATCAATTTGAAATAAGAATCGATATTAGAATTTTTCTATAAGCTCGAAAAAATATCTTTGGATCGCATTAAAATTTACGCGATGAATGCATTAATCAAGACAGGTTGGTAGAAGATCAAGTTCAAAATAAATGGAATTTTTTTTTGAATTCTCGTAAGATCTATGAATAAATCGCAATTGTAATGAAGCGGATCAAGCTAAGTAAAGATCTAGCTACAAAGAAAGCATATAAAGTTAAATTTAACACTGTCGATACTTCTACAGCAGTAGATCTCAATTGCATAATCGTTTAAACATCAAACTCAAGCATTAAAAGCGACAGATGACAGATCGGTGGATTTTGAAGAAAAATGAAAGCGAAGATAAAAATTTACCTCAGTAAAATGAAAGGAGAAGGCGAAGGAGTTCAAGAACCTGGAGAAACAAGACGGGAAGCGAAAAGCACTGAAGAACAGAGGCCAAATTCATAATTTTCTCCAAATCTACTCCCCCGGATTCAACCCTCCCTTACTATCATCCAAATCCTCCTCCAAATTCATAATTTTCTCCAAAAATACCTTCTTCCCCTCTTTGAATGAAATCCCCAAAATTTTACTGACTTCCCATGTAGCCAAAGCCTCCTCCAAAAAGACCGAAAAATTTGTAGAAGACACAGTAAGTGGACTGTCCACATCCAGAGCTTCCCTTATCAAAAGCCTTTTCTTTCTTCTATTCTCATTCCTAGCCTTTGGTCCAGATTGACACACTGTTGCAACACCTTTTACACTCCGAGAAAGCTGTAAATGATCTCCTGCAGAAATGTGACTAGAGCCACCTTCCTCCTCGACCCCCATGGATCTTCCCTCCAAAATAGCAGGAAGGGAATGATTACACTTCATAGAATCGGTAATAGTCCTGTTATGGTCAGTAAACTTCAATGATTGTAATTCTCCTTCTCTACTCGGATTAAACCACACCTTTCTATCTCTAGATCTTCGATACACACTTGAAATCGAGCCAGAATTCCACCTTCCTATCGATGCATTTCTTATATGCAGACTATTAGACAGATGACCTAAAGGACACCAACTGCTTAAACCATTTGCATAAGACTTCTTGTTGATTTCAATCCCCTGGTTATTACCCATATGAATTGTCCTTGCTTCCTTTGCCACCTCTGATCCTTCTGCACTACTAACTTCCTTATCCTGAGCTATTACTTCCTCTAACCCTTCCTCTTTTGAATTTTTTGTAGCCCTACTGTCCTTAGCCCAACCAGGAATCGGAAGTGAACTTAATTATGGCGTAACAGAAACCACGTTCTACATAAATTGTTCAACCGAACCAGATTGATGCTGTTCTCCTAAAACTTCCACCCGAGACTCCTTATGGTTACCGTAACCCAAATTAAGTAAATTAACACCTGGCCCAGAAGGAGAAAATCTAGCTTTGTGAGAGTTGGGCTCACTCGTGTCCTCTAACTGGGCTTTTTCCCTATCATTTAAAGGAACATTCCTAAACCCAAGGCACCTTCTTCATTCTCTAAAGGATTCTCGTTCGGTTCCGTTCCAGTTCATGACAGTGTCCATGCTGTGTGGGAGACTCGAGATTAGATTCAGGGATTGATTTAGAAATTGGTTTTTGTCGTCTCTTGTAAATCTGCAACTCGGTTTGAGGTATTTGAGGCGAAGTCATATGCTGCATGCCGAGGTAAATGAGTTTCGGTGGACTGGTTTAGAGGGATACGTTTTCTGGGTTTGGTAGTGTTGTTTAGTCTGGCTGTAGCGATTTTGTAGGCTTATTCGACTGGTTTAACTGGTTTGACGGTGCTGGTTGATCAAAAAGAGCTGGCTGCAAATCAAGTGACAATTGTTGTGAGTCAACAAACTGATATTCATTATATGACTCCCCCTGAATAGCAATTTTAAGGAAAAAATGTGTTTTTTTTCAAAGAAAGTAACATCTATAGTAATAAAGAATTTCTTTGTACGAGGATAATAACATCGAAAGCCCTTTTGAGTCGATGAATAACCCAGAAACACACCGAAATGCTCAAGGATCTAATTTGGACCTGAAAAGAACATTGTTATGAACGAACATAGTTCAACCAAAAATTCTAAGGGGTAACAATGAAGTCATCGGTTTAAAATTGGGAAAAACTGAAGAAAAACATATCTCAGACACTTAAATTGTAACGGTTTACTAGGGAGACGGTTAATCAAATAAGTGGCAGTTAAAAGGGCTTTCCCCCAAAAATAGTTAGGAACATTTATAGAAAAAAGTAGAGACCGAGTAACCTCAAGAAGATGCCTGTTTTTTCTCTCAGCAATCCCATTTTGTTGAGGAGAATTGACACACGAAGTGAGATGAACAATCCCAATTTCTTGAAAGAAAGAACCCAAAACATTGGCAAAATACTCACTACCATTGTCAGAATGAAACATTTGGATTGAAGACTGAAATTGGGTTTCAACCATCTTATGGAACCGTTTAAATATTTCACAAGCTTCAGATTTGGTTTTCATGAGAAAGGTCCAGGCAGTACGAGTGTGATAATCAATAAATGAAATAAACCATCGAACCCCATGTAAAGATGCGACTCGAGATGGTCCCCAAATATCACTATGAATCATGGTAAATGGTTTGGACGGTTTATATGGAGAAGGTAGATAAACACTCTTAGTTTGTTTAACAAGTGGCAAATAACACAAGAAAAAGATTTCGGACTTTTATTCACAAACAAATGTGGAAACAATTTTGCAAGATAAAAGAAACTGGGATGTCCTAAACGAAAATGCAATAACATAACATCGGTTGAAGGTTCAATTAAAGAAATTTTTGTATAACATTGAAGGAAGTAGATGGGTGGGAAAATAAAGTGGCTGGAAGTAGGTAAAGACACCCATAAAGCCAAGCACTGCCAATCACTTTCCCCGAGCTAGAATCCTGAAATTCACAAAAATTAGAGTTAAATTTCGCGGTACAGTATAAATCGACAGACAACTAGCTAATGGAGACAAGATTGCAAGTGAGATTGGGAACATAAAGAACATGAGATAACTAAATGTCCTGATTTATTCGAATAGATCCATGACCGGCAACACCAGATAGAGAACCATCAGCTGTTCGAATATGAGAGATAGACGAGTCGGCATGAAAAGTGTGAAAGAGCCGAAGATCACCTGCCATATGATCACTTGCACTAGAATCCACAATCCAAGTAGGAGTGGTGGATGTATTAGCAAAAGTAGCAGAAGGAATTTTACTTGCATGTATTGATTGGGAATGAGTGTTTAACTGACTGAAAAACTGTTGCAACTCTTCCATTTGTTTTTTAGTAAACGTATTTTCTTGTAAATCAGTATTCACAACATAGTTTCCTTGAGTATTACGTTGTTAAAGTTGTTTTGAAGACTTCCCATTAGTAGGCTTGCCATGTAACTTCCAACAGGAATCCTGCAGATGGCCAACCTTCTTACAGTAGTCACACCGAGGTCTCCTTTTCTTTTCCCGAGTAGTATTTTTGAGAGTGAGTGAGCAATGCAGACCCTTCAGCGGGTTGCGAATCAGGAAGCATAACGGTACGTTGACTTTCTTCGCGTCGTACTGCATAAAATATTTCCCGGATTGAAGGAAGAGGTTTGAGTCCGAATACTCGTCCTCGGACTTCATCAAGATCCCGATGCAAACCGGACAAAAACTGGAATATCTGACGCTGTTCAACAATCTTCTTGAATAGAGCGGCATCTTCTACACACCTCCATTCATGGGATTCGAACAAATCAAGTTGTTGCCATAGGTGCGACATTAGAGTAAAATACTGAGTCACTGTCATGTTGTCTTGTTTGAGTTTGGCAAGTTGACACTCGATTCCAAATAAAGCAGCATAATTTTCCAGATTCGAATACATCACCTTTGTAGCACTCCAAATTTCAGCCACTGTTTCATACAGGAGAAAGTTTTCCCCCACAGCAGGAATCATGGAATTGATGAGCCATGACATAATCATGGTATTCTCGCTTAGCCAGGATGAATATTCAGGATCCGTCACAGCGGGAACTAGTGTGGCCTCCAAAAGATATTGTTGTTTGCGCCGACCGGTTATATAAAGGCGGACAAATTGGGACCAAGCGATATAATTGTCACCATTCAATTGGTGACAGGTGATAGAGGCTGAAGAAACATCAGAAAGGTTTGAATGGGGTGAATTAACAAGGAATTTCGAAGTGACCTCCGTTGAAGAAGTGGCAGAATTCATGATCGACGGCTAGATTTAGGTGAAGGATCGGTCACCTAACTGCTACCATGTTGAAAATAGGGCTAATGTAGAGGAATTAAGTGACAAAATAAATTAAATGACAAAACTAAGGAAAAGTGAAAAACTTTACTGTCGTATATTCATCTAAAACAGGCTACAAGTTTAATAAATATATACAGTAGGTGAGAACAAGTATTTAATTTAAACTAAACTACTTAGTAGTTATCCTTATCTATCTAACTTTCTAAGAGTTAGTGTTATATTAAAATACTAACTAATTATCCTTATCTATCGCATAACCTACAAGTACATTCTTACTCTTGATTGGCCTGTGATTTATACTTTGTAATTGGTTGTTATATGCAACTGTCATTTAACTTGTATCCCCCATCTCAATTGAGTTGTTTACTTCTAGCATATATTGATTTTTTTTTCTTCTTGAGCCTCCTCTGTGCACAAATTTGTTTTACTTGCCTCTGCATATTTTTTGTGATAACTAGAACACGGCAAAATCAAAGTATGAAATGGCATCTCTAATCTCTAGGCATGGTCTATGTTTTCTTTCTTCTTTTAGCATACATTCTCTCTCTGAATTCTTGGAGAAAATTAACATAGAGCTGCCTCATTGGAGCTCTTAATCTCCCTATAAATTTGGCTTTTTGATAAACTGATTTGCTAGTGGGGGACCCGACTTTAGCAGATTCTGCTTTGAGTTCTAGGAGGGTTATTTCCTCTTCGGTGCGGTGGATTCCTCCTCCTTTGGGTTTCTTCAAAGTCAACGTGGATGGTGCTATGGATAAGAGGTGGATAAGAGGTGGTTAAGAGGAGGTATTGGCAGTTTAATAGGGATGGTGACGGTGTTATGTTGTGTTCTTTTTCAGACAGTGTTGGTCCTGGGCCACCTATTCTTGCTGAATTGCTGGCTATTAAAAGAGGTCTGCTATTATTTGTGAAGTCTGGTTATGGTGCAAGGGGGAGGCTCATTTTAGAATCGGATTGCTCAACTGCTTTGAAGTGGATTAAAAATTTGGGATCCTGCACTCTGCTGTTCGAGCCTTTGGTGAAGGATATTACTGCTTTTGTGTTAGAACGGGATGTTATTGTTTGGCACATTTTGAGATCCGCAAATTGGGAGGCAGATGGGTTGGCTAAGTTAGGAATTGGTTTAACTCTATAGTGTATTCTGGTCTTGGTGAGAGGTGTTAGGTTCTGGGTGTGTTGCTGGTTGTATCAGTTTGGTTTTGTATGTTTGATGTACTTTAATTTCAGTAATAAATTTGAGGCACTCTTTTCCTCCTTCCAATGTCCGTTGAGCTACTTTTTGTAACTTGATGGTTATGAAGGGTTTATTTTAATGAGGCCTCCCTTTCTTATCAAAAAAAAAACTGATTTGCTAGTGTCTGATTTTTTGCCATCCCGACTTTATATCTAAGATATTTTGTCCTTTTGAAGGAAACATCGAACAAAGATTTGTCAACTTTAGCAAAGGCGGCATTTGAATTGCTAAAATGGAGGATCATTTTAGAACCTCATCTCCAGAAGGTTGTTTCTGTTATTCTTTCTTCTGCAAATGATCCCAACTGGCGAACTAGATCAGCAACTCTAACATATCTGTGAACTTTTATGTTCAGGTGTGTTCCTTCTTTAAGGAGTTGGTAATTTCCTATTTTAGCAAAGCTAGTGGCAGGAGTCACCTCAAGCATATAGTTTGATAAAATTTCTGTATGTGTCATAATTACAGTTGTGCTTTATTACAAGGCATACTTTCATTCTCTCAAAAGATGACAAACAATAAATATGGAAAACAGTGGAGAAGCTCATTCAAGACAGTCAAGTGGAGGTTGGGTTCTTTTTTTCCCTGTCTATATAAGTCTTATATGACAGTTAATATTTGACTTTATGATGTGGGACATTTTTTTTTTGATAGGAATAATAGGCCTCATTAAAAACCTCCCTCTTAGTTAGCTTTTGGAAAGAGTAACTATCGGAAGGAGGAAAAGAGTGCCTTAGTTTATTGAATAGAGAAACTATTACAATAAATTATACCAATACAATTAGGGCATCAGAATAAAACTATAATCTTAAAACACCCTATAAAAATACCCTTACAATCAACCAATCCCATCCTTAGCTAATTTATCTGCTTCCCAATTACATCCCTTAGGAATCCATCGAATAATAATCGCCCTCTCATGAACTAAGGACACAATATCCTCAACAAGTGAACTGAAGAAACTAGGAACAAAATTATGCAGCAGAATCCAGTCTACATCAGATTTACAATCACTTTCTAGGATCAATCTTCCCTTTGCCGCCCAATCTGATGATAGGAAAATGTCTAGGCCTTTCTTAATAGCTTTTAGTTCTGCCAACGGAGGAGGGCCTGGACCAATACTAACAGAGAAGGTCGATAGGATAATTCTATTACAATCTCTCAAAATACCTCCAATTCCTCCCTTCATCCCATCAGACTTGACAGCCCCATCAACATTAAATTTGTAAAAATCTGTAGGGGGAGGCTACCAACTTTGTTTCGAACTCCTATGGGTATTCTGGTAACCAAACCTGTCTGCTAGAGAGGGGTCCCCTACCAACAAATCAACTTGAATTTGGATATTAGGAAACTTTGCTAGAAACCAGCTAGCCAACCTAAATCTTATTAGGAAAAAGAGAGAGGTTATATCAAGGCTAGAATTTTCAAACACTATTGAATTCCTTGCTTTCCAAATAGACCAAAGAACTACTCCCGGAATGAATTTCCAAATGTTCGATTTTCTGTTTAGATCAGACCATGAACTTAGCAAAACTTGTGGATCATTAGGCAAAGCTGTATAGATGTCCCAAATCTTCAACATTCTGTTCCAAATATCCCCTGCAACTGAGCATGAGAAAAAAAGATGTTGGACTGTTTCTTCATTATTTTTACATAGTGGACATAGTGCGTCTTCCATAGGAACCCCTCTTTTCTTCAGCTCAATTCTGACTGCCAATTTCTTGTGTATGATTTGCCAAAGGAATGTTTCTACTCTAGGGGGAGCGAAACCTGACCAAACCCATCTTTTCCAAGAAAAACAACCTCCTAGACTATTTGATAGAGCCACCCTGCAGGATTTCACCTAGAACAGACCATCCCCCTTCCCAGACCAAGAAAGAAAATCCTCCATTGTGTCAGATAAATTAAAACAATTTAATGCTGCCATTAGTTCAATCCATTGATCCATTTCCCAATCACATAAGCTTCTTCTTGTTTGAACATTCCACACCCATCCATTTACATCAAAGCAACCAAAATCAGCCACCTTACCCCTTTTATTGTTTGATAATGCAAATATCCTGGGAAATTGAATCTTCAAGGGTAGGTCATTGACCCAAACATCATTCCAAAATGAAATCGATTTGCCACTTCCCAATTGAGTCTTAGTATTCGACCTCAAACATCCTCCAATATCATCATCCTTCATATAATTATTCACAATTCCTTTCCAAATCCAGGAATCTTGAGTCGAAACAACGTTGCTAATTGACAGCGATAAAGTACTAGCATTGTGTTTGTTGCATATCATCCTTTTCCAAAGTAAATCTTTCTCATTTACAAATTTCCACACCCATTTACCCAACAAAGCCCTATTTATGATATTCAAATTCAAAATTCCCAAGCCACCGTCTTCCAAAGGTTTACAAACTGCCTGCCAACTAACCCAGTGCTTTCGATTTTTACTTGAGCTTTCCCCCCAAAGAAAGTTAGACATCAAAGTATTAACTTTCTGCCTTACTTTGAGCGGCATTTTGAAAATGGATAAGAAAAAAATCGGTAACGATGATAATACCGATTTTATAAGGACTTATCTGCCCGCCATTGACAGTGAAGAAGCCTTCCAACCAGCTAACTTGTTGTTAAAATTCTATAAAACCGGCTCCCAAAGTACCTTAGAGTTTTTCTTTGCACCTATAGGTAAGCCAAGATAATCAATAGGAAAACAGTCCACTGAGCATCCGATATCATTCGCCCATTCATTTAAGGTAGCATCTTCAACGTTTATACCAAGCAATTTACTCTTAGATAGGTTTAAATGTAACCCTGTCATTAAACTGAAAATCCTTAGTACTCTTTTGATGTTCTGAATGCTAGTAAGAGAGTCATGACTAAACAGAATCAAGTCATCGGCGAACTGTAGGTGAGTCAAAAGGAAAGGATTAGCTGATCTACCAATATCAAACCCCTGGAAAAGTCCCAAATCAGAAGCTTTAATCACCATTAGATGTAGGAGTTCACCAATTAGATTAAACAGCAGAGGGGAAAGACTGTAGCCTTGTCTTAACCCTTTTGTCATTGGGAACTCCTCAGTAGGAGAACCATTTACTAGAACCGAAATTGAGGCAGAAGATAGACAATATTCAATCCAAGAAACCCATTTCTCCCCAAACCCCATAGCTTTCATTACTTTAAGAAGAATCGGCCATTCAACCGTATCATAGGCTCTTCGAAAATCAATTTTGAAGACTACCCCCTTCCTACCTTGCTTCCTCCAATAATCTATACCTTCATTAGCTAAGAATGCACAGTCAAGGAGTTGCCTACCCGGAATAAATGCGAATTGATAAGGACTAACCAAATCTGTTATACAAGAAACCAATCTTTTGGATAGAACTTTAGAAATGATTTTGTATAAACTGCCAACAAGGCTAATTGGCCTGTAATCTTCTAAGCTTTCTGGATTCAGTTTCTTAGGGATTAAGGAAATGAATGCATGATTAACCCCATGGTCCCATTTTCTTCCACTGTAGAAATCAAAGACAAACTTCATAATCTGCTCCTTTAACATAGGCCAATACTTCTTGAAAAATCCCATAGTAAAACCATCTGGTCCAGGGGCTTTATCACTAGCTGATGAAGAAATTGCTTCCCAAACTTCCTGTTCTGTAAAAAACTCCTCAAGACGATCCCTTTGCACAATAGATATCTTTGCAAAAATAAGTTCAAATTCTCCCACTTCCAGCGTATTAATCGTGTTATAAGCTTTTTTGAAATAATCCAAGACATGAGCCTTAATCTGAACTGCGTCTGTCAATTCTACACCATCCACCTTCAAAACATTAATGGCATTAAATATGTTTCTGTTCAAGGAACTTAAATGAAAATACCTCGTGTTCTTGTCTCCCTCTTTGATCCACCTCATTCTAGATTTCTGGCACCAAATGCTCTCCTCTATTCTGTGCAGTCTCCATAATTCACTTCTGAGCAAAACTAACTGGTCTCTATCTTGAGGAGAAAAGGCCGCACCTTGTGACTTCAATTCCAACTCATTTATTTTGTAATCAATTTCTGAAATAGTCTCTGAGATCCCCATATATTTACTGCTGGACCAGCTCCTTATTTTCATTTTAGTACCTTTTAATAAATTAAAAATTCCCCTACCTCCCTACTTCTTCTGCAAATCAGCCAAGGAGTTTTCAACCAAATCATCAAAACCTTCTTCCTTTAATAGATAGTTGAAAAATCTAAAAGGTTTGGGACCCCAGTTCTACCCATCTTCTTCCAGCACTATAGGGTTATGATCAGAGAATGATTTGGGTAGAATTCGTTGTACCAATTTAGGGAACCCCTGTAAAAAATTGCTACTAACCAGAAACCTATCCAGTCTTACCCACGTAGGCAACTCTCTATTGTTGCGCCAAGTGTACATACCTCCTTATAAAGGGAGATCAATGTGGTTTGTTTGTTGAACAAAGGATCTGAGCAGATCTAGAGCATGCCAATTCTGTGCAACTCCATATTTCTCAGATGGATTAAGATAGGCATTCAAATCACCCCCTATGCATATTGGTAGATTTAAATTTGTAACAAAATTCGACAGCTCCCTAAAGAACTCATACTTTTCTTCCTCCACTGACGGGCCATACACATTAATTAATACACACTCAAACTTATACAACTTGAACATTCATGAGATTGCCACAAATCTACTGTTCTTTTCTTCCCTTGTAACTTGAAAAAAAGTTTCATTCCATAAACACATCAGGCCTCCTGCTGACCCATCAGCCGGATAAAAACTTTTTCCTTGAAGCATCTTAACCCCCAATCTCCTTCTTAACCCATTAAAACATTGATTCAATTTTGTCTCCTGTAGAAATAAGACAATCGGTTTATCCCTATTTACAAGACGGGCTACTGCTCTAACTTTTTCCTTTCTCCCTAAACCCCTTATGTTCCATGAAATAATTTTAAGATTTGACATTGGAATATTAAAACTTAAAACCCCTGAAAAGGAAGAATAAATTACTCCCTTTCTTTCCTAGACCCCTTCCTTTCCATCTTCAAAATTTCCTCTTCTAGCAAATGTTGCCCCCCTTTGAAATTAATCCCCAACATGTTGCAAACTTCTCTAGTAGCAATAGCTTCATTCAAAGCTCTAACAGAAGAGTGTGAAGACTTTGAAGATGATCTATCTTTTTCCAAAGAATCCCTAACCATACTTCTATACTCCCTTCTATAAACTCTATCAAAAAAACTGATTGACACTTCCCTCTCCGAGCACACACTACCTGAACGTCGAGGAGCAATTTTTAGTCTCATCTGATTATTTAAGCTTTTTGTCCGATGAAGACATTGAATAGACAAAATATCATTTATTTTGAACTGATCTTCCATAATTAACTCTGAACTGATTCCATCTTGATTCACTACATTTCTCTGCCTTACACACGATCTAGAAGAGCTATCCTCAGTCAGGCCAATCTATTTATCATCCTTTATCCTTTTATTCTTCTTTAAACTAGCCCTCTGTTGGACAGAGAGTTTGTCTCTCTCAAAATCATTAAAATTCAGTGTATTAGTTGCTTCATTCTCCTGTCGACTTCTCAAGCCAACATGCTGCTCTTTATCCATATCAACATCCTGTTCAGTGTTTGACATTTCTTTCTCTCCCCCTGCCTTTTCTTTCTCCAACGTAACTGCACCCTCCTCTGCAACTTCTCTATGATTAACTGAAATGGTATTGGGTTGGCACATAAATCTACCAGTACCATTCTTCTCCCCAACTCACTTAAGAATAAATGCAGGCCCAGTAGGGATAATTTTCCTTATTGGTGAAAAATCAACCCCAATTTCATCTGATTGGGCTTTATCCTCTGATTCAAAAGTTTCCCTTAATCCCAGCCCCACGTGATTCCTGTTCTGGTTACTCATATTTTCCATAAAAACTGACAGCCCACAATTAGCAATTTCTTCAGTTGACTTACTCGATGGAACTTGTCCCCTACTGACTCCATTCCCTCCACTATTCTGTTTATTATTCAGCCAAGATAAGACTTTATGCATGGCTTCCTCTGATAACTCCTGATTAGTAGTTGCTGCCAGAGTAGGACGCTGTCTATCTCCCTGCACAGACATGACATAATCACTGTGCAAAATTTTTGAAAATTTCTCCTCCGTCTTCCCCACCAATTCTTCTGGTTTTTTCAGAACATAACCCAGGGATAACTTCACTTTGAACCATCTTCCATAAGAACCAATAGTGACCATATCAGGGACATCAAATGGACTTTCCACTCTTAGCAGTACTTTTACCACTGATAAATCCAATCTGTTCTTTGAATCTTCATTAAAACAAATGAATTTTCCCCATTTCCCGGTAAGTTTTTCCATGAATGCCTCATTCTAGCACAATAGAGGCACTCTGAACATCTCTACTTGGCAAAGGGCCAATGGAACTCCATCATCATTCAGAACTGGAGCCAACCAATCGAAACATAAGCATAATTCTCCTTTCTTATTCTTCCATACGTATGTAAGCTCCTCTATCGTATTGAATGTAATGATGCAAGCATTCCATGCATAACCCCATTTCGATATCTCAACTCCCACTCCCTCGATCTTCAAATCTTCCTTTATCGAATCTTGTTCATAGGAATGTTTCATTATCCCTGTTAATGATCGCTTAACCCACTCTGAATGGTTCCCCGGAATGTGCATCTCCCATACGTTCCTAACACCATTTGCATTATGTTTTGCACCCTTCAGTTTTTCCCCTGAAACTTGTTCTCTTCTCGTATTAAGGCCATTATTCACAACATCCTTATAAGATCTTTCATCCCTCAAACTTCTCACCGATACAAATTTCTTCTCGGTTTGTGTTTTTTCCTGTTTACCTGACTTGTTTCCCATCAACCTCTTCCCTTCAGCAGCTTCCTTCCTCATAGTCTTTTGATATTTAGCAATCCCTACTGAAATCCTTCTCCCATCAATCCACTTACCATGAGTATATTGAATTGCCTTCTTTCTACTTTCTTCATCAGTAAATTGGACAAATGCAAAGGTTGAAGACTTATAATTTGGTTTCTCTAAAAAACGTGGGATAAAAATTCTCATAATCTGACTATAAGGACTAAAAAGATCCCTTAATCCACCTCTCGTAACTCTCTTACTAAGATTATCAATGACATAGTCCATTCCTCATCAGAGACATTGGACTTTTTCGAAAACTCTCTAAAACTCTCTCTACCTCTCGCACTCATTCTCTCTCTACTAAGTGGGACATTTTATTGATAAAGAGAAGTAACTATCAGAAGTTATCAGTTGAGTTATGGTCTCAGAATGAAGTACAAAATAACAGAATTCGAAGTCTTTGTGTTTTCACAATAATTGTTTATAAGGGATGCCCTTGATCATTGGGCAGGAAACATGATATTATTAATTTCAACTAAAATGCTACATTTTCTCAGGTAAGAGAGCATGTTGCAGCAGTGCTAGCTGGCCTAATGAAGGGTGGGGATGAAGATTTAGCTAGAGATTTCCGTGAAAGAGCTTACATAGAGGCAAATACAATTCAACGAAGTAGAAAGACAAGGTATTTATATGTCAGTCATCTGGTGTAATGGAAACTAATTCTTTTAGATGCTAAAAATTAAGTTGTTTAATGCAAATCAAAAGAAGGAAAAGAACCAACAAAAGGTGACTTTTTTTGTTTTAATGGTGTTAGAGATTATATCTAAGTTCTATCCTCATGCATGAGAGTAATTAATGCTAATCTTGCTAATGCAATGAGGATAATTTTAGTTTCTATAATGAACCTCAGTTTACCTGTCCAAAGAAAACTATCAGCATATAAATGATCAGATGCTTGCCCTGCAGTGCTTCATAAGAATACAACCATGCACAAATCATAAATCCTGAGCATTGAAGTTGCTTGCTGAATTGATAAATAAGTATTGATTGGGTTTCGGACATCTCTCTGACATCACTTTACATAGTGATATTTGGTTGTCACCCCATGTATGCTTACGTTAAAGTTATTGTCTTTTTGCATCCAAAAGTGCCCCTCAAAACTGTCACCCAGTGGTGCGTCTTGAGGGGCAATTGATACTGTGTAGGCGAAAGGGCTCAGAAAAAAGGAGAGGTCCTTGGTTCGAACTGAGGGAGGTGCACGTGCACTGTTAAGTAAGTATGCCTTGTGGGGCTTGTGGCCTGTGGGTACCCAAAGAGGATGATACCCTTGGTGTTGGCATACGAATGGGTGTTCACTGAATTCTGGTACACATGATGAGTGGTGGCACAGATGTCTGGAATCCAGCCATTTACAATTTGCGTGTGCCACTGCTATAAAACGTGTGTGTTAACATCGAGACCGGAAAACTTAACAAGCATCTTGATCATAACTCGTAATTAAGTAGCTTTTTAAAAAATAAAAGACTTGCATTCACATAAACCTGTGAAAGAGGTCCTGGTTTCAGTTTTCTGTTGATAACGTGATATCTAATCAAGTCTAATCATAAACTTATGAATACAGGAATAGAAATTCTGGACACTCCATGGCATCTGTTCATGGTGTAGTGCTTGCTTTGGCGGCTTCTGTGTTATCTGCCCCATATGATATGCCCAGGTTGGACTATTTTAAACATGATTAATAGTTCAAATGTTGGTAATAATTCAGGAATTGTTATGTAGATCTCCAAGGTTCACTAGGATAAAAAATTAAAGCGTTATTTCTAAATCCATGGGTTTCAGTTTAAAACTGTTAGTATTATGACTGCTCCAGGGGCAATTTTAAAACTCAGCATTCTAAGAAATATAATTGGTTAATGAAACAAATACCTTTTAGTTTTAGCAATTTCCATTTAATTGCTTACCATTTGTAGAATGTATTAGTTTATCGAGAAACGTATTAATAGTCTAGGAAGTATTATTAGGGTACTTGTCAGAAAAATATTTATGTTATTTAAAGAAGGTTGGTTTCACTTCAATTGGCCTAAAAATAAATGGATAGTGTTTTGGGTATTTTTTTTTTGATAGGAATAGGATGTCTCGTTAAAAACCTCCCTCTTAGTAGTTCTCTGCCCTAAGGCATGAACCCACTAGCGGAAGGAGGAAAAGAGTGCATCAATTTATTATAGAAGAATCAGTTTACAAAAGACATAAGAACACTATTACAAATACAAAAGACTAAAGACATAACAGTCCTACAGAAAACATAAGACTTAAAACGCTCCTATGCCAGCTCCCCTCTAATACAAACGCACCAACCAAAACAACATCAGCAATCACCCAATTCCCTCCTTTGCTAGCTTATCAGCCTTGCTATTACAACACCTAGGAATCCACCTAACAATAACCTGTTTTACAGAAACAGTAGACACAATGTCCTTAACTAAATTGTACATACAACCAGGAGCTGAAATATGATCTTTGATCCAATACAGCTGTCTTCGAATCACTTTCGATGATGAGCCTACCCTTCGAAGCCCATTTTGAAGAAACAAAGATATCAATGCCTTTTTTAATAGCCATCAATTCTGCTAGAATGGGAGTTGCAGGACCGACATTCTCTGGAAAAGAAGTAAGGGTAACCCGATTCCAATCCCTAAGAATACCCCCTATACCCGCCAACCTCCCAACACTACTAACCGCCCCATCAACATTCATCTTAAAAAAGTCCATTGGAGGAGGATTCCAGCTTAGCATAATGCTGTTCGGATTCTTAGAAGTAGATAAAATGTCAGCCAGAGAAGGATCTCCAATTAACGAATCAACCTGAATGGACATAAGAGGATACTTAGCTAAAAACCATTTGGCTAATCTGAAACGAACAGTAAAAAACTAAGAAATTCTGTCCAACTTTCCTTGTTCAAAGATAATCTCATTTCTTGTTTTCCAAATAATCCTAAAGACTACCACTGGAATAAACTGCCAAATTGCAGAATTAGGCCTCAAATCCACCCATGAACTGAGAAGATTGTGAGGGTGAGATGGTAGCGCTAACCGAACACCCCAGAACCCTATAAGATTAATCTATAAATCCCAAGAAACCGGACATGAAATAAAAAGATGTTGAACAGATTGATCCTCTATGTTACATAAAGGGCAGAGATAGTTGTCCCCTATATGAACCCCCTTCTCAACAGTTCCATGCTCACAGCAACTTTTTGATGAGACAATTGCCACAGGAAAGTCTCCACTCTAGGAGGAACAATACCCTGCCATACACATTTGTTCCACTGAAAAGTATCATCATGAGAAGGAGAAAGAGCTTTCCTACAAGCTTTCACCGAAAACAGTCCGTTCTCTGAACCATCCCACAACAGACAATCATTCAATGGCTCGAGAAGCTTAATGAATTTCAGTCTATCCAGTAACTCTACCAACTGCTCCACTTCCCAATCACAAAGATTCCTCCTAGTCATAACATTTCATTCCCATCCAGTCGATTCAAAACTCCCAAAATCAGCTACGTAACCCATTTTATTAATAGAAAGGGAAAAAATTCTCGGGTACAACAGTTTCAAGGGGAACTCCCAAGCCAAGTATCACTCCAAAAGGAAATAGATTTACCATTACCTATTTGAAGTTTTGCATGAGACCTAAGACAACCTCCAATGGCATCATTCTTCATATAATTGTTCACAATTCTCCTCCAAATCCATGAGTCTTTTTGGGAGATAACCTTATTGATATCCATGGAATTGCAACTCACATTGTGTTTGCTGCATAAGAACTTCTTCCACACTGAGTTTTTATCATTAGCAAATTTCCAAATCCACTTACCCAACAACGCTCAATTTGTGAGTCTCAAATCAGTAACTCCCAAGCCTCCACCACTCAACGGCCTACAAATATTATCCCAACTCACCCAATGCATTCTCTTCTTGTCATCCCCTCCCCCCCATAGGAAATTCGACAACAAGGAGTTTAATCTCTGACAAATAGAAGACGGCATCTTAAAGATAGACATGAAAAAGATTGGTAAAGAAGATAATACCGACTTAATAAGCACCAATCAACCAGCCATAGACAATGAAGAGGCTTTCCATCCTGCCAATTTCTTATTAAAATTGACAAAAACTGGTTCCCAAAGCTTCTCCGAGTTCCTTAACGCCCCTAAAGGAAGGCCTAAATATTCGGTGGGAAATGTACCACTAGAACAACCAATGATACTAGCCCAATCATTAAGGGTGTCACTCACCACATTAATTCCATAAAGCTTACTTTTTCCTAAATTTATTTGGAGCCCCGTCAGTAAGCTAAAAATCCTCAACACTCTTTTAACATTCATAATCTGAGTGATAGAGGCTCCACAAAAGATTATTAAATCATCTGCAAACTAAAGATGAGACAAAGTAAATGATTCTTGATACTTGTCGAAAGAGAACCCTTGAAAAAGACCCGAATCCACTGCTTTAGTTAACATCAAATGAAGTAATTCCCCAACCACATTAAACAAAAGAGGAGAAAGGCTACAACCTTACCTCAAGCCTTTAGTAATAGGAAACTCCTCAGTAGGAGAACCATTCACTAGAACCGAAATTGAAGCTGTGGAAATACATTGTGAGATCCAAGAACACCATCGCTTACCAAAACCCATTTCTTTCATTAGCCTTTGAAGAATCTTCCATTCTACAGTATCGTATGCTCTTCTAAAATCCACTTTAAATACCACCCCTTTAAGACCTTGCTTCCTCCAAGAATCAATTCCTTCATTAGCTAAAAAAGCACAGTCCAATAGTTGCTTTCCCGGAATAAAAGCAAACTATGAAGGACTAATAATATCCTTAATACAGGAAATTAGTCTTTTAGAAAGCACTTTCGAATGAATTTTATACAGGCTGCCCACTAAACTAATGGGTTTATAGTCTTCAATGCTCTCGGGATTACCTTTCTTTGGAATTAAGGTAATAAAAGCATGATTAACACCGTGAGCCCACTTCTTTCCTTTGTAGAAATCTGAAAAAAAACACCATAATCTGCTCCTTTAGAAAATTCCAATATTTCTTAAAGAAACCCATGGAGAAACCATCTGGACCAGGAGCTTTAGCACTATCCAAAGATGAAATAACCTGCCATACTTCTTGCTCAGAGAATTCCTCCACCAAAAAAGCTCTTTGCGATGCTGTTAAGTGCGCAAAGTCAAAATTTAATCCTTCAGCCTCCATTGCTGAATTGGAATTATAAGCAGACTTGAAAAAATTGAGCACACTGCCTCTAATTTTATCTTTGTCCGAAATTAGTTCTCCATCTATTTTCAAAAAATGAATTATGTTCACTTTATTCCTTTTCATAGCATGAGGTGAAAGAACCTCGTATTCTTGTCTCCATTTTTAATCCATCTACTTCTGGACTTCTGACACCAAATACTCTCTTCGATCCTTAACAGCCTCCACAACTCCTTTAGAACAGCCAACTGATCCCACTCCCCCTTAGATAAAATTCCACCTTGTGACTTAATTTCCAATTCGGAAATCTCCGCTTCGAGCAAAGAAATGGAATCTGGCAGCCTTAAATGACTACTTCCTGGCCATCTTCTGATCTGATTTTTAGCAGATTATAATAACCTGAAAATTCCCCCATTAATCATCTTATTCTTCTCAGCTACAAACACGCCTTCAACAAAAGCATCGAAGCCTTGTTCCTGTAAAAGAAAATTAAAGAATCTAAAGGGTTTGGGGCCCCAGTTAAGATCAGCCTCCTTCAGCAAAACTGGATTGTGGTCTGAAATTGATTTCGATAAAAAGACACTGAGAAATTTTGGGAAAACTATTAAGGAATCTGCCACAGATAAGGAAACGATCTAGTCTAACCCAAGTAGAACACTCTCTATTACTGCACCAAGTAAAAGTCCCTCCAGACATGGGTAAATCCATCAAATTAGCTTGATGCACAAAAGATCTAAAGATATTTATCGTATGCCAATTCTGGGATTTCCCTAGCTTTTCTTCCGGATCAAGATACGCATTAGAATCCCCCCTATACAAACCGGAAGATTCAATGAAATAACAAAATTCAGCAACTCCCGAAAAAAACCCTCCTTTTCATCTTCAATAGTAGGACCATAGACATTAATAAAAACGAACTCCTTTGGATCGTGCAAAAAATTCCCCACCAGAGCCAAAAACCTACTGTGAACATGCTGTTTGGAGACTTTGAACACATTCTCATTCCACAAAGTGATCAGCCCCCCCTTAGACTCTTGTGCTGGAGACACTAACACACCCTTAAGCAACTTTCCTCCTATCCTCCTGACAATCGAAAGCTGACAATGTTGTAATTTAGATTCTTGAATAAAAATCAGAACGGGATTGACCTTCTTTACATGCCTTGCAACAGCAATCGATTTTTCCCTCTTCCCTAAGCCTCTAATGTTCCACGAAAGAATACAAAATTTATACATAAAAATGCATCACTCCCAAAACCAAAACCGCACCCTTAAACCAACAAAACCAAACCGGCATATCAACCTTCCAACACCACCTCCGAACCTTTCTCAAGACACAAATTTTTTTCGATAAATGCCTCCCTCCCTTCCTTGAACGAAATACCTAACATCTGACATACTTCCCATGTTTCCAATGCTTCCTCCAACAATTTATTAAAGGTACTAGAATACATAGTTGAAATCTCTGCCAAGCCCAAAGCTTTTGTAATTAAACCTCTTCTTTTCCTTCTGAAATTTCTTCGAGAACTTGAAGCAGTAAGGGAGGCTGCTTCCTTACTAGGAGAAACTTTACTACTAATCATAGGAACCATCGAAGTACTCTGAACAATGACAGAACTGTTGTTAACGAAATCCTGTCCCCTTTCCCGATTACTCAATGAAAGCTGCAGACTGTCAACTAAGTCAACACTGATCTGATTATGATTCAGAATGCCCTCATGACGCGAGTTTTCCTTTTCAATACCCGAACATAACCAGACTCGTCTAGCTTTTGACCTTCTATAAACTCTAACAAAGCAACTACAACCCCTCCTATTGTCCGAAGCACTTCTTAATGACATGCATTTAGAAACTTGATAACCCAACTTCCATCTCCTGGAGCTCTTCACTTTCACTTTGCTGGAATCCTCCTGAAGCGCAGGTCCTTCAATTTGTTCGCTCATACCATTAACTTCAACTTCCTGAGGACCTTCAATAAAATCCTCTGTAATGTTACAACCAGCGTCCACCATACACTCGGGAGAAGACTGAACCTTATTGGGAATATGAAGCCTGTCCCGAAAAAATTCCACAGCAGGCCCAATAGGTGAAATCTTAGAGACGGGGGAGTGAACCTCCCAATCAGAAACAGAATGGGCTAAAAGACTCTGGCCCATTACCTCTCTCAACCCCAGACCCGCAAAATCCCTAGTGGGATCTAGCTCCATTTCGAAATTCTCTGACACCCCATTACTGTTGGATTTCGTGAAAGAATTCTGTTTCAGAGAATGTTCCCCACCTTCATCGTGCCTCCCACTATCTTGAATATTCTCACTCCTGCCCACCTTTGACCTACCTACCTCAACCACCATTCCCCTTACGTCATCTTCAACCCTGATAATCCCTCCATCGTCCTCCTTCGAAAAATCTGCACTGTGTCCATCCGCTGAAAAAAAACTGCACCTCATCTCTGTTTGCAACAGAAACTCCTGAAAATTTGGATCCCACAATAATTTTAACTTTAAATGATCTACCATAAGCTCCAACAAAAATACGATCAGGAACATCAAATGGACTAGCTACCCTAATCAGCATTTTCGCCGAAGAGAGGTCCTCCCTATTTCTTGTTTCTTCCGGGATTCTAACAAAAGTACCCCACTTTCCTGCTAGATTTATTAGAAAGGTTTCACTCCATGTAAGGAGTGGTAATCCAACCAGCTCGACCAAGCAAAAAAACAAAGGAACACCATCTTCGCTCAACAACGGGGCCACCCAGTCGAACCAGAAATGAAACTCCTAGCGAAGATTCGACCAGGCCTTAACAAACTCTTCGTTTGAATTAAACACTATAACAGTGACATTCCTAACGAAACCCCACCTTACTAATTTAACCTTGAAACCCTCCTTTGCCAGAGCGTTTACCACCATAAGAAGCTGAAATGAATCTTTAATCACCCCTGTTAAAGAATTCATCACCCAACATGAGTCCTCTGAAGGAATGTACATATCCCATGCTTTCCTAGGTCCATTTGCACTCAAATTCTGAACCCCCTTATTCTTCAAAAAAACCTGCTCCGATGCCCTTGAATTCTTCACACTCAAGGCCTCCTTATAGGTTATGCTATCCCTCATACTCTGCAGATTCTTCAGACGAACCTTTTGTCCACCAAAGTTTTCACTAACGGACTTGATAACACCCAGCTGAGATCTTCTATCCTCAGATCCTCCTTTCTTCTCTTTCTTGTACTTAGCCACCCCCACTGAGACTCTCATTCCATCAATCAGCGTTCCATCAACGTTCAGCACTGCTCTTCTACAACCTTCTTCCCTCTCATATTGCACAAAGGCAAACGTAGTCGATTTATAATTAGGCTTAGCCAAAGAACTTGGAATAAATACTCTAACTACTCGCCCATATAGGTTGAAAATCTCTCTTAACTCAAACCTAGTAACTCTCTTGCTCAGATTATCAACAAAAACAGTCCATTCCTCATCAGAGGATGACCGACCCGACACACTTGCTCTCTTTCTCTCTCTACCTTTCCCACTCATGTTTTTTTTATCTTCATATGAGTTTTGCTAGGAAGTAATAGTATTTTAGAATCATCGATATATTAGCTCTCTCCTATAATACTTCTCTTCAAAGCATAAACGAAGTTGGCCAAATAATTTGGATTATTACAGAAGTGGAAAATTTGTTTTGTTTTTCCAACTTGAGAAGAAATGAAGATCTCAAAAGTGTGGAAAATTTCTATGGCTGATAACTTTCTTTGGTACTTGCAACACCGCGGAAAGCTTCTGAAGTTAAATTGTTAGGCATCTAGTTTGTTTGATATATTAACGGAAGTAGGTAGATACCCTGACATGCATTTTAAATTTTAATATGGCTTGTTCAGTCTGATAATATGGAATTATGGATCTAAACTTGTATCCTAGGAAACTTGGTGACTCTAGGAAAATAAGATTGTTTGATGCTTGTTAATTTCAAACAACACTTTTAGTCATCTAATTATCAGTATTTAGTTGGAAAGCTAAAAGCCAGTGAAACATCCCTCCCCCCACTGTAATTGATGTACGAGTTCCTTTTGCAGTTGGTTACCTGATCATGTCACATTATTGGCTCGCTTCAGTGGGGAGCCATCACCTGTAAAATCAACAGTGACAAAAGCAGTTGCAGAGTTTCGGCGTACTCATGCAGATACATGGAATGCTCAAAAGGATTCCTTTACTGAAGAGCAACTTGAGGTACATGCATAGAGCTATGAATGATAATGGATTTTCGATTAAGCTGAAAAATATGATGCTTAGCTTCTGTTTTACTATTTTCTCTTTTATGTTTGCAGGTCCTAGCAGATACATCGTCTTCGTCGTCATATTTTGCTTGATCTAGATCCTTGAGAGAGAGAGAGAGAATTTAGCAGAAATACAATGATTTAGAAATTTGTAATGACAAGTTTTTTGATTTTGTTGTTTCATCATAGTTGAACTATATAGAATGAGTTTTATTTACATTGCCAAATATAACCTTTTTCCCCCCCTCCCAAACTCCCACTAGAAGTTTATTGTTGGCCATGTAATAGAAATTATTGCCTACATATTTATTCTTTGTTGTTAAAGGCTTCTCTATAAATAGGATTGATAAGATCATCGGATGGCATGTCCCATAAGACGCAGTCTGTATTGAATATGCTTGATGCATTCTTAATTTCTTTCCCACCTTGAAATTCTTCTCCGTTTTCATCCTTCAATTTCTCGTGAGGCCTCACTTGTTCGCCTGCGGTGGATGTGCTTCCGGTGCACATACTCTGGCTCCACCGTGAGCCGGAGCCGCCCCCTTCGTTGGCAAAAGATGATGTGCCGTATTGATGGTATCCGCTCACGGATGCAGGGAAAACGCTGCAACCCCCTTCGAAATTAGTTGATGTTGTTCTCATACTAGTAGACTCCCACAGATTATTCATGGGTAGTATGTCTGGTTCTTGTATAGCCCTTGATAAATTCAGTTTGCTCTTCTCAACTGGATCATCCTTCTCATCTTGTTTGCTGCTCACGTAAGGGACTGTAGTATTATTCCCTTGTGCCACCAGATTTGATTGTTGAAGCTGGAAATCAATGCGTTTCTTAGTTAGGAGGTGGAGCATTTCGTCCTTGAAACACCCGAGGGCTGCTTCCGCTAGATGAGCCACCTGTGGCGGTGCAAGTGTGGTGGCTATCTCAGCCATGAGGTGAGAGAAAGGCTTGTGGGTCACTGGATCAATACCCATGCCTGAAAGTTTCTTCTTGAGCTTGGTGTTCCAGTGGTTTTTAACGTCATTGTCAGTCCGGCCAGGTAGCTGAGCTGCAATCAAGGACCAGCTGCAATAGGATGCCATTTTCGACGCAGTTAGTAGCCAAACTGAAATATGAATGGGCAAAGCAAGAAAAAGAGAAGTTGAAATAGGGTGGCTTTTATCTGGTCTGGTCTAAGCAGCCATTGTTCGCAGTGTGTTACCGGTTGCCAACAACAGAGTGAAGTTTGACAATGGTTTGCTCCTCAGTGTCCGAGAATTGGCCGTGCTTAAGGTCGGGCTGAAGGTAATTAGTCCATCGTAAGCGGCAGCTTTTCCCACATCTTTGGAGACCTGAAAATTCAACGCCATCCCAAATTCTCATAGTTCTAAAACAGAGAAAGAACACGTATAAACACAATTGCATTGCGTGGCATGCAAGAAAGGGGGGGGGGGGAACAGACCAGCATTCTTGGGGATGAGGCGCCAATTGCGGGTGCCATGTCGTGCGATGTAGGAGGAGAGCTTGTTGTCTTCCTCAGGTGTCCACTGTCCTCTTTTCACATTGTCCTTCTCACAACATGGAATCCTACCCATCTTTTTTTATATTTCTTTTTGTTTTTTACTCTTCACTCCATAAACAAATGCTAAAAATAAGTTTAAGGGACTAGGCAACAAGGAAAGGGTTTTGTTTAGTTTGCTTTGCTGGGTTGATGATGGGATTGAAATAAAGAAGAGAATAATTTGGGGGATGGGGGTACATTTAAATTGTAAAGGGTATAATATTTATATAGAAAGGGGGAAGAGAAATAAGAGAGACGGCATCAAAGGTGCATGATTTTATTAAAGAATTCAACGCTGTTGAGCGTGTGAAGGATAGGCCGGTAGCTCACCCTCAAGACGCCCGGTCAATGCTCTCTTTCTTTGACTTTCATCATTCATTTTCATGCTTCTGCTTCCACCCCACGTGTGGTCCTGCCTGTGCTGCACCATCACTTTTCTTGCTTTACTTCTCACAATCATTTTATTGCCCTTTTTAGTACAACTCAAGACTTAGGAAAAAATTTCTACTTTCAGTCCTCCAAAACACCATAAAAGCATAATTCACTATACATAACACATATTCAAACAAATTACTCTCTTAATGCCAGATTTCTACCCACATCCTACCTGAATTATGTCTACTCTTTGTTAGATGAATTTAAAGTTTTCCCTTTGTTTTAGGTAGAACTGTAGATGATACGAGACAAATCGTTAGTTGCTTGAGTTTCATTTGATCACAGCTCGACCAACATTCTAATCAAACGATTTCGACTCAAGCTCGAACACAACTCAAGTTTTTAAAGAGCTGAAATGAGTTACTTGATAGCCGACTAAAAAATCTCATGAACATCTTGAAAAATTAATACATTAATTTTTTAAATTAAATTATTAATAATATTAATATTTATATGTTATTTTTTAAATGAAATATATGATTTTTTATGTACTTAAAGTTCACGTTCGAGCTTGAATTGAGATTGAGTTCGAGTTTTAATCGAGCTAAGTTTGAAAATATTTCAAGTTCAAGTTTTTTCAAACTCGAGTCAATCTTCAATTTTTTATTTCAAGTTCGAGTTTAGTTGACAATTTTAAACAATTGAGTTCAACTTTAAACTTTTTTAATCGAGTCGAACTCAATAATACTCAAATTTGATTCAGCTTATAGCCCTAGTTTTAAGTTTAGAGATTATAAACAGATTCAGAATTTAGAGCAAATTCGGATTTTATAAAAAAAATAACGTCATAATATAAAACTTGTAGCTCATGAACCTAATTTTCACAAGCGAACATAATATGTAGTTTCAAAATTTCTACTTTACAAGTGCGATCAAAATGAACTTTTATCCTAGTTTTGCACTAACAATCCCCTGAATCGATCCTATCAATCCCACAATTGTGACAAGCAAGCAAAAAAAGCTGAAAGCCCTAAGAACAACCCATTTTCTGGTCCAGGGCTGGATTTTCATCTGCACGAAGTACATCTCCACAAGGAAATATATGGCCAAAGGCCAAAAGTTCAGTGCCCCCAACACTCCTAGTACTTGGTTGAAGTAGGGGAAGATCATCACAATCACAGTTGTCGACGCAATTTAGGCTGTCCGAAAGCATATCTTGAGAGGATTCATTTGGAACGAAGGCAAGAATGGGAGTTTGACTGTGTACAAGTTATTCACGAATCCACTGCTTGGGAACTTGCTGGTAAACCATCTCTCCACAAATGCAAACACTGGCCGACTAAATATCTGCAACCAAAAAGATATGAACAACAGGTGGTCTTAACATGATTGTAATAATATATATGTCATTCTGACTCATTCATTTTTCTTGAAATATCGTGTCACGCTCCCATTTTTGACTCGTATCTAGACATGGGATAGACAGACATGCCATTTAAACAAGTCAGGTTGGTTTTGAGTTGTGGACATATTGGTTAAGTCGATCTCGGTTTGAGTCAATTCAAGTTTCGGTTGAAAGAGTTCTTATCTATGTTGCACTGATACGGATAAGGATACAAATTTCAAATTTCAAGATTCAAACCATAATATTAACTCTTGAATAATAAAATCCATACATTGTTAACATCTTCCAAAATTAACTGGCTTTCTAAATCCGGCTCATCTAACGAGAGTTTGGCAAATTCTAAACATCCAACATCTCCCAATGAATCAAAAGCATCTCCACCAACATCCTACATCTTGGTTTTCTCATCCTCATATTGACTAGAACTCTTTCATAAAAGACGAAGATTGTAGTGGATGTAAATTAAATATTCGGCACGACTCTGATTTAACTTATTCCTCTTAAGCTTTTCACTTTGTTCCAAAAAACCTGTAACCCTTTTACTGCAAATACATGAAACAACAATTATGCTAACTGTGTTACCTTCCAATATAATATTCTGACTCTTTAGAGGCCAACTTCAAATTCCAAATAAATGAATACTCACTCCTCCACAACCAAAACCTAAACACCACAACTGTGGGGACCAATTTACAGTTTCGATATCGAGCCGCCTATTCTATGTATTATCTATTCCTTTTCCTTCTCTCCAACGACTTCGACTGATGCACTTTCTTACCTTCTCTTTTTCCCTGGTCGAAAAGTCTAATCATCCCAGTCATTTTTCCAGCCATCTCTGTTCGATGATCATGCAGTTAGGCCATTTGCTGAGATTTTCGGTACATTGCGTCGTCCCATTGGTGATTTCACTGCCTTGTCCTCGTCCCAATCACTATCCCATCCCTGGTCCCAACCTTCAGCTGTTTCTTCTTCAGTAGCTGCCATGGATTCTGGTAATCCCATTTCTAGATCTTGGTAAGATATACCGTCAGGCCGTCTCTTCTTGCTAAACATACAACAAGCCCACGACCCTCCGAAAACTAAAACTGTTGCAATCAAGAAGTATGCTCCATTTACTGGAGTCGGCAACTTGTCATAAGAAGGAAGATTTAAGAAAGGGTTCCCTTTGGATGCAAGGGGGTTCATGTGTAGCACACAGTCTCCATTTCCAGCACTTACCAATAGCTCACCAGCACTTTCAAGGGGGTTCATGCGTAGCACACAGTCTCCTAAGATCCAGGGGACGCATGTGAAAGTCACATGCTGTCCCCACGTCCCCAAGTCTCGGTGAAACATCTCCGACGTCGTTCAACCGTACCCTGCCACCGTGGCACGTCCATGGTATGTACCCGTGTCGTCCCCGTATCGAGTACTTGAAACGGCACAACTATGGCGTCCCCGTGCTTCCTAAGTTCTTATTGTTGAGGGTTGAGAGGGACATGATTTTGGTTATGATTACACACTCAAGTTTGAATAACATAAATCAACATTGGCAACTATGCTCAGAAACTTAATGAATATTCAATATAGAGTGACATACCTAATATCCTCCCACCAGATGAAGAACAATGCATGCATTAGCAAAGTCGATCAGCCAGCAGGGTTCAAAGAATCCAAATCCTGTGAGGAGATTCCCAGGCGTGTTGTTGCCAAATGCAGCATATCCGAAGCAATCACGGAAGAGGTAGAAGAAGGTTGTTACAAATATTGCTATCATTGAGGCCATTTTCATGGTCTTGTTCTCTGATGGAGGTGACTTCAGGGTATCCTATATTCAAACAATTTCATGATTCAGTTAGGATCCTACACATTTCAGGGTCGAATTCTGGTTTTCGTCCCTCGACTGCACTTTAATTCGACGTAGTTTAATCAAGTGACAAGATTATAAAAATAGATAGATTAAAATGTCAAAAATGAGGACAAAATCTCAATTTTAAGCACTGTAAAGGAGACCAACAACATAATTTGATATTCATAAGAGCATTCAGCTTATACTGTGAAAATAATTTGTTTTAAAAAGGAATGAAACCATACCTGTATTTCAAGAAGAATGATTGTATATGGATAGGCAAATGCAATTTCTCCAAGCGACTGAAATACTAACCATAATTTATCAGCCACACTAGCAGCAGGCACTCCGGTTATACTCCCCTTAATCGTCCCATTTTCTGCAATCAAAGACTTGAGTCTTAAGTGCAAATCCACTTATATTTGTTCTCAGATAAACTCTTAAGTTTGAACAATAACACCGATGACGAAAATTAAAGGCAAGTTTTTGAATTTCGCAGGTATTTATACCAATGACTTGCGCAAACCCAAGTCCAAACCCTATGAAGGAGTAAGTGAAGGACATGATTGCAGCAACAACAGAAAGCCATGCCATGTTATGGAAATTTGGTATATGTGACATCACAACTTGAACAGCTCCAAATAGCAGCATAAAGTAAGTATCCCCATATGAACATGGAGCATCGTGCCCTTCTCTGTGGTAACAGTTTGATTTCTGAATTGCTCTACATTTGACAAAAAAGAAAAATAAACATAAAAATAGATAGGAAAAGAGTAGCAACTAATTAAAGAAAAGAGAAACATTAAAACTTAATACAATCGGATGAAGTAAATCTTGTATGGGGTAATTGGATACCTATGTTACTTGGAATCCGATATGAGAAACGAGTGTGGGTACGAATTTTATTGAAGTTTGTCCGTATATTTAACGGCTTAATAATAGATCATATCCCAATACTCATGTCTGGGTACGACGAATATTTAAAGGAAAATGAAGAGTAAGTGACGGGATATTAATTAAAGGATTTCATCAAGTACCTCATACAGGTTGAAGTTGTTATTACATAAGCAATGCCAGTACCATACAAACTCAGGTTTTGAAGAAAAGCACACATTCATGTGCGGTTTCTAACTGAATTATTCAACCAAATTAGGATTCATAGAAGGGAAGTTACTAAAGGGTCATTGAAAAAAGAGACGACAAAGAGTGAAAAGTTTTAGTTTAAAACTACCAAGATAATGCCAAACAGCATCCGTGTAAGACTTGATTCGTGTTCCGTCATCGGAACGATAACAATCTGTCATGGAAGGAGATGAGATAGCAGCATCAAGGAATGAGAATGAATATACAGGAGGAGCTGGCAATGCAGAAGCAGTAACCAAGGACACCCGAGAAATTCGCAGAAGTTTGAGAGAGAGAAAGGCACCCCAGGCATTAACTGATTTTGTCCGCTACTGTGGATTTAAAAAATATAAATAAAGGAGCATAAAAAACGTGAAGGCATCTGTAATCCTTGGATTTTATTTTCCCAACTTTAATCTACTTTCAATTTTCTCTCTTCCTTATCTATATTTTATGGTTTTCTCTGGTTTGATCATAGCAATTTGGTGCTTTCGTTGAGTTTCAATACCATGGTGAGTAACACTGAAATAATCAAATCCTTGCAGGAGACAAGTACACGTCACGATCAACTACTGACCTCTCTTCAAACTAATACGGAGGATCAAAAGAACTAGAACACCTTCACTCAAAAAAACCCTTCAGGAAGTCCTACGAGAGTTGGCGATGATTTATGCACAGTTGGGCACTATGATAACTACTTCTGGGAAGGCGACAGTTCTGTGGATATCGGGAGTACTCGAGGCAAAGCGAAAATACGAGCTGAATCTGAGGATATATTTCCTTTCTCTCCAAAACCGGTCCAAGTAAAATTATCCCTATTCAATGGGAAACACCCAAAGGAGTGATTGGCATCTACCAATGACTTCATTGGATTTTATGGCACTGAAGACCATCATCAGGTAACAATGGTGTCCTTCAGAATGGAAGGAACTGCCAAGAAATGGTTTCGTTGGATGCAACGCCAACGACAATTGGCGGGTTGGCACCATTTAGTCGGTGTAATTCGACGATGATTTAGAGTAATGGAAATCGAATCGCCAGAAGGGCAGTTGTCCAACCTGGTTCAAATCACGACAGTGGAAGATTATCAAACACACTTTGAAGATATGGCTCTGCGTATAGCCATCCTCTCTGATGAATTGTTTACACAATGTTTTGTGTTTGGGCTTCTTGCAGATATTAAAAATGAGGTCTTGGGACATCGTTCTAATTCAATGAGTGAGGTGCTAGCTTTGGCCCGATTTCTTGAGGCCAAGTTCAATGCGACACGAAAGGCAATGGGTTGCATGCCAAGTATGAAACTACCTCCTCTTTTACTTACGCCCACAACATTTCCAGCGACGTCTAAAGCACAACTAAGCCGGCCACTACCATTAGAACACCATATAGTGTCTTCTACTCCTATGCAACCTCGTCGGATTTCTGTCGCTGAAGCTCAAGCACGACATGAGAAAGGATTATGTTATTATAGTGACGCTAAATTCATCTCAGGCCACAAGTATAAAGACCCTCAGTTATTCTTGTTGGATGATGAATTGGAGGATGAGCAACCAGTTCAGGCCACTACGGTGATGACAAATGAGAGCAATGAACTAGAAAGCTCTGATGATACTACATGCGAACAATCTTTGGTCTCCTTCAATGCTCTTATAGGCTACTTAACTCCTAACACTCTTCGCGTTATGCAAGAGGTTCGTGGATGCAGGTGAAAATTTTGATTGACGGTGGCAGTACAAATAACTTTGTCCAATCTTGAGTAGCAAAACATTTGGGCCCACCAATGATGGCAGTGTTGAATTTTAGGGTCTTGGTGCGAAATGGAGATAGATTACAAAATGAAGTTTATGTCCGCGATCTCAAATTCTGAGTTAAAGGTACCGAATTGATAACTGATTTCTACGTGCTACCATTGGAGGGTACTAAAATGGTCTTAGGCGTCGCTTGGATGGCCACTCTAGGGTTGGTGACTATGGATTTTGAAACGCTCAGTTTTCAAATTCATCAAGGGGATAAGGAATATTGTTGGCAAGGGGACACGGGGTTAGCTCCTCAATCCATACATTTGCATTCGTTACGACGTATGACAAACACCTAAGTTGTTGCTACGTGTTATTAGTTGCAAAGCGATGTACAACCGGCTACACATAACACTCTTAACACAGAGGATATGGAAAAACTATTTGTTGAAAACATTTTGATATTTTGATATACTAAATAATTTTGTTAATTAATTTTTATAAATTTTAAGATTATACTCGATTCAATTATTTGAATATATACAATTATTACTTAAAGTTTTAAAACGTCAATTTTTACTCCTTAATGAAAAATTAAATGAGATCTATACTAGAAATATTTTTGAAAGAATTTTTACTAAAGGTTTCAAACTTTAATCGAGTCAAAAAATCAATTTTAATATGGTAGTACCAATACTGCCTTAACAACATCGATACCATGCCAAAAGAATCTCAAAATGGTACCGATACCATGCACTGTATCGGTACCAAGTAATATAGTAGTACTGATACTATGGTTGTAGTATCGATACTACTCCTTTGGTTTTTACTCTAATATTTTCTAGAATCTCAAAATGGTACCGATACCATTGTCTGGTATCGATACTACTATATAGTAGTAATGATACTCCTTGGGACGGTATCGATACCATTGCTTTCTAACGGTCAAAATATTTGAATTTTATGCAGGTAGTATCGATACCATTGAGTGTGGTACCGAAACCACGACGCTCCTAGTAGTAATTTGAGTGGAAAAATTTACCCCAACGACTCTATTGACTCCCACAACAATTCCAACATTTAGAATTGATCAAAGCAGTATATAAACAAGGTTTCAAGCCATTGATGATTAAGAAAATCAAGAGATAAAGCCTTAAACATCAAGTTTGAGCTAAATTAAGCCAACATTATTCCATATTCATTTTTGGTTTCCAATAACACTTCTTGTTCTTATTTGTATTCATTTCTCAAGTGTTCTTATTTGTTCTTGAATTGTGCAAACATTTTCCTTGTGAGGTTTTCTTATAAGTTTGCAAATTTGTAATTTTTTATTTGAGAAAGTGTCTCGAGAATTTGGGGTATAATTCTTGAGGAAGTTGTAAGGTTACGCCTTGTCCTCAAAGATAGATAAAAGTTAGTGAATTTGTGGAAATCCTTAATGTGGATAGCTAAGGTAGTGGACGTAGACTTTGGTTGAGGAAGTCAAACCACTCTAAATCGTTGTGCAATTTGTTTCAAATTTTCTTTTATGCTTCCACAAATTTTAATTGCCAATTCATCCACTCTTGGCTATTTCATCCTATCAATTGACTCAACAATTGGTATCAGAGCTAGTCTCATTTGAAGGTTTAATCACCTCTTGAGAATATCCTAAAGGAGTTCAATCGTTATCAAAATCATCTATGGCCTCTACATCGAATTTTGAGATTGTTTTTTATTCTCAACCCATCAACAAGCCTCCATACTTCAATGGAGCCAACTATGCCTATTGGAAAAATAGAATGAAGTTCTTCATTCAAGCAAGTGATTTGGGAGCATTGAGCATAATGATGAAAGGTCACTCTACTCCAACCCGAGGCATGGAGATGTGGAGTGAAGAAGAGAAGAGGCTGTTCCAGCTCAATGCAAAGGCAATGCACATTTTATTTTGTGCCCTTGGATCCGATGAATATGGGAGAGTATCATCGTATTCAAATTCCAAGGAGATATGGGATAAGCTCTAAATCACACATGAAGGAACCAAAGAAGTAAGAGAAACCAAGATAAGTCTTCTCAACCATAGTTATGAGAATTTCAAGATGAAACCCGATGAAGATATCAAAGATATGACGAATAGATTTTTAGTGATTTTTAACGGTCTCAAGGGATTGGGAGAAATAATCTCTAATAAGAAACTTGTGACGAAGATGATTTACTCTCTTCCAAAATCTTGGTAATCGAAGAAGACGACGATTATCGAAGATAAAGACCTAAATTCTTTAACTCTCGATGAGCTAATTGGTTATCTTCTTACTCATGAAATGATGGTTAAAGAAGAGGAGGATCAAGAGAAGAAAGATGATGCAAAGAAAGAAATGGAGAAGAAAAAAAATATTGGTGTTGCTCTCAAATCCACTAAAGATGAGAGTGACTCTAATGATGATGATGAGGATGAAGAAATGGTAATATTTGCCAAAATATTGAGAAATTCATGAAGTCAAACAGAGGAAGAAGATTTCAAATAAATGAAGGCTTCAAAAATGAATCCAAGGAGAAGGATCTCATAATCTATTATGAATGCAAAAAGCCTAGGAATATTAAATTTGATTGCCCACAATTAAAGAACAAGGGTCTCTCCAAGAAGAAGTACAAAACACATAGTTACATGGAGTGATGATGAGTCATCCGATGAAGAAGAAGAGGAAGTATCTAACTTGTGTCTAATGGCCATCGATGAGGGATCTCAGGTAACCTCTAACTCATATACTTTAAATGATTATTCATTTGATGAGTTACAAGAGGCTTATGATGAGTTGGCTTTGGAATATGAGATCTTATTCAAAATATAAGAAAAATATTTCAAAATTGAAAAGTGAAAATGATCTCTTATCCAAGACCAACAGTGAGTTTGAAAGTAAGATAAAAAAAATATGCAAGTCAAATTAGAAGAGTTTGAAAAGAAAATTTCTAACTTGCACAACTTACTTTCAAGAGTTCATGATGATCATCAAAAGAAACTTTATGATCTTAAAGCTTCTTTCAATAAAGTTGAAACAAAACGATTTGAAAAAGGACAAAATTCAAATTCCAACTATGTTAGAAAGAACTTTAGACCTTACAATTATAGAGGTCCCCAAAAAACCTCAAATAGTAAAGTCATTAGATGTATATATGTCCCTAAAGGACTCGCTACTACTAAAGACAATGATATACTAAGTAAATGGATACCTAAGGGGACTAAGTTATTAAGAACTATGCCTATGGACCCAAAAGAATTTGGGTACCAAAAATCAAAAATTAATCTATGTTTGTAGATTGAGGAGCATTGCCACAAGGAACAAAACACAATCTTAAATTCATGGTACCTTGATAGTGGATGCTCAAGACACATAACCGGTGATAAGAGCCAGTTCTTGAAACTTAAAGCTAAAAATGGAGGAGTAGTAACCTTTGGTGACAACTCAAAATGTCACATTGTAGGAATAGGTTCAATTGGTAATAACTCCTCCATACTTATAGAAAATGTTTTATATGTTAATGGGTTAAAGCATAATCTCTTGAGTATTAGTTAATTGATACAATGTCTTATTTGAGTCAAATGGTTGTAAAATTGTTGGCATTGCATCTAATAAGATTATGTTTGTTGGTCATAGAATAGGTAACATTTACATGGTGCATCTAGATAACATCAACATGACTAATATATGCTTAGTTGCTAAAGAAGAGCATGATTGTTGGTTATGGCATAGGAAACTTAGACATGCTAGTATGAGTGTTTTCCAAAAACTTGTTCAAGGCAATTTAGTAAGAGGTTTGCCAAAATTGAAATTTAATCATTATAAAATTTATGATGCATGTGCAAAAGGAAAATATAAAAGAACTTCCTTTAAACCTATTAATGATGTATCATCTAGTAGAGTATTACAATTGATCCATATAGATCTTTTTGGGCCAAATAGAACTACTAGCTTGGGTGGAAAACAATATACATTTGTATTAGTTGATGACTACTCTAAGTTTACTTGGGTTCTTTTCTTAAATACTAAAGATGAAGCTTTAGAAAATTTCATCATTTTCTCAAAAATAATCCAAAATGAAAAAAGTTACAATATTTCAAGTGTTAAGAGTGATCATGGAACTGAATTTGAAAATCTTAGATTTGGTGATTTTTGTAATTCAAATAGAATTAACCATAATTTTTCAGCCCCTAGAACCCATCAACAAAATGATTTATTGAGAGGAAAAATAGAACTTTAGAGCAAATGGGTAGAACCATGCTTTGTGAAAATAATTTGTCAAAATATTTTTGGGCGGAAGCCACAAATACCGCTTGTTATGTGATTAATTGAGTAATGATTAGGCCTATTTTAAAGAAAACTACATATGAACTTTTCAAGAATAATAAGCCCAACATTAGTTATTTTCATCCTTTTGGATGCAAGTGTTTTGTTATAAATAATGGAAAAGATAATCTTGGAAAATTTGATGCTAAAAGTGATAAAGGAATTTTTCTGGGTTATTCTTTAAATTCTAAAGCCTATCATGTGTTTAATAAAAGAACTTTAGTAGTATAAGAGTCTATACATGTTGTTTTTGATGATAATCCCCTTCCGAGGAAGGATTCTTGTGTTAATGATGATGTAGGAATTTTAAATCCAAATGACGTGGGAGAATCATCATCTAAAGAAGAAGTGAAGAATGAGGAAACTCAAGACGATTTCAAGAATATAGCAATAGAGGAAAGGGAAGTCACATACCCAAGGGAGTACAACTATGTCAAGGATGGTGAGATTTTAGGTGATCCATCAAAAGGGGTAAGCACTAGATCTTCTCTTAAAAACTTTTGTAATTATATAGCATTTATCTCATGCATAGAGCTTAAGAATATCAAAGAAGCATTAAATGATGAACATTGGATTATGGCTATTCAAGATGAGTTAAATCAATTTGAGATAAGTCAAGTATGGACATTAGTTGAACGACCTAATAATTCTACTATAGGTACTAAATGGGTATTTAGGAATAAACTAGATAAAAGTGGTAATATAGTGAGAAACAAGGCTAGACTTGTTGCTCAAGGGTATACTCAAGAAGAGGGCATATATTTTGATGAAACATATGCTCCCGTAGCTAGGATGGAAGCAATTTTAATGTTATTAGCATTTGCATGTTTTCATGGATTTAAATTATATCAAATGGATGTTAAAAGTGCATTTTTAAATAGTTTTATAAAAGAAGAAATGTATGTGGAACAACCTCCAGGTTTTGAGGATTCAAAATTTCCAAATCATGTTTTCAAATTGACAAAGACTTTATATATTTTAAAACAAGCTCCTAGAGCTTGGGATGAAAGAGTGTAAATTTTCTTATTGAAAAAGTTTTTTCAAAAGGGAAGGTTGACACTACATTGTTTATAAAACGCAAAGGTAAAGATTTATTAGTAGTTCAAATTTATATTGATGATATAATTTTTGGTTATACTAATGATGTTCTTTGCCAAGAATTTGCTAAGCTAATGCAATGTGAATTTGAGATGGGCATGATGGGGGGAACTTTCATTTTTCTTGGGGCTCCAAATCAAGCAAAGAAAAGATGGTATCTTCATCAATCAAGCAAAGTACGTCAAAGATATGCTTAAGAAGTTCAGATTGGAAAATGTAAAACCCCAAGCCACTCTTATGAGCCCATCTACTAAGCTTGACAAAGATGAAGAAGGTAAATGTGTAGATGTTAAACTTTATAGGTCTATGATTGGATCATTGCTTTATCTTACCGCAAGTAGACCTACCATTATGTTTAGTGTTTGCTTATGTGCTAGATTTCAATCATGTCTTAAAGAATATCATTTACAAGCCATTAAGAGAATCTTTAGATACCTTAAGGATACTCCTAGTATATGAATTTGGTATTCAATAGACTCTAGCTTTATCTTGCATGCCTTCTCGGATGCGGATTATGGAGGTTGCAAATTAGATAGGAAAAACACCATGTCAATTCTTAGGAAACATGTTAATTTCTTAGTTTTCAAAGAAACAAAATAGTGTTGCATTATCTACTATGAAGCAAAATATATTTCAGTTGGTAGTTTTTGTGTACAAGTTTTATAGATGAAACAACAATTTTTAGACTATGGAATTAAAGTGGATATCATTCCTATCAAGTGTGACAATACAAGTGCTGGAACTAATTAGACATCACTAAAAATCTCATCCAACACTCTAGAACTAAGCACATTGAAATTAGACATCATTTCATTAGAGATCATGTCTTAAAAAAATATAGTTCTAGAACATGTAGATACTTTGCACCAATTAGCGGATATTTTTATAAAACCTTTAGATAAAGAATGATTTTGGACACTTAGAAGATAATTAGGTCTGACAACCTACCTTGATTTTGTGTTTAAAATAATTTTTGCACTTCTATGAATAAAGAAAAATGCATGAAAAAATGACATATTTAATGTCTTTTATGCCAATAGTTAGAGGGAGTTTATGATTTTTCATAAAATTAAACAAATAAGTTCAAATTATACTTAATTGTATATTTGATTGATTGAACATAATTAATTTTCTCAATTAGAGTTGTCTATATCACTATTCTTGTTAAATGTTGCATGTTATGTGTTTATTTGCAAATTTTTTACCATTTTGTGCACTTGCTATTGATACTACTCACATAGTATTGATACTACTCTTGTATGGTATCGATACTACTCGTATAGTATCGATATTGTTTTTAGTTAGTATCGATAGTGTTCATCCAGTACTGATACTACTAAATGGTTTTAGGCTATAAAACCCTAAAATCTCATAGTTTTGGCAGAACCCCAAATATAACACACTCAACCAATTCTCTTAAACCCCAGATCTCCATTGATTCAATCCAACAACTTCAAGTCAGATTTTTCGTTACTTTTCATCTTCTAAACCTGCTACTATCATCAAACTAGTGCATTCAACATCAAAATCTCATCTCAATCCAACTTTCAAGGTAATTTTTTTAAACACTATTTTATTTCTTTTCAAATCTAGAACTAGTTTTAGATAGTTTTAGTTTAAATTAGTGAATGTGCTTCACTTATTTTGTAGTTTTACAATAGATTCCACAATTTTTTTAAAAAAATATCTTCATAATTTCGAAAATTTTAAATAAAAAACATTTTGTTTGATTATATGTGTATATTATTGTTTTTCATAAAACTATACTATTGTTTTTCATAAAATTGTTTTTCACAATTTTTTTTTAATTTTGTAGCCCATTATAATTTAGTTTTAGGTTACCTTGAATTGAGGACTCATTTTGAGTTTTGGGATTAATTGTTTGCATACATATATTTGTTATCTTTGCATGTATACTATTCTAATTTTAGTAACATGTCTCATAAATGCCATAGATCATCCTCTAATCATGCCAATCAACCTCCAAACCCACCTCCAAATCCTCATTCCAATCCAACCAATATGACAATCTTAAACTCGTGTTTTAACGAACCTAGTCGTAGAAACCTCTATTCCAGGTATATAAATCACTTTGAGTCTTATTCTATTAGGTATGAGCGTCTTCCCTCTCTTAAGGCGATGCAACAAATGAACTTTAAATATCTACCAATTCTCTAAGCTTGGAAATTCGACAACACCTTCAAAGTCAAACCCGTTGTCTACCACCAGCTTGTCCGCATTTTCTAATACGGTTTGCATTCAAAATAAATCCCGTACTCAAACCAAAAGTATTTGTTCCTATCTCTTGGGCGAATACATCACAATTGATTCAGATTCTATAGCACGTGCTTTCGATTTTGAAAATATAGGAATTGATAATGAGCGAGATTTGTTGTCTTCCTCATATCAAGTAGGAAAGAATGCTAGTGTACTAGACTATCAAGAGCAATTTCTACACTTAATGATCTCTTGGTAGTTTCGACCATTCGAAGGAAAATAATCCTCTTTCCGTAATATATATATATGGTGGATACATTGTCTTGAAAACAATAAACGAATAAATTTTCCTCAAACCATATTTGGAGAGCTAGTAGAAACCGTCAATAATATACCTTCTAAAAGAGTCAAATCTTTAGTATACATTGTCTACTTAGTAATATTTTTATCAAAGCTGGTCTTAAAGTAGACCTAGATGTTTCCATCCCCCTAAGTACACAAATTGACTTCACCTCTCTTCGAAACTTTGGATGGGCTGGGTACAATACAAGTTGGACAGGATCAGCCATGAAGACTCCCAGTGCAAGTTCTTCACGAGCAGCTCAGACTCTGGCTTCGGTTCCTCAACTTGATGACTTTTTACAAGATGTTGATGATCCTGTAAATTGTGTTCCTAACGAAGAGCCTCCTAGCAAAAGTAGTGCAATGCCTCCATACTTTCAATCGCTGATGGAGACATTGGATTTAAGGTTTGCATCCATGGAGTCCCATTTTACTGCTATGGGAACCCAACGGGATGCTCGAGCTAGATTCAATGCAATGGATGATAGATTCAATGCAGTGGATGATAGGCCCAACACGCTTACTCGAGATGTTGCATCCTTTAGAGCACATCGATTCGATCCAGATCCACCATCAGATGTTTGAGCTACTACTCTTTGCTAGTTATTCTTAGGTTGGTTTCTTTTTGTTAACCTTGATTGTTATTTGATATTTTGATACTTTGGATTTGGTTGAATATTTATGTTTTTGAATGATTTATTTTATTTATAAGACTTTGCATTTCTTATTCATAATTTTGCATCATAATATGTTTATGACCATGCTCAAATACATATTGAATATTGTTAATGTGGACTAACCTCTTTTGGCTATCTTGATCTTCACATCTATACTTATATCTTGTTTATACTATATGAGTCTTTTTGATTTAACAAAAAGGGGGAGAAATATTAAAGTAAGGGAATTTTCAAAGAAAATCTTAAAATTTCAAAAATGTTTTGTTATATAAAAAAGGTGGAGATTGTTGAAAACATTTTGATATTTGGATATACCAAACAATTTTGTTAATTAATTTTTATAAATTTTAAGATTATATTCGATTCAATTATTCAAAATATATACAATTATTACTTAAAGTTTTAAAACGTCAATTTTTACTCCTTACTTAATGAAAAATTGAGATTTATACTGGTAATATTTTTGAAAGAATTTTTACTAAAGGTTTCAAACTTTAATCGAGTCAAAAACTCAATTTTAATATGGTAGTATCAATACTGACTTAATAGTATCGATACTGTGCCAACAGAATCTTTGGAGAGCTAGTAGAAACCGTCAATAATATACCTTCTAAAAGAGTCAAATCTTTAGTATACATTGTCTACTTAGTAATATTTTTATCAAAGCTGGTCTTAAAGTAGACCTAGATGTTTCCATCCCCCTAAGTACACAAATTGACTTCACCTCTCTTCGAAACTTTGGATGGGCTGGGTACAATACAAGTTGGACAGGATCAGCCATGAAGACTCCCGGTGCAAGTTCTTCACGAGCAGCTCAGACTCTGGCTTCGGTTCCTCAACTTGATGACTTTTTACAAGATGTTGATGATCCTGTAAATTGTGTTCCTAACGAAGAGCCTCCTAGAAAAAGTAGTGCAATGCCTCCATACTTTCAATCGCTGATGGAGACATTGGATTTAAGGTTTGCATCCATGGAGTCCCATTTTACTGCTATGGGAACTCAACGGGATGCTCGAGCTAGATTCAATGCAATGGATGATAGATTCAATGCAGTGGATGATAGGCCCAACACGCTTACTCGAGATGTTGCATCCTTTAGAGCACATCGATTCGATCCAGATCCACCATCAGATGTTTGAGCTACTACTCTTTGCTAGTTATTCTTAGGTTGGTTTCTTTTTGTTAACCTTGATTGTTATTTGATATTTTGATACTTTGGATTTGGTTGAATATTTATGTTTTTGAATGATTTATTTTATTTATAAGACTTTGCATTTCTTATTCATAATTTTGCATCATAATATGTTTATGACCATGCTCAAATACATATTGAATATTGTTAATGTGGACTAACCTCTTTTGGCTATCTTGATCTTCACATCTATACTTATATCTTGTTTATACTATATGAGTCTTTTTGATTTAACAAAAAGGGGGAGAAATATTAAAGTAAGGGAATTTTCAAAGAAAATCTTAAAATTTCAAAAATGTTTTGTTATATAAAAAAGGTGGAGATTGTTGAAAACATTTTGATATTTGGATATACCAAACAATTTTGTTAATTAATTTTTATAAATTTTAAGATTATATTCGATTCAATTATTCAAATATATACAATTATTACTTAAAGTTTTAAAACATCAATTTTTACTCCTTACTTAATGAAAAATTGAGATTTATACTGGTAATATTTTTGAAAGAATTTTTACTAAAGGTTTCGAACTTTAATCGAGTCAAAAACTCAATTTTAATATGGTAGTATCAATACTGCCTTAATAGTATCAATACTGTGCCAACAGAATCTCAAAATGATATCGATACCAAGTAATATAGTAGTACCGATACTATGGTTGTAGTACTGATACTACTGCTTTGGTTTTGACTCTTATATTTTCTAGAATCTCAAAATGGTACCAATAACATTGTCTGGTATCGATACTACTATATAGTAGTATCAATACTGCTTGGGACGGTATCGATTCCGTTGCTTTCCAACGGTCAAAATATTTGAATTTTATACAGGTAGTATCGATACCATTGAGTGTGGTACGAATACCATGACGCTCCTAACAGCAATTTGAGTAGAAAACTTTACCCCAACGACTCTATTGACTCCCACAACAATTCCAACACTTAGAATTGGTCGAAGGAGTATATAAACAAGGTTTCAAGCCATTGGTGATTAAGAAGATCAAGAGATACAAGAGAGAAAGCCTTAAACATCAAGTTTTAGCTAAATCAAGCCAACATTATTGAATATTCATTTTTTCTTTCCAAGAACACTTATTGTGTTTATTTGTATTCATTTCTCAAGTGTTCTTATTTGTTCATGAATTGTGCAAACATTTTCCTTATGAGGTTTTCTTATAAGTTTGCAAATTTGTAATTTTCTCTTTGAGAGAGTGTCTCAAGAATTTGGGGTATAATTCTTGAGGAAGTTGTAAGGCTACGCTTTGTCCTCAAAGGTAGATACAAATTAGTGAATTTGTGGAAATCCTTAGTGTGGATAGTTAAGGTAGTGGACGTAGACTTTGGTTGAGAAAATTTGTTTCAATTTTTCTTTTAAGCTTCCACAAAATTTTAACTGCCAATTCACCCCCTCTTGGCTATTTCATCCTATCGATTGACTCAACACTATTGTATGAATTTGAGAAGGTTTTTGTAGATCCATACAGTTTACCTCTGATGAGAGAAATCGATCATGCTATTCACCTGCAATCTATGAGTAAATCGGTTAATGTCAAGCTAAACAGGTATCCTTATTTTCAGGAGGAAGTAGAACGTCAAGTTTGGGTCATGTTGGAAAATTAGTTGATTCACAAGAGTAATAGCCCTTTTTCTTCCCCAATGCTCTCGTAATGAAGAAGGATGGAATGTGGCGGTTTTGTGTAGACTATTGTGCTTTAAATGCAATTATAGTTAAAGATAAATTTTCGGTCCCTAGTGCCAATAAACTGTTTGATGAACTAGGTAATGCTCACTTCTTCTCTAAGTTAGATTTGCTTGTTCGATATCATCAAATTCAAGTCAAAGCTAAAGATGTTTCAAAAATGACATTCCAAACACATGTCGGGCATTACGAATTTCTCGTAATGCCATTTGGATTAACAAACATGCCATCCACTTTCCAGGCAACAATGAACGATCTTTTTCACCTATTTCTACTTAAATTTGTTTTTATTTTTTTGTATGACACACTTGTGTATAGTTGAAATTGGAAGGAACACTTAAACCATATACGACAAGTGCTACAAATGCTGCAAGAGAATGGTTTTGTTGCAAAACACAATAAGTGTACATTATGACAAACCTCAATGGAGTATCTGGGCCATATAGCTTCTCGAGAGGGTTTGTCAGTAGATCCTTCAAAGGTTGAGGCAATCAAACTGTGGCTGATACCTACAATGATCAAGGATGTGCAGAGCTTTCTAGGCATCGCATGATATTATCACAAATTTATTAGAGGATTTACAGCCATAACAACGCCAATCTCTAATTTGCTTCGCAAAGGATAACCATTTGAATGGACTAAAGTAGCTAAAAAATCCATGGATAACTTGAAATTATGTCTTTGTTCTGCTCCAGTGTTGGGATTACCACAATTTAAAAAAGAATTTCATGTCGAAATTGATGCTAGAACAGGGATAAGAGTTGTTTTAACCCTAGAATGTAAACCTTTGGCATATTTTAGCCAAAAAACTTAGTCCAAGAATGCAAGCTTTTCCACTTATAACCGTGAAATGTTTTCCATCACCCAGGCAGTAAGGAAATGGCGGCAATATCTGGTCAGACGAAAATTCAGCATCATTACTGATAAAAAATCATTACGAGAATTGAACCAGCAGACTATACAAAATCCATAACGAGAAAGATGGTTGTTAAAATTAATCGGGTATGATTTTAAAATCCGCTATTGACCGGGAAAACTTAATAATATTGTAGATGCATTGTCTAGAGAAATCGAAGCTACTCTCATGGCTTTCTCTCGACCACTATTTAGCATTATTGATGATATACAAGCAGCAAGTCGACAAGATGTTGATATTCAACATATTCGGGATAACATTCTAAAGGGTGGGACTGACTATGCAAGTTATGAAGAACATGAATGTTTGATGTTGGGTCAAGGAGAATTATGGTCCCTCATGAGGCAACATTGCGATCACTATTATTAAGAGAATTTCACAGTTCATTGATGGGGGGACATGCTAGTATTACTCGTGCATTTCAAAGATTAACTGCCAATTTCTACTGGAAGGGTATGAGGAGAGATATTCGCCAATTTGTCTCTGAATGTCAAGCTTGCCAACGTATGAAAAGCTCTAGTTTGGCTCCAGCTGGTCTTCTTCAACCACTTCCCATTCCCAACCAAGTATTTGAAGATATCTCTTTAGACTTCATTGTGGGCTTGCCGAAATCTAATGAGAAGGAGAATATATTAGTGGTGGTCGATCGAATCACTAAATACAGACATTTTTTACACTACCTAGGAACTTTGATAGCAAATATGTGGTTGATATTATGGTTCAAGGGATCGTAAAACTTCATGGAATACCAAGAAAAATAATCAGTGTCAGGGATCGAATTTTTGTGAGCAAAATATGGATAGAAATGGCCAAACTACATGGGACTGACTTGTGTTTAAGCTTAGCTTATCGCCCACAAACTGATGGGAAAACCGAAGCTTTGAATCAGTGCCTCGAGATGTATCTTCATTGTATGGCAGGGGATGATCTGGGTAAGTGGGAAAATACTTAGCATGGGTTGAATACTAGTACAATATGGCTTATAAGACTTCATCTGGAATGACTCATTTTCAAACTTTGTATGGGCGCGAACCTCCCACCATCGTTCACTACCAAGAAGGAAGTTTTCCTAATGCTCAGGTAAATCGTGACTTGCAAGAGTGTGATGCGTTACTTAGGGTCTTGAAGCACAATTTAAGTCAAGCACAACGACGTATGAAAACTTAGGCAGATAAGCATCGACGCGAATTGGAATTAGAATAAGGTAGTTTGGTCTTTTTGTTGTTACAACCTTATAGACAATTTTCGTTACTACTACGGAAAAATCATAAGCTTGGTCCACGATTCTTTGGCTCTTATCGAGTTATAAATGCATTATACCTATCGCTTACAAGCTAAAACTCCCGAATTCCTCTCATATCCATCCAATATTTCATGTGTCCCAACTCAAACCTTAGCCTCTTCAACAAATCACTCATTTGCATTTGCTAACAGAGAACTTTGTTCCACCTGCAGCAACTGAGAACATTGAGGACAAGGTACTTCTTTCAGGAGGGAGTACTGTCATGGAATTAGTTGAGATAGCAGCTTCAAGGAATGAGAATGAATATACAGGGGAAGTTGGCAATGCAGAAGCAGTAACCAAGGACACCCGAGAAATTCGCAGAAGTTTTAGAGAAAGAAAGGCACCCCATACGTTAACTGATTTTGTCCGCTATTGAGGACTTAAAAAATATAAATAAAAGAGCATGCAAAACGTGAAGGCATCTGTAATCCCTGGATTTTATTTTCCCAACTTTAATATACTTTCACTTTCCTCTATCCATTCTCTGTATTCTCTGGTTTTCTTTGGTTTGATCATAACATAATCAGAAAGAAGGATGAAAGATAAGAGATAATAGCAAAAATAAGCAACGTCGTGTACTCCATGCCAAAGACAAAACTCTAGAGCCTATAATAGTAGTGAATATGTGCGTCATACAACTCCACAAGATCCCTGATTGAGTCCCCACGAAAACACATTGTAAGGTTAAAACTCTATTGGACCAAAACCAAAAGAACATAATACTATTATAAGCCCTTTAGTCCTATCAGTTCTTGCAGGATGTCCATCATCATAGCAAGTTCCATTAGCAAGTTTGAGGGAGTGTTGAACCATTTTAAGGAACAATTTAGAAGAAGGCAACATGTATCAATAAGAAAATTTATGAGCAATACATCCAAAAAAGGGTCTAAGGCCAAATTTGATTACAAAACCAGATCACCCCTCAGACTCAAAACACTTGAATGAATGTCATTCATATAGGCTAATTTCTTTTAATATAAACAAAGATCTATTTATTCACTTGATGCAAATCATGGATCTTGCAGATTGTATAGAAGATGAAGCATAATTAAAGAGTAAAGCTCTGGAAATATATATAAAAAAGAAGTTTTAGATATCATAGAGTTATTGCTCTTACAATTACATTGCTAACTTATCGTCAGTGACATCTCTAACTACATTAAGCAAGCCACGTTACTTTCTGAACAACGCCTAGAAAAGTCCATTTGATTGAAATTGAAAGATCTATTTAACTAGTACTTGAATGAACTTGATTCTTTTGGACTTATAGGAGATCATACTTTTTTTGTGAGGAATTCGTTGGTGATTCATGATTAAGAGCAACAACTTTCTTAGCAATAGGTTGATGTAATTGTAAGAAACATGGGTGACCTCACCCATAGTGAGCTTGTATGGAACTTTTTTAGTTCCTCTAACTACTACTGCCTGATAAGGATATATCGAATTTGTGAAGCTGATTGGTGAGTTCAGAACTTATATGTAAAACAAAAGTGGTTTACTATGGGTTTGACGTGAAAAAGAGGACCATAGTTTGCCTAATTGTCAAACTAGTTGCAAATTTTAGAGTCTGGTACGGCACATGTAATGCCCCGATTTATGGGTCAGTAGTTTCTGTCAACCCAAAACCAAATATTAGAGCCCGTTAGAATAAATAGAATCATTCTAGATCAATTATAATGGGTATTTGGCCTAAGGAAGGCCCAAGAGCTAAGTTTAGTTATAGTTTTAAATTAAATAAGAAAAGAGATGGACCTAGATAACAATTTACCCTAGCTTATTTTAAGGTTATAAACTTTCCCATTCTCCATAAAATTCCACGTAAAAAATCTCCTTTTTCTTCATTTTCTCTTATATTTTCTTCTCTCGTTTCCTTCTCTCATTTCCTTCTCATTAGCAAACCAAGGTGAGATTTCAAGCTAGATTGAAGAATCCAATGTAATTTTCTTATTCTCCATTCCCTTAGCATCAATTAGAGCCATTAATTTCTAGTTTTGGTTAAGTTTTTAGAAATGGGTTTTAGAAATCAAGTGTTTTAAGTTATTTTAGGAAAGTGTTTGAGTTGTAAGGAGTGTATCTAAGCTTTATGCAGCACCTAGTTAAGTAAGTAATTCTTTTTTATACCTTGATTAGTTAAAGAGGTTGAAGAGAGAATTCAAGCCAAGGAAAAAGGAAGAGTGGATCCCTAGTTGATTCAAGAAGTGTTCTAGCATCTAAAGAATCTAGGTAACACACTATTAGCTTTTCCATACCAGTTGTAGGATCATTAGAAATAAGTTTAGCTTGAAAGTTGAGTATGAGCATGTTTATTAACCTTCCATGGTTGATGTTATGTTTAATGTTTTTAGCATGTTTCTAAGTCTTATTTATGTTTCTCTTTAACCACATAAGACTTTAAGAACGTTTGAGAAGCTCACTAAGGTCTTTAGGTTAGATGAATACAAGATTTTCTAGTGAAAATGTGTTTTCTGTATGTGGAGTATCGATACTATAGGGATAATATCGATACTTTTTCATCGTTCCAAGTAAAATGCATATTTTCTAAGTAGGAGTATCGTTACTCTTACAAGTGTATCGATACTCTAGGAATAGTTCCGAAGCTCCCAGACAAGTATTGAAACTTCCCTGATCAGAGGGCTAAAAAGTATCAGTACTTATATAAATTATCGAAACCTTAGTATGAGTATCAATACTCCAGGATAATATCAATACTTTCAATCTATTTTGGGTTGAAAGGTCAGTTTTCGTGGGAATTAGACTCGAGGTACCCCAACACTTCTTTATATCATCAAATAAGACTACAAGTGGAACAATATTAATGTTAATTTAAACATAGAAACCAAATAATCAGGGACAAATAAGACTAGCCTTATTTGATGCTTGGAAAACTATTCGGACACCCGGGTTCCTTTAGAAAAACTAGTGGAGTCGAAAGTATAGATGCAGTCCAGATATATCCTTAGGTAGGGCACAAGGCCCTTAAAACCAACTAACTAAAGGCGAGGCCTAACACTCGTAAGGGGTCAATTACTCAGGGGTATGGTGTCCGATACAGAATTCTGGGGGCCATATCTCAATAGACTATAGGGGTGCGTGAGCTCCGAGATTCAGTAATCCCTCATCCACACCATGTTGTATACAGTAGCGTAGAGAGTGAGTATCACAAGGATATTCACTAAGCATATCAGACTAGTAGACTTGATAGCTAGCCTTTCAATGATATGCAGTTAGTATGTTTCAATTATTACTGTCAACTTTCGGATTGTTTCCGTGGGCAGGTCAGTAGATCCAATAGGTGAGGAGCAGTAGATAGACCAAAAATAGTTCATACCAGTGTAGATTCAGAGTATGTCTAGACGTTTTGAAAGGGCATTTATAATTGTAAACTTTATTGTCTAGTTGAGTCGTAGTTTCAATAGAGTAATATGCATCATTTTTGTAAAGTGTAAATATTTCAAATTTAGAGCTCCTCAGTGTAAAGATTTTATTTATTTTTCAATTGCTTTGTATTTAAGTAAAGTAAGAAAAAAGTTGGTTAGCCACTTCGGTGGTTTCGTGTAGCACATTAAATTGGTTGATTGTGTGTCATACTGATCTAGGGTGTTACAACACAATAATAAAAGGTTGGGTCAATGTTTTTGGGAACATATAATCTGATGTTTTTGTCTATGATGAATATCCCAAAACTCTTAGATGGCTTTATTTGAGCCCACAAGTTATTAAGAGTACATTTATGAACCATTGGACAAAGTTGATTGTTTTGCGTCTACTGATATTAATATTATCAACAATTACACTAGAAACTAGGGGTGTAAACGAGCCGAGTCGAGCTCGAGTATTGCTGAGCTCGACTCGATTTGAAAACTCTGAAATGGAGCTCGACTCGACTTGAAAACTCGCGATCTTAAAATTTTCAAGCTTGACTCGAACTCGAAATCCTAAACTAAAGCTCGTGAGCAGCTTGAAAAGGCTCGAAATGAAAAAAAATCTTAAACTTAACTCGATCGAAGCCTCAAACTCAAACTTGAACCTCAACCTTAAATACATGAAAATCTTACTGTATTTTATAAAAAAAAATCAATATATAAATGTTAATATTATTAATCATTTATTTTTAAAAAATTAATATATTATATTTTCGAGTTACTCACGAGCGTTTCGAATCGAATATAAAGTAGCTCGTTTCAGCTCGTTAAGAACTCGAGTCGTGCTCGAGCTCGAGTCGAGTCCATTCAATCCGAGTATTTATTGAGCCTTGATCGAGTCGATCTCGAGTAGCTCGTCATTTGTCTCGTCTCATTTACAACCCTACTAGAAGCCTTCAACATGTATAATTAGACCAATATATCATATTTAAGTTTATGTTTAAATTTGGATTGGATAGTTCTGAATTGTTGACCTTTTATGATAAAAACAAGTTGAATCGATTCAAATTCAAGTCAATCAAAATCGGATGTTTCGACTTGGATCAAACTGCAAAGTCCTTAATTTTTGGTGTAGGACGCTACCTTTTTCTATAAATCGGAAGTCGGTAGTCATTTTGTGTGGACAAAAGAAAGAGGATAATGCGTTTGGGAAACCAAAAGCACATCTTGTCATATAATATACTAAAGTCTGAAAATCCCAAGGAAGTTTTAGCTAGTAGAGAAGAGCAGTAAACACGAGGAAATCTCAAATCAAATGATTAGCAACACTTTGTTATATCTATTTATCTCATTGTGCTAAAAAAACTTGATCAGAATAACCCATCGAGTCGAGTAACAGAGAGATCAAGGATAACTCACATCTACTAAGAATTTTAAATTTTTTTTTATTAAAAATATATTGTCTCCCATTAAAATTTTATAAGTTTATTCTTTAATATAAAATCAAACTTTGGATCATACCATCAATACAACTTAATGCAACTAAATGTAAGAAGGAAGACGACAGCAAAGGCTGTTTCATATGGGATTAAATGGCAAAGCAGAGAAAGAAGAGAGGAATGGAGCTTACTTGATGCTAGTAGCAGAGGTTATGTCATGGGCAACTGTAATCCCGTACAAGCTCTCCTGTGCTATTACTCCACACACTTTGTGCTTCTTCTCTCCTGCATTGTATTCATCAACTACAAATTAAAAATAAACAACCAACCATTTTTCTAAGACAACAAGGATTCATTTATTTTTCAACATATTTGCACAAATAACGAGAGAATATTCGTTGTAACAAAAAGACAAAACACCTTGCGAGCAGCACTCAGACCGAGGAGTATGTGTTTCGGTAGCAATATCAGTCAAACACGATGAAGACTTAAACCATGAATCCATCTAAAACTATATATATATGCAGATAAGCTTTTACTGACGTTTGGAGTCCTTGAATCAAGGGGACTTGATTCCTTATTCAAATCATCTTTCCTAGTTTTTCTTCTTTTAAATTCTTTATCATTCATTATTATATAATTCAATTCCAATCAAATTGAATTCTTTTCTTTTGAAAACAATTCAATATTATTTTTTAACCTAATTTTCTCTCTCAATATTTGTATACTATCTTCTTTTCTTTCTTTGTTTTTTAGCCGGCAACGGTACAATCTTAATATTAGTTGCCAACCTTCGGTGATTTTTATTTTTCTTGTTCTTTTTCATATTATATCTTTGTTTTTTCTTAAGTTTTTTTACTTCTAAATAAGAATCTCTATCTGAAAGAGATTGTTTCCCTGTCTTTCTCATTGCTAAACCGTGGAATATATACATGATTACAAGAGATCAATTAGGCTACAATTAAGGAAACAAAGATATACATTCTAAACTAATGATACACACTATAAACATAATATATTGAACATATATTCTAACACTCCCCCGCAGTCTTAGCGGGAGGGTCACGTACGCTAAGGCTGTCTCGAAAATCATCGAATAACACTCGCGGAAGACCTTTCGTAAAGATGTCTGCAATCTGATATCGAGATGGAACATGAAGAACGCGTACCTCGCCCTTAGCGACTTTTTCACGAACAAAATGAATGTCCATCTCAATGTGTTTGGTGCGTTGATGTTGCACCGGATTACCTTTCAAGTAAATAGCACTCACATTGTCACAATATACGAGGGTAGCTTTCTGAATGGGATAATGTAGCTCAAGTAACAAATTTCTGATCCAACAAGAGTCAGAAACCACATTAGCAACTCCTCGATACTCAGCCTCTGCACTAGAGCGTGATAATATCGACTGCCTTTTGGAGGACCACGAGATCAAGTTGTCCCCAAGGAAGACACAGTAACCTGAAGTTGATCTTCTTGTGTCTGGGCACCCTCCCCAATTTGCATCGGTGTAAGAAACAAGTTTGCCAATAGAAGATTTATACATATGCAAACCGTCGGACAAAGTACCCTGTAAATAGAGTAAGATACGCTTTAGAGCACCCATATACGCATTGCGCGGATCGTGCATGTGAAGGCACACTTGTTGAACTGCATAAGATATATTAGGTCTCGTAAAAGTGAGATATTGGAGAGCACCGGCAAGACTCCGATACTCAGTGGGATCCTCATATGGAGCATCATGAGTGGCACTAATTTTAGATTTTATGTCAACTGGTGTGTGACATGAGCTACAATTAGCCATGCCAGCCCTGTCAATGATATCTGCAACATATTTTTTTGTGACAAAAACATACCATTAGCATTACGAGTTACAGCAATCCCCAAAAAGAAACTCAAAGGACCTAAGTCCTTCATTGCAAATTCAGAACCCAACATAGCCATAAAATGCCTTCGCAAGCGGTCCAAAGACGCTGTTAGAATTATATCATCAACATATAACAGAATATAAGCAATACCAGAGCCCTGCCTGTAGACAAATAAAGAGTGATCAGATTTACTGTGAATGAACCCAATAGTGGCAACAAAGTCTGCAAATCGCTGATACCAGGCCCGAGGAGCCTGTTTTAGGCCATAGAGAGATTTCCTCAATAGACATACATGACCAGGGCGACTTTTGTCGCGAAAACCCATTGGTTGATGCATATAAACTGTTTCGTTGAGATAACCTTATAAGAAAGAATTCTTGACATCCAACTGATGTATGGGCCAAGAGTGAGAGAGATAAATCCTAAGAATAGTATGAATAGTTGTCAGTTTTACAACCGGACTGAAAGTCTCATCACAATCAATACCTTGTTGTTGTGTGTTGCCATCACCTACAAGACGGGCCTTATGCCGCTAAAAAGAACCATCAGATTTTCTTTTATGACGAAAAATCCACATAGATCTAATAACATTCACATCTGGGGGCCTTGGTACCAAATCCCATGTATGATTAGCAATAAGAGCATTAAATTCATCTAACATTGCACTTTTCCAATTCGGGTCACGAATAGCACTAACAGGGTCCTTTGGAATAGGGGAGATGTTAGGGGTGGTCATCATGTTTAGATTGTGAAAGTACTTTGTGTTAGGTTTGATGATGCCATTTTTTGCTCGGGTGGTCATTTGGTGAGATGAGGTAGCAGGCTACCGAGGAGGGTTGTTGGGCACAGGCTGGTTTGGGGCAGTATGCAACAAAGGTGTGTGCTGATAATTGAGCCCGGTTTATGACATAGAGGGTGAGGAAGGTGGACTGGGCTGTTGTGAGCCCTCGGTTTGGGGTGTGATAGTACCAGGTGAGAGAGAGCTTGGGCCAGGTGAAGAAGAGGGCATGTAGGAGGGAGATGGGTCAGACTGCTCATGAGTAGCTGTTGAGGAAAAGAGGGTTGAGTGCTTTACAAATGGTGGAAGTGATTTAAAGGATTTGCATCCAGAAAATCATATTTATGTGAAAATGGCGTATGAAGTTTGGAAAATGGAAATTCATTTTCAACAAATCTAACTTGTCTGCAGATTATGATTTTTCCATTTGACATATCATAGCACTTTGAGCCGCGATGATTTAGCGTGGGGCCAAGATAGACACAAGGGGTGGACCTTTCTTGCAATTTGTGGATAGAAATAGAAGGAAATAAAGGAAAACATAGACAACCAAAGATGTGTAAATCTGAGTAGATAGGATCATATTGATATAAAATCTGAGTGGGAGATTTTAAACCTAAGACTTTGGTTGGAAGTATGTTTAGGAGGTATGTGGCCATTTCTAAAGCATGATGCCAAAAAGGGAGGGGCAAGGAGGCATGAGCAAGTAAGGTCCAAATGATGTTATTGATTGATTTTATGTGTCGTTCGGCTTTTCCATTTTGAGGAGATGTGCGAGGACATGAGAGACGAAAAATCATGCCATGATGATCAAAGAATTCTTTAAGAGTTCCATTAATATACTCTGTGCCATTGTCACATTGAAAAGTCTTAATGTGACGTTCAAATTGGGTTCAGACAAGTCTATGAAAAGATATGAATAAGTGTTTAACTTGGGATTTCTTTGTAATAGTAAATGTCCATAAGAATTTGTTGTAATCATCAAGAAATAAGACATAATAACAGTGGTCAGAAGAACTAGCAATGGGAGAAGTACAGAGATCACTATGAACAATATCAAAAGGAAGAGCAGTAGACGACAAAGAAACATAAAAAGGTAACTTTGAGTGTTTCCCGAGAGGACACGAGGAACAATAAGTTTTACAAGCCTTATTACAATCAATAAATTTTTTACTACTTATAGACCTAAGAACAGCAGTACCAGGATGTCCTAAGCGATTATGCCAGAGATATGAAGAAACAACAGCAAAGGTGAAATGATTGACTGGAGAAGTGGCTTGAGTGTTTGAAAAAATTGGATAAAGGTCACCGGTACTGTCACATCTCATTAGTTTGGCTCTCGTCTGTAAATCATTCACAGAAAAGCCAAAGGGATCAAATTCAACTGAAACCATATTATCGGTTATGAACTTACGGACATATATTAAATTCTTAATTAATTTTGGAGCATGCAGCACATTGTTTAAGGTAAATGGAGGGTACGGGGAAGGCAAAGTAGTACTACCGTGACCGATAATTAGAATTAAATGTCCACTACAAAAAACAATGTTATTATTTTTAATGCTCGAATTGACATAAGATGAAAGAATACCTTGGTCCGCTGTCATATGAGATGTAGCTCCGGTGTCCATATAATAATTCCCATCCGGTTGCGAAATTGAGAAAGCATGCATAGCCGCCTCATTATTCGTAGGTGTGTACGAAGGGGCCATGGCGCTATAAGCCTGTAGACGTTTAGGCCTAGCACCGGAGGGGGGAGCAGCTGGTTTAGGATCCCACGAAGCTGCTGGATATGGGCAGGGAGGATTGGGTCATTGAGCTAGCCACGGGGTCCAGGATGCCGGCAAAGAATACTGACCATGCTGCTACCATGTCGGTCCAGAGGCCTGCCCATATTGCTGTTGGGATGGCCCATTAGCATTACGGCCTTTTCCAGAATTTTTAGCCTTTTTTTCTTAGTGTTTCTGGAATTCGAACGGGAGCCGTCAGTGTTCTGATGGGTGGTGGAAGTTGAGACAAGGACCGTCTGTGGGTAGTTGGTGGAACCACTCTCCTTAGCTAGGCAGTTTTTGATGGTCCGCTCAGCCAATTTTAGACGAGATCGACAACTTCGAACGAAGGTAGAGGTTCTTGATTTTGAATGAAATCCATCGTCCCGTCATAGGCCTCTGGGAGCCCAGCCGTGAGCTTGAGAACGAGCCGGCAGTTGGGAATCGGAGCATTAACATCAGCGAGACGATCAACAAGTGATTTGATGTGATTACAATAGCCATCAATGGACGAGAAATTCTCAAAGTCGAGGTCAGCAAGCTCTTGCTCGAGATGAGAGGCACATGAGGCTTTATTATCTTGAAACATAGACTCGAGACGAGCCCAAGCACCATGAGCAGTGTCGTCCTTGAGAAGAATAGCATGAAGAAGATCCGTGGAAATGGTTCCATAGATCCATTGAAGGACTGCAGCGTCCAACCGCTTCCAAAGAGAAGGATCAGCGGCCATAGAGGCTTCATATGCAGCCTTCTCCTTCGCCTCCGTAGGAGGAATAATATGATTATGGAGATCGTGAACCCTAACAAGCACCTTAAAAAAGGCGGCCCAAGAGTGATACATTCCATGATCGGCATCCAACGTGATGGGAACAAGAGACTTAACGTTGGTTATGGTTAAAGCCGGATGAAATTTTTGTGTTTCAGCCATGGAAAGTGTAGTGCAGCGGAAGAAGAAAGAAGAAAGATAGGCAGAGGAAGAAAAGAGGGTCGAATGTTAGGAGAGAAACCAAGAATGGAAACCCTGCTCTGATACCATGTAAGAGATTGATTCCCTGTCTTTCTCATTGCTAAACCGTGGAATATATACATGATTACAAGAGATCAATTAGGCTACAATTAAGGAAACAAAGATATACATTATAAATTAACGATACACACTATAAACAGAATATATTGAACATGTATTCTAACATTACAAGAGATCAATTAGGCTATAATTAAGGAAAAAAAGATATACATTCTAAACTAATGATACACACTATAAACAGAATATATTGAACATATATTCTAACACTATCCTTTTGACATGCTTTTTCTCTACTCTTGTGATACGTTCCTTATGGTTTTCGATAAGTTTTTCGTATACTTCTACGGTCGTGTTGGTGCTTCTACAAAGATCATCCTGTCATTTGTTTTCTGATTGGCTTGTCGGTAGTCATGTATTGTCAGATCTCCTATTTTGTAAATGGTCATTTGTTTGTATAATTAGAATTGTGTAGCGAAGTAGTCTGTCAAACTTTTTGGTTCACTCACCACGTCTTTATCACATCGTAAAGCTTCTCGTTCAATAGAGACAAAGAGTTTTATAAAGGCTACTAGATTGTTTTGATGTCTGGAAGATTTCAATCTCTTAATATCTTTGGGCTTAATATTTTAATTTTATATATGAGTTTTTGGTGACTACTATCTCCAATTTTCTTTTTAGATGCGTTGTAATTTTGATTTCTAAATTTTATTAATGAAATTCAGTTGTCATTATTCAAAAAATCTTTTCTTTTCAAATTGAATTCTAAGGTAACTCAAATTATAATCGATAAATAATTGTATTATAATAAACATTTGCTCGGTGTTTAAAGATTTTTAGAGTTAATTACATCATGTGTCCTCAAAGTATAACTTTTATTTTAAATTAGTCCATAAACTTTTAAATTTTCATTTTCATCCCCAAACCATGACTATAATCTTAAATGACTCCTCATACTTTTGAATATTTTAATTTCATCCCCAAACTATAACCTTCATTCTAAATTGGTCCCCAAACTTTTTGAACATTCCAATCTCATCCCAAACTATATTCATACAATAATCACATCCCTTGTTAGTAAAATAGTTAGGTCAAGTTATATTGTTATATGTATTGGTTGAATATTACTTACTCGGTGTTTAAAGATTTCTTGATTGATTTAGTATTAATCCCACATCGATTACTATTCCGGATACAAGACAGAGACTGTGAAGGCTTACCCAAATACAAAAGAACAGCATCCATGTAAGAATGGACTCGGATGGGGCCATGTTGAGGGTGATGAAACATGTAGCAGTCACAAAGAAGGTAAGTCGAAAGAGTGGTGATAGCTGCAAATGCGAGCATGCTGACTGGACCTGCAATCCATCCCAATTGAGCAATGCTCCAGGCCAGGGATAATACGGCAGCTCCTATCACTCCTGATATTATGTGCGCTATCGCTGCCCATACGGACCCTTCACATTCAACATCAAAAAGTTAGACCCCAAAATCGCTCATTCACTGATTTTACCAATTATGTAAAAAAAAAAACACTGCTTTTACCAAAGCAAGGGAGATATGCTGAAAATATGTTACGCCCAAAAGATATGGTAAAAAAAAGTTTATGCTAAATGTGTTGCATGAAAGACAATTTAGCATTCAAAATCTTTAACTTCCTTTTTGTATGGAAGATTTGGAGTGATTTTAATTTATAACTAAAATATTGACTATACGTGTATGTGGAAGAAATCTTTTATATACATTCACGAGTTTTTACGAGTTGGAAATTATATCTTGAAATTAGATTTATCAATTTTGAGTCAAATTTGAAAATGTGATAACAATTCAAAATTTAAAGTAATTTCAATCCAAATTGTTTTGATTATAAAAATTTAATAATTCAGATCTATCCAACTGAAAGTTGAAATGATCCAAACTCGAAAGTAATATAAACCCTAATTGACTCAAAGTTGAAATTATCTATGATTTAAAACAACTCAAATAATGACCTAAACAATTAATATGAAATAACATGAACGATCGTATTCTGAACACGAAAATAACATGAACCTGAAATGATCATAACTCAAAATAACTCAAATCTAAATGAACCAATAATGACTTAACTAAAATGACCAAAACTCAAAATGATTTAAATATATTAAATATCTAACCCGAAAATCTTAATACTTCGAATGATTCTAAATTAAACTTAGGGTAAATTAAAATTTTCTCACAAAAACTTTATTTTCTTTAATTTCACTCGTTGTATTTTTTAATTTTTTTAATTATATCATTAAATGTTATACATTAAATTTTTTTTATCATTCCATATTAATTATTTAATAATGTTATAATATGACAACTTATATCGCTTTCATTAGGTCATCAACGGCCACCGAATCGCCAAACCAGTAGCTTAAAATCTTTCCAGAAGGATAAAAAACAGAGATCATAAAATCTTTCCACAAGAGATGCTAACATCTCATGTTTTTCTCCCGAGAAAAAAACAGAATCCAACTAAGAAATGATCCCATTTGTTCTTGAACCACTCAAAGTCTCCAAAATCACACTTTTTTTTGCTTCCCGGAGGAAGAAAAAAATTTGTTTTTTCCCCTTAGAAACAAAGAACAAAAAATTGTTCAAAGGGCTCAAAAACATCACTAGTAAGCGTTTTGTTTTTGACTTCTTTGGTTGCACAAACAATAACAGACCCGTCTCCATTTCTTGGAGAAGAAATTCAAAGAAATGAAGAGGAAGAAGAAAGAGAGGATTGCGATGGAGCAGAGGAAAACAACGAAAGACCTTGATTTTCCTTCTGAGGATTCAACAAATAAAAAGTTGGAGCAGCTTTCAACATCATGGCTTAAGAAAATAGAAAGATAAAGCTTTTGATGAAAGTGGAAATGAGTAACCGACATTGAAAAACTAAGGAATTGAAGGGGTGATTTTGCTCTGCGGCAATCCAATATTGGCTAAAACACGATAATTTTGTACCGAAATAAAAAAATGCGATAAAAATTACAATATTTTAGGTTGGACGAGACTTAAAAATATTATAATATTTATAATATTTTTGATTGAACTTAAAATATTATAAAAAATTGTAATATTTTCGGTTGTCACTAAAAATGTTAGAAAAATTAACATTTAGGTTACATCAAACCTAAAATATTATAATTATTGTCGTTTTTTAATCTTAAATTAAATTGTCGTCCCTTAGACTTTCCCTAATTAAGGAGTCCTTGAGTGATGAAGAGAAAGAGGAGAATCCTAATATTTTCATTTTATTTTATTAAATTATAAATCCTACGTGCCATGTTATACTATTAAAATAAGTCACATAATTACTCTATTAATGAAAAAATAGTTGATAGACCAAGAAAATTTAATGTATAAAATTCAATGATTAAATAAAAAATTAAAAGTATAATAAATAGAATAAGAGACGAAATCATGAAAAAAATGCCTTATATGCATGTGCATATACAGCAAGGATGTCAAATAAACATGAACCAAACATTTCAGGTATCTTTTAACATCATAATGTTTGAAATTAATTATATGGAAGCTTATAGTTTTTCTCTTTTTGGACCGAATATGGAAGCATGTACCTGGTGTCACTATCAACAATTACTAATAATATCTAGCTAACTTTCGACTTTCCGTGTTTTGTAACACTAAAATATGAAATATGTCCGTCTTTCAAACTGCATCTACCACTCAACGCCTCTTTTTAACCCAAACAACTGCAGATTCAAATCATCATACTTTCCACCTTTCATTCATATTTAAGCTCCTTCTTCATTAATTTGATTTTATTTTTGGCTTAGAGGTTCCCTTCATTTTCTTCCGATAATATAAGAACTGATAATTCACCGTAACTTTATGTAAGGAACATTGTTTTATCCTATTGGTCATCCTACAGAATTTGACCCATGATATGAAAGCAATCAACTATATATGCACAACGTGAAAAAATAAGGAACAAAGAAAAGGGTCATCAGTTAAAGCACACTCATATGCATATATATATATATATATACCAGTCCTGTTAACATGCTGTGCTGATACTTGATCAGTTGAGGAAGAACTTCCCAGCAATGGAGACTGGCTGTCTTCTCCAACTTCATGGACCATCTTCGATGTCTCTTCTGTTTATTCAAAAATATTGATGAAAGGAAAAGAAATGAGATATGGTCGATGTTTCGAAAGGTTTGCAGATCACTTTTTCTTTTTTATCTAGTCGAATCTCAAGTACCGAGTAATGAAAAGAAATGTCAGCAGATACTCGTATTATTTATATCCATGCGCAAGTTGAAGGTTAGGTAAGGTTTGAAGAATTGCAGTTAATTAGATTTATCAGCTATATATATACACACACACACACATTATTCAAATGAACAACAAACTATGAAGGCTATAAATAATATACTCTGTAATTGTAAGGTTACTAGCTTACTTTAGTCAAAATAGTAAACCTCTGCAAAGGGTTACTGGCCTAGCGTAGTATAGTATGCTATGAAACCATTATGATTCTTTTCATTAAACATTATATACTTGTCATTATCTATGATTTCAAAAAATTACTTATTATGCGTTCTTTATGTTTTAGTTTAAGTTAGCGTCACCTAATTCGTGGTTCGTGAAACGGATACGAGATTGAAATTTATTAATTTTATCTTTGTGGTTCGTTGAGGGTAATATTCGTTAGAATAAATTTTGAGATCATGATTCGTGGTGATATTCTTTTTGTTGGCTGATATTTTTTAAAATAGTTTGTCCATATGTTAAACAGAGAAAATATAATTTTTTTTAATTATTATAAAATTAAAGGACTAATTTTATGATTAAACTAAAAATCTTTAACCGAGAGTATGATCGTGACATCTCAACGTTCTTCTTTCTCATCACACACCTTCACTTTTCCTTTCTTTTCCACCAAAATGCTGATCAAAAGAAATCTATTGACTCCACTGCTAACGATTGGTAAAATCGAACTTTACATCGTCTTCATTAGCTCTTCATCCACCCTTCTCCCACTGAACTCTTCCCCCTATCTTTGTTTCCTTAATTTTTGTTGTGATGAGTTTTTGATACGCTAATTTCAGCGTTTTAGCATGCAAATGAATCCCAAATTGAAACGAACGAATTCAAATGAGGTTTGTGGGAGTGTGAGTGAGTTAGGTTACAGTAGTTCAATATTAGTGTTACTCTATGAAAAATCCAATTACATCATGTTACTCTATCACTACTGTCTTTTACGCAAAAGCAAGACTATTTTTCATCCCCAAAAGCTTAAATCTTGATTTGTCACAAGATTATAATCATAAAAATACACAGTTTAATCTTGCATTTGACATAGCTCTGGTAAAACAAATGGAAATGTTGCTGTCAGCAAACTATTTACACCAGCTTGCGATGCTTTGAGGGACAAACTTGTATGAACTTTCCAGGTTCCAAAATCCAATCCCCATAACTCAACTGTTTCACTGGTCAAGTCTTGGGTTGCCTCCTTTGATCTGTAATATCGAACCGATTACATGCACCACAACCATTACTAAAACAATGGAAACCGCAAAGGAGAAACCAAATCAAAACAAGGAAGAAGTGACCAGCTGCCGAAGGATCGAAGAAATGTACGAGTTCAGAGTGATGGAATAATGGAAAATAGAAGAAATAAGATCAGACAACATACTAATACTTTTACCTTGCTGAAGACCACATCCTTTACATAATGTTCAAGCCCTCCACAAAAGAATGCACATCCAATAACAGGCAGCATATTGACAAAATTGAGCCCAACGACGATAACTGAACGACACGTGTCATTCCACTTTTCAGTGCATAAATTTGAAATAATCAATTCGGTTTCATTCCCAAATGTAGCGTTTAGAAGACCACTCACTGTAATTCGTTTATTCGAGAAAACTACGATCTTTATGCTCTTATAAACACCATTCCTTAGTCATTTTATTCCCACCAACAGGCAAACCAGAGATCAGAACTGGTTGATTTGAATGAACAGGATGTGCCTTTTGAGCATACATTTAAGAGGATTAGAGGTACTCATCATTGAGATCATGCATTGCCCCATCATCTAGTGGTCCCATCTACAACAATATGCACTAAAACATTAAAAATGCAGGCTCTAAAGACATTAAAAAAGAATGAGCAACTTAAAATGCATATCCATTAAGTTAGAAGATAACGAGACATCAAAGAAATTATAGACATCCATTTTCATCCGAAGTTACTTAAGGGTTTTTATGTGTATATTACATGGTAAAATATTTATATTAGATATAGTATAATGTATATAATATATATAATTTTTGAAAATATATATATTTAATAAATAGTTTCGAAAAATATATATAATATATAGTTTTTGACAATATATCTATAATATACATAATATATAGTTTTTTAAATAAATAAAATATATAACGTATATTTTTTGAATATATATATAATATATAAAATATGTAGTTTTTGAAAATATATATTATCATATATATTTTTATTATTTTTTTATTTTTAATTTCAAGTTTGGTCCAATAAAAATCCAATCCATGTTTGGTCTAAGTCCAATCCAAGTTTTAAGGTCCAATGTAGTTTAAGTCCAGTCCAAGTTAGAATCCAAAGCCAAAATCCAAAAAAGAAACCCGTCTGCCTGACCTAGCAGTGGATAACCCGAATAACAGACCTATATGACCTAGCGGGCAGCTCCACTAGGCATGACAATAAAAGCCCAATGCCAAGGATTTCAAAGTTTGTTCTAGCGTCGCATGACCCAGAGTTGTCTGATCACAAAAGCAATCAAGGGCTCAAATTGCAAGCATAATTTGAAAACCCTAACATTATGACTAGTGCGCAGTTGCCTTAAGGTCGTTGGATCTGGCCTTATGATCCAACTATTCATATTTCATTAGCTCACGCACCGGCGAAAAACCATTATCAGGCAATTTTCAAGCTATTTTGACAAGCAAAACTTCGAAAACATTTCTAAAACACAAAACAAATCAGAATCAACACCAAATCAAACCAAATCAGTGGTTAATTATCAAGGACACAAGCAACAATCAAACCGAACCCAAAAAGGCAACAAAGATCAACAGAATGAAAACATGCAAAGTAAAAAACAAGTGACAAAAAGGAAATTAGAATTAAATCTCCTTATCCCGACGATTGTGGGATGAGAGAATCACTAGACTAAGGGGGATTTGTCTCCAAAAAAATGATAGAGAAGCGGAATTGGATGAATGAACTTTGCTCTCATCGAGGAAATAAACCTAGAAAGCTCTAAACAAGATGATGAAAACGAAGGGTTTTGAAGGGATGAGATGGGAGACAGTAAGGATTAATCTTTTAGGGTTTTTAGATGTTAGAATTAAGAAAAATAAATAATATTAGTGTCGTGGCCATTTTTCAGGTGGGCCCAAAATTGGGCTTCGACTTAAGAAAATGGGTTAGAGTCGCCATCGATCATTTTAAAATAATATTTAGGTGGATCAGATACCATCTTACCTGATCTCTGTTTTACCATAAATGTGTCAGATTCGAGAGTCGGTTACAGTCAAGGAAGGATTAGCACCCTTGAATTGCCCTTTCGGTACCAATTAATTTGTCGTTTATCTTAATTGTGAAAAATTAAAAATGTAAATTTAAATTTAAAAAATTATTTAAATTACTTACATTCGATTGATTTAAAAATTCCCCTAAAAAGTCAAAAACATTATATTACAAAAATAAAAATAAAAAAGAATAAAAAAATAAAAAAATAATATAATAATAATAAAAAATGAAAAAAAATAAATAAAAAATGTTAAGAAGATAAATATTAACAAAAAAACCAAAAGGAAAAAATAAAATATAAATAAATAAAAGGACCAAATTGAATTAAATTGGACTTTATGGACTAGAATTAATGCTAAAAATGAACTGCAAGGAAAAAAGAATTAGAGGATTAATTCGTAAAATATAAAAAGTATAGATAGGGATTAAATTGAATGAATTGAAAATTCAGAAGCTAAATTACAAACGGTGTCCGAATTGCAATGCGCTTCTAACTTACAGGGACAACGAAAATGATTATACTATTGGTTAATTACAACCTAGTCCCTCCCTTATAAATACGAAAAAAACAAAAAAAAATCATTTCTCACCCCAACAAAAAAATCTTCTCTCCTCCCCTAAACTCTCCCAAAACCAGCCTCCATCTCCGATGGAACCCCACCGTCAACCGCTGATCGAAAATCACTCCAGCCACCACCCACGGTGGTCGGAGACCCATAAGCTATACCTTTCGTAAGCCCTTTTTCGCCTGACCCCGAATCTAGTCACCGATCATCAAAAAAGCTCTCAATCATCGTAGATCTACGCAAATAGATCTAGAACTTTACCTTTCCCCAATGACTATTGGCCTTTTCGACGGTGTTTCGGCTGCTTTGGTTGTTGTTGTTGAATATTTTCTTTTTTTTCCTTGTGGTTCGATTGTGTTGTGTTGCTTTCTTCGATGTGTTGTTTTCATATCACCGTTGATGTTTGTTCTTGTTTCGATGTTGGTGGTATTTTTCGCTCTATTTTTTGTGCAGTGATGGGTTCGATGATGGTTCTGATGTTGTTTTGATGTGTTTGTGGTCGGTTCTCCGATCTTGGTTCCTGGCTCTGTGATAGACTTGGTGGGGTATTTATATCCTACCGCTGGTGGTTTATTTCCGGTGATCTCGGGATCGTTCTTGGTTATCTCGGGACGTTGGTTGACTGTTTCGCAGTCATGGGTTTGACCGAACACCCCGGGATTGTTCAGTCCTAGGGATTTCGGCCGAAAACTGTTGGTCGTTTGGGTGCGTGGCCACCACACGCGTTGTTTGTTTCTCCATGCAACATCCTTGCTAAAATATGTAACCCTAATTCGAGATTAGGCTGGGTGAGGCCCAAACCCGGTTGGGTAGCCTAAACCCGGTTGGGCAGCCCACACCCGGTCTGGACCTGGAGTTGGACTTATTGGACCCTAGACCAAAAAATAAAAAAAATAAAGTTAATAAAATACAATAAAATAAATAATAATAATATATATTTTCAAAAAAAAAAACATTTTAAAACTATATATTATATATATTTTAAAAAGTTTTCAAAACTATATATTATATAGTTTTCAATAATGTATTAAAAATATACATTTATATGTTTTCAAAAAATGTTTTTGAAACTATATATTATATATGTTTTCAAAAATGTTTTCAAAACTATATATTATATAAGTTTTCAAAATGATTTCAAAGCTATTTATTATATAAGTTTATCAAAATGATTTCAAAAATATATATTATATAAGTTTTTCAAAATGATTTCGAAACTATATATTATATAAGTTTTAAAAATGTTTTCAAAAACTATATATTATTTATATATATATTCAAAATGTTTTCAAAAATTATATATTATATATATTTTCAAAATGTTTTCAAAAACTATATAATATATACATTTTCAAAAATCATTTTCTAAAAAAATATTTTCAAAAATTATAATATATATATATAATAATAAAATAAAATAAAATAATAAAAAATCTGAACGAAAAGGAGTGTCTATAGCTGCCCCTCTTTGTCCTTTTTCGTGGAACGAAAAATAGGGCAAAGATAAAAGGACATAAATTTTCGTTCGGTATTAAGGGGACCATGAGTCTAATATCCTCCTTTGAAATTGACTCTGATATCGCAATTAGGAATAACTCCCTGTCAAATTGAGTTTCGAATGACTCCTCCGTCGCGAAGTCGAGTCCGTCTTGAAATGATATGGACTTGAAGCCCTAGTTCGAAATTTAAATCAGAATGTGATTTCTCGTTGCCAAATTGTAGTCAATTTCGGTCTTCTTCTCAGTTGAAAGACCTTGGTTTGAAAATTCGACTGGAAAATATTTCCTTGATTCCACCATAAGGTTGATAGGCCCTCGAGCTGAACGAAATTGAACTCAAAAGTTTTCGTTGATAGCTTTTCTTGACTTAAGCTATGCTAATGGAAGATGGTTTCTTGTCGCTAAAGCACAACTAGCCCAGGTCTTCTTCTTGACTTTAAGACCTCGGTTTAAACTTTAGCCAGAAAGTAGTTGATACGTCATTGAGCTGAATAGAATCGAACTCGAAAGTTTTCATTGACATATAACCATTATCACCTTGAGTTATATTGTACTAAACTGAGAGATTGCCCCAGATCTTCTTCTTGACTTAAAGACCTCAGCTTCAACCAGAAAATAGTTTCTTGATGCTACCATGTGGTTAATGTGTCATCGAGCTGAATGGCATCGAACTCGACAATTTTTGTTGATAGATGGCTTTTCTCGACTTAAGCTATGCTGTAAATTTAACATGTTCTTGAGCTGAATGGAATCGATCTTGAAGTTATTTGTTGACAGATAATCCTTATCGCCTTCAGCTATGCTGTAAATTTGATATGCCTTTGAGCTGAATGTAATCGAATTCGAAGGTCGTTGTTGATAGATATCCTTTCTCGCCTTGAGCTATGCTGTAAATTGATATGCCCTTGAGCTGAATGTAATCAAACTCGAAGGTTTTTTTCTACCATATAACCATTCTCGTCTTTAGTTATGATGCGAATAGTTCTTCATGTGGTTCCCCTTCACGGGTCTGAACCAGGTGAGATGATCTTTGGATGACCCCCCTTCACGGGAAAGCCATGTGGTATATTCCTCAGGTTGTTCTCCTTAGCGGGTCTGAACCAGGTGAGATGATCTTTGGATTACTCCCCTTCATGGGAAAGTCACGTGAGATATTCCTCAGGTGGTTCCTCTTTGCGAGAAAGACAAGTGAGGTAGTATGTCAGTCATATATCATCCATCATGAAGTTGAAATATGGCTTTTAACTGGAAAATAATCGCTCGTCATTTAGATAAGTAGAACTGGATTCGTTCTGAATTGGCACTCGAACCCGTCTGAAGTTGATTATGAGATCTGTCGATCTTTCAATATGTTAAGTTGGTTGAGGTGTAGCTTCTCACTGCTGAGTTAAACAACCACCATCGATCTTTAAAGGTGATTTTGAATCGAGTATCTTTCATCTTGAAGTTGAAACTTGACTCTAAACCTGCAAAAATTATGTGTATGAAAAATGATAAATGTGATGTTTTTAAGTATGTCTAATATGCATGCAACATGAGTTAGTTTTGTTTTATCTTCTGGATAGAACCTCGTGCTTTGTATGCCAATATGGTCATTGGAATCGATCATGCCCCATTTTCTTCTTGGGTTGCAGCCTTTAACATTTGAGAATATCTTGTTTGAAAAATGCTTTTTCCCTTTCTTTTATCTTAGGAGGGAAACAAGATATGAGAATATAAGAATTCTGTAAAACATTGCCCCTTAATTCAGGATCGCAATCGAATCAAATCATAAACATGATTTCACAGAAAATCAACAGAATCAATAGATCTTTAATGCTTTCAGAGTTATAGTTCTTTGACAAATGTCCACGTTGATGAGTTGATTTCAGGTTGGCTTCCTATTTTCTAAGATTTTGGCCACCAAAATGTCATTTTTGTACCACGCAACCTGCCCCTCTTTCTCAGTTTGGCATTTTAATCAGATGCGAACAAAATGACGCAACTAGCATAATCAATTACTAGACCTTCTATTTCAGTTCTCTAAACCCTTCCATTTGTTCAAGCCTCGTAGGCTCTTCTAACAAAGGTAGTGCAGAAATATCGGTATAAAAATGAAATTCTTGAGTGCTTGTGTAAAATTGACTATAACAAGTGTTTCTTAACTCCCATAGTCCATCTTTACCGAAATTTATTATTTAAATAAAGTTTCCATTGTCTGGCTAGCTAGATCCATAAAGTCGGGGTGTTTAACCAATTGCTCTAGAGGGATAGATTAATATTATAATCACCTTTATCAGGCTAGCCGAATCTTATCCATAAAGCTGGGGCGTTTAATCAATTGCTTTAGAGGGACAGCTCAAGCTTTATTGTATTATAATAATCACCTTTATCAGGCTAGCTGAAATCTTATCCATAAAGCCGGGGGTTTTAACCAATTGATTTAGAGGGACAACTTAAGCTTTATTATATATATACTATTATAATCTGGGTATACGAATCCAATTTCTTAAGTTTGTCAAGAAGAACCTGTTATAGTCTAGGTGTTGTTGAAAGTAAAGAAATCTCATCTTTAGAGTTTAATTTCCAAGCAACTGACTCAAACTAGATTCACCTACTCGACTGTTCCATTAGTGAAGATCATTATCATCACTGAACATCTTCAACAAAAGTATAATAATGTCATATGCAAGGGATGCCCCTTATTGTCCGCTCCTACTAATACCAAGCCTCTTGTTTATTCTTTTATGAAAGGAGAAGGCTATATTGGTTCTTCTAAGAGAAGGATATGGTGTTTTAGTGTATCTTCTGGGGTAAAATTAAAGGTCATTATTTTACCAATCTTAATCATACCACTTTGTCGAAGATCTATAACTCCGATCATTTACAAAGTTTTTTAACTCAGTTGATATTCAAAGAATTTCAAGTTGTAAATTTAATTCAATGCTATGCATAAATTCATTGAAATATCCTTATAAAATAAAATATGAGAAAGTTAAAAAGCAAGTTCAAAAAAGAAATATGAGAAATAAAAAAAGACAAAGCTCAAACAGGATGCTACAAAATTGAATAAAGCCTCATTAGTTGGATTAGGGCCTTTATCTGCACGTGCTCCCCATTTCTCAATTGTTTCACTTTTTATGGCTTCATATGAATTTCTGCTTAGGGAGTGTCCTTGATTTCATCGTAAAATTCCAGCTCTTTTCTGTCAATCAATAGCTGGATCAAGGCTCTAAATTTAGCACATTCATGTACATCATGTCCATATTCATTGTGATAACATCAATGAATATCACCTTTGGAATCTGATGTGCTAGGATATGGTGTAAGAAACCCCAAATTTATCATTTGCCTCCATGCCCAAGCAAGAGGTGACCTCACTTTGGAGACTCTTATTTTGGCATTTCTACTATTCTCCTTGGTGATTGCATTTTCCTCATTCTCTTGATGATTAGATGGAGGGTTCTATGCAACGTTGGGTGATTCTGAATTGCTGAAATGAATTAAGCTCATGTTGCATATTCTTTGGATAATCCTCTTAAAGGCGAGGCAGTTTTCAATAGCATGCCCCGGAACCCCGCCATGATATTCACAGTGTGCATTTTCGTCATACCACCTGGGGTATGGGGGCTTTAGTGGTTTCTCTGGATATGGTGACACCACACGTGCATCAAATAGTTATTGGTAAAGCTCCTTATATGTCATGAGAATGGGATCGAAATGCTTCTTTTCCTTTTCTCTCCTTGGTTCTCTCGAATCTTTCTAATAAGTACCTCTGACAGTACAACTGCAATGGGTTTTGATTTGGAGAATGTAACACCTTTGCTAGCATGGAAAATGCTGATGATCTCTTATTCTTTCCTTTTCAAGGGAGGTTTTCTACTCGACCTACCTCCTTGTTTTCTACCATCTTTGTTTTAACTTTCTCACCAAATTTTGGAATACGGTGATAATCTGAATTATTTTGAAGGCTGGTTACAAAACCCTGTGCTTTCGTGGTAGATGAATTCCCTTGACGTCCTCGTAAGATTCCAAGTGAAATTACCAACTGTGGATTAGGTGGTACAACTACGCCCTCAGATGCCCCTGCCCCAAGAGCAATCGTTTGATTTAGGCCAAACAACCTTGAAATAATCTAGTCAACCAACAAGTCTTGGTTTGTAGCGATAGAATTCAAGGTATTTTGCTGACTTTGACTTATTTTTTCCTCCAGTTCCTTCTGTAACCTTAGCATGTTCTCTTCAAGTTGAGCAATCTTAGCTTCTATTTCCTTTCTGTTTGAATGAGTGTTATGGGGATGCGATGTGTCCAACGTTTGAGGTGGAATATCTAGTGTTTTTTCCCTTTTTGTGAGACATTTCTTGTTAGTTAATGTGAATAAAATAAAGTTGTGAAATATGAAAGAATGCATGATGCATGAAATGTTAGAGGTATTGATTCAAAAGCACTTTTGTTATTATAAAACAATTCTTATTGGGACAAAAATTTTATTTATTAAAGGAAAAAATGTTATTTATTAAGAGACAAAAACATTTTAAAGGTATATTCCCAGAACAGCTTCTGACAGGTTGATTAGTCTTTCGCCTTCTTCTGTCACCGGTTGAATACCCTGTCGAATCGTTCCGACCTCTCTGAGATACATTTTGTACTTGTCCCAAGAAGTCTAAAATGGATGCATCTCTGGTTTTCACTCTCTGCTGAGTCTGTTCCCTAACGAAAACACCATTGGAGCCCTGCATCGATAGGAACTATATGAAGTTTATCTGCTTTTTTCTTGAATTTGTCAATAATGGCCTCCAGTTTTAGCTATCGCTTTTTCAACTTGTTCTTGTTGCCTTTGAAGGGACTCCCCAGGTCAGTAACATTTTTTTCATCTTGCCCCTGCAAATTTTGCCAACTTTTTTTTGAAAAAGATGACTTTTGATGTGCTTAGTGTAAACTCGGTCCATTCTGAGTCTTTTCTGACCATAGTTGGACTTTTGAGTTTTTCATCTCTTGTATTACAACCCCTTTGTCTATTAATATAAATTATTTAGGTTTAACGAACACATTTTAGTGGATCAACACCTCTTTTGAATGATATAAATGATGAAAATAAAATGAAAGAGAACAAAAATGAAAAGAGTTAGTGAGATAAAGATAATAATCAAAACAATAATGAAAATAAAAGTCCTACCCCAGATGATATCTACCCCACATGCTTATTATTCCTACCCGATTATGATCTCTATCCCGCAAGTTGATTTTGAACAAGTTATAACCACATAAATTTCTAGTTCACTTGCTCTGAACAGAAAATAAAGTAGGAAATGATCTCAAAATAGCCTAGGGTTTAAAATATGGTTTTGGGGTCATCTCTAATTCCCTGTAGTCTCCCGATTTAGGTTCTAAAGAAGGTACTCGAGTTCTCCTTACTGGTGACCCCTTGGGCTTGCCAGACCCTTAGTTATAAGCCCATTACGAGCTTATATGGACTAAGTTAAACTCGAGAGGATACATTCCCTTATGCCCATACGGAGAATAAATTCACACGAAGACATAAGGTATATGAATCCCGAAGGTTACTTGCTAGGCCCATACGGAGAATAAATTCCCACGAAGGTGTCGCTTTCACCCCCACTTAAAAGGGATTGGAGCTCGGGTATAGAGCCAGAAATGAAGTTTTTCAAAAATCTGAAATCATCGAAAGAAAACATTAGTACAACTATTTATTTGAAAAATAATCATAGTTAAATAATAAGAATCGAATAATTAAATTAAAATTTAAACTTATAATTTTCACTCAAAAAGATAACCGGAAATTAATCTCAGCTTGACTCACTTGCCTGTCCCCAACGGAGTCCCCAAGTTGTTACGACCGTCTTTCAGGTAGGCCTAGAATTGGGCTTCGACTTAAGAAAATGGGTTAGAGTCAGCACCGATCATTTTAAAATAATATTTAGGTGGATCGGACACCATCTTACCTGATCTGCATTTTACCAGAAATGTGTCAGGTTCGGGAGTTGGTTACAGTCAATGAAGGATTAGCACCTTTGAATTACCCTTTCGGTACCAATTAATTTGTCGGTTGTCTTAATTGCGAAAAACAAAAAATTAATATTAAAATTAAAAAAACGATTTAAATTACTTACCTTCAATTGATTTAAAAATTCCCCTAAAAAGTCAAAAATATTAAATTGCAAAAATAAAAATAAAAATGAAAAAAGAATAAAAAAATATTAATATAATAATAATAATAATAATAATAAATGAAAAAAATAAATATAAAAAAATAAAATTGAGTAGAAATAATAAAATAAAAAAACAATGAAATAAAATAAATAAATAATAATAATAAAAATAAAATTGGGTTAAATATTGAAAATAAAAAAATGTTAAGAAGATAAATATTAACAAAAAAAAAACCAAAAGGAAAAAATAAATAATTAAAAGAACCAAATTGAATTGAATTAGACTTTATGGACTGAAATTAATGCTAAATATAAACTGCAAGGAAAAAAAGAATAAGAGGATTAATTCGCAAAATATAAAAAGTATATATAGGGATTAAATTGAATGAATTAAAAATTCAGAAGCTAAATTGCAAACGGTGACCGAATTGCAATGCGCTTCAAACTTACAGGGACGACAGAAAGGATTAGACTATTCGTTAATTACAACCTAGTCCCTCCCCTATAAAAACGCGAAAAAAAAAAATCATTTCTCACCCAATCCAAAATAAATCTTCCCTCATTCCCCAAACTCTCCAAAAACCCGGCCCTTTCTCCGATGGAACCCTACCATCAACAGCCAACCAGAAATCGCTTCGGCCACCACCCACGGTGGCTGGAGACCCATAAGATATACCTTTTCAAAAGCCCTTTTCCCCTTACCCCGAATCTAGCCATCGATCATAAAAAAAGCTCTCAATCATCGTAGATCTACGCAAATAGATCTCGAACTTTACCTTTCCCCGACGACTATTTGGCTTTTCGATGGTGTTTCGTGACCTTTTCCTCCTTGCGGTTCCCTTTCTAAAATGTGTAACCCTAATCCGAGATTAGGCTGGGTTAGGGCCAAACCCGGTTGGGCAGCCCACACCCTTGCTGGACTTGGAGTTGGACTTATTGGACCCTGGACCAAAAAATAAAAATAAAATAAAGTTAATAAAATACAATAAAATAAATAATAATGATAATAATATATTTTAAAAAAAATATTTTAAAACTATATATAATATATATTTTAAAAATGTTTTCAAAACTATATATTTATATAGTTTTCAATAATGTTTTAAAACTATATATTATATATGTTTTCAAAAAATGTTTTTAAAACTATATATTATATATGTTTTCAAAAAATGTTTTCAAAACTATATATTATATAAGTTTTCAAAATGATTTCAAAACTATATATTATATAAGTTTTTCAAAATGATTTCAAAACTATATATTATATAAGGTTTTAAAATGTTTCCAAAAACTATATACTATATATATATATTCAAAATGTTTTCAAAAACTATATATTATATATATTTTCAAAATGTTTTCAAAAACTATATAATATATACATTCTCTTTTATGATTTTTTTAAAACTGAAAAAGAACCCTCTCCCTTAGTGAAAATCCCCCAGGGACCTTTTTAACTTGAAACCAAGTTAACATCATTTCTTCTTTTTTCTTTGGGTGTTGATTCGATTAATTGATGTAGAGAGGTGATGATGGTGGAGGTGATGGTGTGGTAGGGCTAATGACTAGTGGCGATGTGGAGTGCTAGTAGTGGACAACAGGAACGACGACAGGGGATTGATGCGAGTGGTGGCGACGATAGAGGGTTTAGCATTGGGCCTGGTTTTAGGCTTCGGGTGTCGGGTCTGATTGGGTTGTTTGGTAGCTGGGTTTGTCTATATGGGCTTGGGTCAGATTGCAATTGGGACAGTTTAAATTTTTTTGGCCGATTGGGCCTGTTTGTAATTGCCTGTATAAATAAAAAAAATTAAAAATAATGAAAATAAAAGTAATAGTAGAAATAATAATTATATAATTAATATTAATGAAATCGATAAATTCCCCGGGCGAAAATGGGTGTCGACAGTTACCCCTCTGTGCTTATTATTGTGTTAACAAGAAATAGGGCAAAGACGAAGAGACAATGAGTTTTCATCTGGTCGACTCTGTGCTTTGAAATCTGATAAGGGATCTACTCCAATATTTTTTCAGGGTAAATCAGATCGAGAAATGCTGATTCATTCCACTATTCTTCAGGGAAGACTGAATTGAGGTAGACTTTTCCACTGTTCCTCAAGGAATACCAAATTTAAAAAAAATGATTTATTCTTCTGGTTTTTGAGATCTGGAAATTTTGATTCATTCCACTGTTATTTAGGAAATATTGAATCGAGGCAGACTTGTTCCACTGCTCCTCAGGGAAGATCAAATCTAGAGAAAAGAGGGATATGTTCCGCTATTTCTTGAGGGAAAATTATATCTGGAAATGTTGATTCATTTCACTATTCTTCATGGAAGACTGAATCGAGATCGATTTGCTTCTCTTGTCTTCAAGTATCAAATCTGAAAATTAAACATTAACCCTTATTAGTATGTGTTTGAGAATTTGAAAATATCATACATAGAAGTCTTTAGATTTAAAGATAATCTTTGAAAATCAATTTTTCTTGTGGACACTTGTCTCGTTGCCACCAAATATGGGAATCTGCCTCGACTTGAGTGTCAGTTGAACCTCTCCTTTTTTGGGACTTTGAATTGGTTACTTTTCTAGAAATTTCATTTTTCAAGAAAGATTTAAATGACAAACTTTGGAAATTGATTTTAACTTTTAAAAATTTCAATTTTCAGATTTAAAAAATAAACTTTTCTCATTTTAAAAAAAAAACATGTGAAAACTTCTTGCCCGAAGGTCTTATAGATGGCCCGAAGAAGTTATCATCTTGCTCGAAAGGCTTATAGATGACCCAAAAGATTTACTCATCATGCTTGAAAGACTTACTGATGGTTCGAAGGACTTACCAATTTTGGAAATAGTTTACTAGGTAAGAAACTTTGGAAATTGTTTACTTTACTTACCTTTTTTGGAAATAATTTATGCTCGGATGGTTTACTTTACCAGGTAAGCTCTGCTCAAATTATTGGTCTTCCCCTGACACTTTAAGTTGTGAGACTTATTCTTAATATCGTTTCGGTTTGAACCTCGTTATCTCCACTTGATCTGGGTTTTTGGTCATACCCCAAAGTGGGTACTTTCACGACTCATTCCTACTTGGGTGCCAAAATTTCATCCTTGACTGGTATCACTCTTGCATTTGTGCTATGCGTTGGGATATGTACCCCTTTCAAATAGGGCGATCATCATCTTGACGGGTTACCGATAACATCACGAGGAAGTGTTGCAAGTTTTATCCTCTAATCCTTCTACTCTCTTGAACCATTTTCTTTCAAGAATGTGGAATGCTTCGTCATTCTAGCATCATTTATTCTTTTTCTCCAATAGGGGCAGAAAGGGTCTCACCAGCTTCAAGGACCTTTCGCATTTGAGATTGTCCTGTTTGAAAATGTTTTTCTCATTTCCTTTATTTTAGAAATTAAAGAACAATTTTTTATAAAGTATTACTCCTTAATTCAGGTTCATAATTGAAGCAAATCATAAACATGAGTTCACAGAATATCAAAAGAATCAACATCTCTTTTAATATTTTAAAAATTATAGTTCTTTGACAATGGTCAAAATTGATGGGTTGGCCTCAGGTTGGTTTTCTATTTTGTGAGGTTTCAGTCATCAAAGATTTCATTTCTTTCTCGGTCTTTGTGAACATTATAACATGCCCCTCTTTCTTGGATTGGTATTCTAATCGTATGCGGATAAAATGATGCACCTAGCATAATCAATTACTAGACTTTCTAGAACACTTTTATTTTAGTTCTCTGAAATCTTCCATTTGTTCAAGCTTCACAGACTTCCTTAGCAAAGGTAGAGAAGAGACATCAGTCTAAATATAAAATCCTGAGTGCTTGTGTAATGACGACTATAACAAGTGTTCATCAACTCCTTTAGTCCATTTAATGTGATCCAATTCAGCATCATGTTTACAATGGCTATTCCAACCTTAGAAATGAAGAAACTTTCTAACTTTATACATAAATATGCTTATTTCATATGTTATAATATAATTATTATCATATATATATATATATTATCTATAGTTATTTTGATAATAACTTATTAATTAATATGTTAGATATAAGTTATTATTATATACTATAGTTCACATTCTTATATTATACACATTATATAAGTTTATATACTTAATTTATTTCCTTAGGTTATGTATGTAGGTATATTCGGCCAACACTTGGGAGATACATTGGAGCTAAATGGAGCATGTAATAGCAAGAAAACTTACATAGGGACGTTTAGGAGAGCATAAGCAGTAATTGGTGAAAAGTTATCCAGACGCCCGTGAGCTCATAGCTGGATTGAACTGAAGATTTGATCTACAAGATGACCTCATTTCAGGTAAGGAGTTGTACCATCATCATCACCACTTAGGACACTTCAAATAGTTGCCATCTCAAGAGGTACTTTTTCATAAGGAGATGCCATAACATTCACTATGCTACAAGTCACCTATGGCCAGCTCACCTCCAGCTCATTCACCTCCAAACTAGCTCAAACCTGAAAGGTTACCATTTCTAAACATTGTGACCTTTCATGAATAATGCTTCCCATGAAGATGCCCTTTCATTTATGAGCACATAGGTGAAGAGAACACAACCATTGGAGGCATAAATCATCAAAGGACATGAGATAGAGCTCCATACCTATTCGACCACAACACATGCTATGCACATTAGAGCATTTGGCACCAAACATGATGAGGCACAACACAATTCGGCCAAGGAGAGAAAATTGGCACCGAGATGAAGAAGCATGTACCATTCGGCCAAGAGAGATGTCTCCCCACTCTTTGGATGAAACATTAAGCCCCTTCTTGAAGGGTTTGCCGAACCAACACCAAGCCAAGGGACTTATCCTTTCATCTTGAATCATTATGTGCTTCCATAGAGACATGTACATAGCTGAAATTCTTATGTAACCATTCAACCAAGCCCTCTCATTCCCTATAAATAGAGAGGCTTGCCTTCATTTGTACTCATCTCATCTCATATATAAAACATACTCTTGTGAGTTAATTTCTCTTCAAAGTTATTTTTGAACTTTATCGATTAAGCAAGTATAATTCATATACTTGTGGTGTCATTCCTTCCATTTTGATTCTTAAATTCCTAGATTGATATCTAGTGGGTTGAAGAGAGTTCTACCACCCCTCAAGCTAGTTTGTAAAGATCGAGATTGTGCTTCCTAGTATTGTTTCCTCTTTGGCGTGCTTGAGATACAATAACACCACCATCTCCATTTCATCATCAACTTCATTCATCAAGACCATCAATTTCGCAACCATCTCTATCCCTATTCTTTCATTTCATCATTTAACTTATTATTCCATATTTTCCAATATTAATCTTATTTTTTTCTTATCTTTATTGCAACCCACAATTATAATTCAATGCCATCAGTACTTGTCAATCCTAGATCGGGACACAATAAGGCTATCTAGTCTTTTCCACCAAAGCATGTAGATCAGCCTACATCAAGCGATAATCAGAGCATAGTTGGATTGACAACAAAAGTGTCATTGGCGTTCAAAGCAAAAGGAAAAGACTCCTACATCAAAATTGGAGTACAAAAAGAAAGAAAAGACAAAAAAGAAGAAAAAAATTCAAAAAAGAAGAAAATAAAAAGAAGAAATTCAAAAAAAAAAAAAGTAAAGCCAAGGAAATTTCTCTACCATTGCAAGTACATCAAAGAGGTCTATCTACTCTAAGAGAATATAACCTTATTGCTTCTTGAGAAATGTTGCAGTAAGTGTTGTTTCTTGAATTGTAAGTCACCTCTTCCTTTTCCATCCTTTCATTTTCATTGTCTTCAACCATTTCCTTCTTTTTAATACCTTAAATACTTTCTTCTACCTTTCCATTTCTTCTATTCCTTTCTACCCTAACCTTATTTGCAACCGACGCACACAAGGAAAGAATTAACTTGTTATAATCTTGAGTAAGTTCTTCAAAGAACTTAGCAAGAGAAATTGAGTTGAAAAAGGCAAATTGAGAGAGTGAGATAAGAAGGAGAATTGTTAAAAGCCAAAATTATATTCCCGAGAGTAAACACGAGTGTTGTGTGGGGGGTGATCTTATCATTTCTTTGGAGTGAACTTGAGAGGCTTTGTGAGTGTGCTGGTAAGGTTTACTTTTATTTTATTTATTTACTAACCATGTCTCAAAGTCCTAAAGGAAATGCAGGTCAACCAAACTTGCAAATGCAAGCATTGGTTGGAAAAATGATGAGAATGTTTCGGACATAATTTGATGCTCTTCATGAAAAAACTCAACCAAAGACAAGATCAACCCCACACTCGGAACAATGATACTCTTCGGAGGCAACAACCTCTTCTAGAAAATGATGGCATAGACCAATATGATAAAGAAGAACCATCATTGATACAAGGACCTAGGCATGCCAATGTTGATGATAACATGAGCAACATCAAAATTAAAATTCCTCAATTCCAAGGAAAAACTGATCCTGAAGCCTATCTTGAATGGGAAAGTAAGGTGGAACATATTTTTAGTTGCCACAACTATTCCGAACTCAAGAAAGTAAGATTGACAGCCATGGAGTTTGTCGATTATGCTTAGATATGGTGGGATCAACTTACTATTAACCGAAGAAGGAATGGAGAAAGACCAATCTCAACATGGCTCGAAATGAAAGGTATCATGTGTAAACGTTCCATTCCTACTCATTATCACCGGGACATGTTTTAGAAATTGCAGAACCTTAAACAAGGTCAACGAAGTGTGGAGGATTACTACAAGGAGATAGAAGTGGCAATGATCTGAGTCAATATTGAGGAGGATCGTGAAGCAACCATGGCTAGATTTCTTGCCGGACTCAAACCCAAGATTGCCAACACACTAGAGTTGTACCATTACATAGAACTTGATGAAATTATGTAAATGGATATGAAAATAGAGAGGCAATTACGGAGAAGATCTATATCTCGTACTACCATACCTACACCTTCAAGATGGAGTCCCAATAATTTGAAGAAGTCTACTCCTACTCTTACCAAGAAAAAGGACGAATCATCAAGTGCTCCCCAACTCAACAAAGATATTCGAGGAAAAGAGACCCTTGAACAATCAAGAGACATCTGGTGCTTTAAATGTATTGGAAGGGGGCATGTATCCACACAATGTCCAACCGAAACACCATGTTACTACTTGGAAAAGGTTAGATTGAATCTGACCATGAAGAATAAGAAGCACCACCAACTGAAGTTGAGGAAGAAGCCAAAATTAGTGCTCCATGGAAGACGAAACCTTAGTGGTAAAAAGAAGTCTGAGTACTCAAGTGGTATAAGACAATGCAGAACGGGAAAACATCTTTCACACCCAATGGCATGTGAATGAAAAGGTGTGTTTTATTATAATAGATGGTGGGAGTTGTACTAATGTTGCCAGCACCATCATGGTGGAGAAATTGGGATTGAAAACGTTGAAGCATCCAAATCCCTACAAATTACAATGGCTTAATGAACGAGGAGAACTTAATGTCAACAAACAGGTGATGGTTCCTTTTTCAATTGGGAAGTACAAGGACAAGGTTATGTGCGATGTTGTCCCTATGCATGCTAGCCATTTACTCCTTAGAAGGCCATGGAAATATGATAAGAGGACCATCCATGATTGTTTTACCAATCAATATTCGTTCAACCTTGGAGGGAAGAAGATTATCCTAACACCTTTAACACCTAAGCAAGTCCAAATTGATCAAATGAAGATGAAACAAAGTGTTGAGGCCATGAGAAAAGGAAAATCAAAGTCAAACCAGGAGGAAACTAGTCCAAAGACAAGTGCTTATACATCTAAGTTCTTTTTACAAAGATGTTTATTGACAAGACGCAATGACGATGAAGATTTTTCTAACCTTGACAATGCAAGAATTTCCTTTGACTTGGAGGATGATCCAAGCGGCACAATTCATCAATTTGGGGGACTAAAGGATGTGACTTTTCAAGAACCAAGAGTGCGACTATTGAAAGACAAAGGGAGGCGATTCTTCATCCAAAGGGCATGATTTATGAAGACTATAAGGACATCACCATTTCAAAAGTCATCACCTTTCATGAATCAACGCATACATCTATTGAAGGACAAAGGGACATGATTTTTGGAATAATAAAGGACATAAGCATTCAAGGCCAAATGTCTTCAATCGACATGAACTTTGAACATTCATTTAATAGGAAGTATTTCTTAACTTTAATTATGTTTGATCACATTTTTACTAATGAAAGTTTTCTTTCTTTTCAGATCAAGAACTTCTATGGCATTCTTTCAAAGGACATGAACCTTTTCATAAAGGTATATATTGAATGGAAGGACTCAAGGAAAAGAAGATCTTTTAATTTGAGGACAAATCAATTAAAAGAAGGGGATGATGGTGTGATCCAATTCAGCATCATGTTTACAATGGCTATTCCAACCTTACAAGGGAAGAAACTTTCTAACTTTATACATAAATATGCTTATTTCATATGTTATAATATAATTATTATCATATATATATATATTATATCTATATTTATTATGATAATAACTTATTCATTAATATGTGAGATATAAGTTATTATTATATACTATAGTTCACATTCTTATATTATACACATTATATAAGTTTATATACTTAATTTATTTCCTTATGTTATGTATGTAGGTATATTCGACCAACACTTGGGAGCTAAATTGAGCATGTAACAACAAGGAAACTCACATAGGGACGTTTAGGAGAGCATAAGGAGCAATTGGTGAAAAGTTGTCCGGAGGCCCGTGAGCTCATAGCTGGATTGAGCTAAAGATTTGAGCTACAAGATGACCTCATTTTAGGTAGGGAGTTTCACCATCATCATTACCACTTAGGACACTTCAAATGTGCCTTAAGTAAAAATTTGTGAAATTGTACCTTTTCACGAATAGTTGCCACCTCAATAGGTAATTTTTTCACAAGGAGCTGCCATAACATTCACTATGCTACAAGTCACCTATGGCCAACTTACCTCCAGCTCATTTACCTCCAAACTAGCTCAAACATGAAAGGTTACCATTTTCAAACATTGTGACCTTTCATGAATAATGTTGCCCATGAAGATGCCCTTTCATTTATGAGCAAGTAGGTGAAGAGAACACAACCATTGGAGGCATAAATCATCAAAGAACATGAGATAGAGCTCCATACCTATTCGACGACAACACATGCCGTGCACATGAGAGCATTTGGCGCCAAACATGAGGAGGCACAACACTATTCGACCAAGGAGAGGAAATTGACTCTAAGATGAAGAAGCATGCACCATTCGGCCAAGAGAGATGTCTCCCCGCCCTTTGGCCAAAACATTAAGCCCCTTCATGAAGGGTTAGCCGATCCAACACCAATCCAAGGGACTTATCCTTTCATCTTGAATCATTATGTACTTCCATAGAGACATGTACCTAGTAGAATCCTTATGTAACATTCGCCCAAGCCCTCTCATTCCCTATAAATAGAGAGGTTTGCCTTCATTTGTACTCATCTCATCTCATATATAAAACATACTCTTGTGAGTTAATTTATCTTCAAAGTTCTTTGTGAACTTTATCGATTAAGAAAGTTTAATTCATATACTTGTGGCGTCATTCCTTCCATTTTGATTCTTAAATTCCTAGATTGATATCTAGTGGGTTGAAGAGAGTTCTACCACCCCTCAAGCAAGTTTGTGAAGATCGAGATTGTGCTTCCTAACATTGTTTCCTCTTTGGCGTGCTTGAGATACAACAACACCACCATCTCCATTTCATCATCAACAATATCAACTTCATCCATCAAGACCATCAATTCCGCAACCATCTCTATCCCTATTCTTTCGTTTCATCATTTATCTTATTATTCCAATTTTTCCAATATTAATCGTATTTCTTTCTTATCTTTATTGTATCCCACGCTTTTAATTCAAGGACATCAGTACTTGTCAATCCTTGATCGGGACACAATAAGGCTATTTACTCTCTTTCACCAAAGCGTGTAGATCAGTCTACATCACCATTTTACTGAAAACACGTTATTAACTAAATTTTATTTAATTTTCCATTGTTTGGCTAGCTGAATTCAACTTATTGTTTAAATGTATTATAATCATCTTCATTGGGCTAGCTGAAGGGTTAATCTCATCACAAAATCTTTGACTTGACAATCGTAGTGGAGTAAACATTGAAGTGTCGAGTACCCGAGCAATGTCTTGGTTTGAATGCAATCTATTAATAAAGCTAGGGATTTTGAGTTTCCTCTATAACCAATTACTTTAGTGGATTAACTCAGTTTTATTGTATAATATATAATAATAATTTATTAACCTATTGAATATTCAGATTTAGAATTTCTTAAGCTCGTTGAGAAGAAATTGTTATAATCTATGTGTCCTTGATGATCAGAAAATCCTATCTTTAGAGTTCAGTTCCCAAACAACTAACCTATACTAAATTCATCCACTCCACTATTTCATTTGTGAAGATTAGGATCATCATTGAACTTCCTCAACAGGAGTGTAGTCTAGTCAGTTTGTAATTTCATACATAAGAGATGTCCCATGTTTTCCGGTCTTATGCATACCTAAATACCAAGCCTCTTGTTCATTTCCTTATGAGAGGAGAAGGCTATATTGGTCCCTGTAAGAGAAGTTTATGGTGTTTGAGTCTATCTTCTGGGGTAATGTCAAGTGTCCTTATTTTATCAGTTTCCTTATTTTATCAGTTTTAAATCTTGTCACTTTATCAAAGATCCATAATTTTAATCATTTGAAGAGTTTTTGATTCAGTTGATATTCAAAGAACTTCAAGATTGTAAATTTGATTCAATGCTCACCATCTTTAAAGTAGCACAATTTTATTTAAATATCCTTACAAAAGAGTTGAGAAAGGGAAAAAAAATATTCAAACAAGATGCTGCAAATGGAATAAAGCTTCATGATAGATGAAACGATCTCTTCCTAATTAGGATTCCCCATTACTCATCTAATGCAGTGGCACTTGACTCAATCGGATGCTATATATTGTGCTCTGATACTATACTCGAGTTTGACATTCACTGTTCCACTAATTATTTTGTCAACATCCCATTTTTAACAAGCATATCTATCTCCTTTCGTTGGCCTTACTGTGAGGTGTTGACCTTCAATCAAATGGGGGTATAAATATGAGATAGAAGCTTAGAATACCTTAAAAGTATTTCTTGATCGTGAGACTTTCTTTGGTCGATCCAAACGACTAATTGCTCCTTTTTTTGCGGCTGTGGGGGCTCTGGACGTGACATTTATTTACATCATCAACTTTCACTTTTTAATCGGTTGGGTTTTTGGAAGTGACTTTTAAGTTTCCTTTGCTGATTGCATTTTCAATTAATTCCCCAGCTATCATAAAATCCTTGAAGTACCCTGTTCAGTTTGCCACCATTAACTTTAAGAAAGGATTTGGGAGAGAATTATGAAATGTATACGATATTTCTTCTTCTAACATGGGAGGCTAAACTTGTGCTGCCACCCCTCTCTATCTTAAGGCATATTCTTTAAAGCTTTCAGTGGTTTTCATCCTTATTCCTTGAAGATCTTATCATTTTGGGTTAAGACTTTAACATATCGATATTGTCCCAAAAATGCATCAGCTAGATCGACCCACCTCTTGATTTTCTCTCTGCTCAAATAGTTATACCATAATGTAGTTAGCCCAACAAGACTATCATGGAAGTAATGAATCAGCAAATTATCATCATTTAAGTACCGATCCATCTTTTTGTAAAACATTTTTAGGTGGATTAGGGGATAACTGGTGCCATCATATTTCTCAAAATTAGACACCGTAAATTCATGTGGGATGACCAAATCAGGGACCAAGCTGATTTCTCTCGCTTCTAGTTCTTTGTGGGGCATTAACATTTTTCATAGCTCCAATTACTTCCTTCAACCACTTGAATTTATCTTCAAATTGCTCATGAATAATGAGGCTCTTCTCTAGGTGTGAGTGGGATGCTCTAGGGTAGGTTATCATTATTGACGTAAGTCTAATAACACTTATATCCTTTATCATATATCTTCTCTATCAGTTGCCTTGGTTTCCATCACCTAGATCATCTGATTGGATACATTTTACAGAGAACCCGATGCTTGATTCCTCATATCTTGTTGTAGCCCGGCTAACTGCTCTTGCAACCAATCTTATGATCCTTTATGAGGTTGCTCCATCGTTTCCATTTGTTTGTTAATGATGATGATGAGGTAGTATGAATGAATGATCTTGGTATTACTGTCACATAACCCTCCATAAATTATTTTCTTGTTTTTATAACCAATGCATATAAAATGCTCAAATAAACAAATTCGGTGCAAATACATGTATGCAAAAGGTGTCACTTCATAGTGACCATCTGAAAACAACTTTCATTGAACACAAAGTTTTTGATACATCAAACAAATTTACATATAAGGATTAACTTTAACTCCTAACTTCTCTATCTCTCTCAAAATCCAAGTTAACGTCCACTCATATTCGGGTGTTGAGTTATCAATTTGATTCAATTCTCTTGCAAAGCCAGCTAAATCAATCAACTTGTGAGGCACATGGTTTGTTTGGATCATAGCTCCTTTCATGACATCATCTTTTTCCTCCATCTTATGTATTAATTCTTGGAGCTGTAAGAAAATTTATTCATTTTTTCTCATAAGAAAGTCCTCATTGTTATGAACTTTTTGTGCAATATTTCCATAATCATTTATAATCCTCACCACTGTCTTGTTCATGGATCTAGTGGCTTTTAGGTCACAATCAATATCACGCTTGTGGCACTGATATGAAGCTTCCATGTTGGCTATGGACATATTCAACATATGATTTTCGGCTTGACATCCTCCCAAATCAATAATAGTTGTATTACGCCTTTTTCTGCAATATGTAAATCATAAGAGAACTTCTTGGCTCGACCTTCATGCCTCTTGTATTTGTTTCTCTAGTGTTTGACATTATTTTTCAGTTTAGTGACCCCTGTTGTCCATTCCTCTAGGGTATTTCCTATACCGATACTTTTAAAAGCTTGAATGATCCTTTGAAAACCATCACGCATGGCTTTCAGCTCTCTACTCAGTTAATCATTTTTATTCCTCAAATTACGAACTTAACCTTCGTACTTTAGCAAATCTTATTCTTCCTAGATGCCCCCACTGATATCCTTACCTTTGAACACTTTTGGCTCCAACCTAATAGGACAATCAGTTACCACACTAGGTGGTGCAACTCTCAATGGGGTGTCCTTGAGCGCTTGCATGATATTCACAATGAACATTGGTGTCATAACAATTTGGATACGAAGGTTGCTAAGGTTTCACAAAATGTGGGGTCACCTCTCGAGTTTCTAAAACCTTATCATACAGATCCTTATATGATAAAGAGATAGGATCAAAATCAGAGCCACCTATCGGCTTGGATTGAACTAGAGTCTTCAGATTTACTTCTCCTGATGCTGGGAGTATACTCTCAAATACCCATCAGTTCCGATTGCATGACTTTTTTCATCTTTGTGAACTTCTACTGTTGTCACCATTTCCTTGGTGTCTCCAGACAACTTGTTGATACGAACGGTGATTGTGCGTGACTTATTGGATTGGTTAGGATCAGTAGTCTCTTGTATATTTGACATGCATGATTGTTTTAATCGAGTTCTTTCCTTTCTTTTGTAAAAGTCTCTTTCCCTTTGGTCAAAGTAGATATTATATTCATCATCTTGGATATTTTCTTTCTCATATCTCATATATCCTTATGCTATTCGTCTGACATACGATCTTTGGGTGCATAGCTCTCCACTATTCTCGGAGCGTCCTCAAGATGGCATTCCCTAATGGTGTTATAGTTTCCTTGATCATGAAACCCTTTGTCCATCATAAAAATCTTTTACTCTGATTACCACTCACAAATCAACACCTTTTTTATGTCATGATCATGCGATGCAAGTAAAAAGAAAAACAACATATAAACAAGTTAGTGCAAATAAGTTAAAAAATAATAAAAAATTATTATAGAAGCAAATAGAAAAATAAATAAATTCTTAAGCTAATACAAAACGAGAATGCAAATGCAAATACACAAGGTGTTAATTCCCCAAAAATGACCACCATATAACAACCCTCATTTAGACAACAAGATTTCATTACACCAGATAGTCAAAATAAAATTACAATTCTTCACTTCTTTATTTTCTTAAGTCGTACTCTTTATGGAATCTAGCACTATACTCAAAGTTATCGGGGTACTTTATCATATTAGAGAACGTTTGAGGTCTTTAAATTATTTGTGGTTGAATCTTGATATCTCCATTTCGTGAAGTGGTATTCTTACCTTTGTGAAGGGTTTTCTCATCCTTTATCTGACTACATCTATCTCTTGAGGAAACATCTTAGTTTTGGTGCATTCAAAGGAAGTCTTCAACCAGCTTTAAATTCCTTCATTCAACAGATGTGTTTCTTCATGAATCGTTTGAGCATCCTTGGATCTCCTGGTTTTGACTACATGGCTAATAATTTCTTGTTTCATTATGAACAATCTCCTTACTTAGTCAATCACTTGTGAATCAACACTTTGTTTGGTCACAAAGTGAAAATGCAAATGCAAACATAAGACAGAGAAGAAAAAAAGTAAAACAAAAGAAATTGTTATACAACTTAGCCAAAAAGTAGAAAAGTATTAACGAAAAGAAAAGATCCTACCCAACATGGTATCTACCCTTACATTCTTTTATAGCAATTCTACCGAGACATGTTTTCTACCCCCATGCTTTGTTCAACATATAAATCCTAACCTCATGCCATCTATTTTGCATGCTCATTTGAAAAAAATGAACCTAACCGCATGATCTTTAGTTCGCATACATTTATTTGGAAATTAAAATTACACTATAAAAATTAGAGTGCTAAAAAAGGTCTTTCCTTGTTTACTCTCCACACAGGACTCTTAAGGTTTGGGTAATGCTCTATCTGGATTCTAAGTTCACTATATGCTGAGTTTGGCTCTAAAGTAAGATGTTCTTGAATTGTCATTGTTGGTGCCCCCTTGGTCTGTTGAACCCTCAATATTGGCCCATCACAGCCTTTCAGATTGAGTTCAATTCGAGGGGACCACCTCCTTATGTCTATACGGAGGTGAAAACCATCACGACGACCATAAGGCGTGAGCACTAGGAGTGATTCACTATCCTATACAGAGGTGAAAACCACACGAGGGAGTAGCTTCTCACTTATACTTAACTAGAATGGAGCGAGGTTTTAGCTTATGTTATGCAAATGATGCTATGCAGTGTGTGAGAAAAAACGAAAACAAAGAAAACAACACCAAATAGAAAACTTAAAATCTTGAATAATTATTACTTTAAAAATACCAGCAAACAAGTCAGAACAACTATTTAGTGGCTAATCAAGTCATAAACACTTATTTAAACAAAACAAGGGATCAAAAACAAAATTAGAACGGACTTGTAATTTTCACTTGCAAAGACAGTTAATTAATTGGCAATTGGCCTAACTTTCTAAAAAAAGTTCCCACTCGAGTTGCCAAGCTATCAAAACGGTTTTTTCAAAAAGGGAAGGTGGGTCTCGTTTCGACATAATTCTTGATGACCGATTAGTAATAAAAAATGGTTCGAGTAGTCCCACAATATTTGGTTAGGGTGTGATTGGGCACCAAAAAAGTATTTGTCATTTAAAAAAATATTCATTTTAATTAAAACAACAAACTTGCGGTTTGCGTTACCAAATTTTGAGTTTGGGAGTCGGTTATGTGTGGGGAAGGATTAGCACCCCCCACAGCACCCTAAATCGGTACCTAGTCGATTAATTAGTTGTCTTTGCAATGAAATTTACAAGTTCGAGCCTACTTTCATTTAAGATCCCCTAAATAATATTCTTTGAAATTTTGGACGAAACATGATAATACTTAATTATTTCCTATCGAGAAGAATCGATCTCTCATACCTTAAAGCAATCGATTCTTACTCTAATCGAAATAAAGAAATATTAAAATTTCATTCTAAAGTTCATTATTCATTGAAAATAACACCCAAAATAATTTTAAGAGAGAAAATGATAATATCTAATTAGTTCCAACCGAGAATAAATGACCTCTTATACCTTAAATCAGTCATTTATTACTCTAACCGAAATGAAAAGATATTACTATTCTCAATATCGATTCGAGTATTATTATTATTTTGAAAACCCATTGGAAAACAAATGCAAAAATAAAGAAAATTAAAAGCATACATCAGGCAAGTATAATTAATTATTTTACCAATATTTAATGAGAATAAGGATGTTCAATTATTTAAATACCTCAAAATGAGACCTTAGATTCTATCTAGCAGTCTCTTCTCGGCGAATTTAATTAAAAGAACATGGTCTTTTTCCCAATCCCCAAATTTTAAAATAGATTCGATTTAATTCGTGTCACTAATGTAATAAACTTTCATTTTAAAATTATCGAAAATAACTTTCTTATACGTTAAGATAGTCACTTTACGATAATATTAAAATGAACGAATATTATCCTTAGTCAATTTATTTCGATTCGAGTCAAGAGATGTTTATGAGTATATCATGCAAAATTAATTAACGATTAAAATGAACTAACATGCAAAAATTAAAATAAAATAAAAAGAAAATAGGACTAAGATATAAACAATCAAACTATCATGTCAATATTAAAATAAAACAAAGTAGAAGTGACTAAAAGGACTATTTTTAATATTAAGTGCAAAAATTACAAGGAATAAAAATAAATAAAACATGGGAACCAAATTAAAATGAAATAAAATTGCATGGCCAAATTACAATAAATAAGAAACATATTATAGCTTAAATTATAAACATGTTGAAACTGCATGGACCATTTCACAATTAATCCTTTTATTTTCTAGCCTAAAACATGCATTTAAAGAAAAATGAGTAAATTACCTAATTAGTCCATAACAATTTTAAAAAAATAAACAGTCACTACGCATGACTAAACTGTAAATGACGCTAAATATATAGGGATTAACAAGCAAATAACCCTACAAATATAAGGCATGCACAAAAAAGGGTAAATAACATGTTCGATCCTTACAGATGACCATTTTGCAAAAACGGGCTTAAGTTTGGGACTAAAATTGAGTTTTACCCTTAAGCTTCGATGACTAAGAGATAATTAACCCAAAAGCCCTAATATATATTTTTAACCTTAATCTTAAACTAACCCTAATCCCAAATTACACCAACAGTCGCTTCCTTCTTTTTTCATCTTCCCCAACTATCCCCTTTTCCTCTTCTTCGACCGATAGCTCTAAAGGCACTCTCCCAACTTCACCGACCACCTAACGACCACCACCTGTGGTGTCCATCGAACCTAAACCTGACCTAGGACTGATCCAACCTCATATTCTTCCCTAAACGAAGAAACCTGAACCTAAAAGCCATGAAAATGCCACATAAACTGCTAAATGACCTTTGACCCATCAATTTCCTAGCCCAAAAAGAAAATATCTCTCTCCAATTTACCCCTTAGTACCTAGATTGAGGCTTAAAATAAACATGCAAAGGCTTAAGGATTTAAAGAGACCTCTAACTCTTCTACTAGCCTCACTGACGACCTCTAACTCCGACGACAAACCACAACAAAAGGTAAATTCAAAAACCCCTTGCTCTACTATTTTCTAGTTTTTGTTTGGAGAAAGAAACAAACACACGCACACTTAACATATTGGAAGCCAAAAAAAGAGGTGAGGAATACCTATAAAAAATGGTTCTACCTTTCGTATTGCTTTAAAAAAAATGGGTAATACCCTTGTTACAATGTTTTTCCTAAAAAATCGAGAGGGTTTGAACCCTAAATAAAATCCTTTTTTTTCTTAGACCCCTCGAATTCCTTTTTTCCTTTTTCTTTTATTTTTCTTTTCTGATTTTTTTTAAACCGAAAAAAGAACCCTCCCCCTTAGTGAAAATCCCCTGGGGGCCTTTATAAACGGAAACCAAGTTAACATCATTTCTTATTTTTTCTTTGTGTGTTGATCCGATTACTTGTTGCAGAGAGATGATGATGGTGGAAGTGATGGTGTGACAGGGCCACTGACTGGTGGCGACGTGGAGTGCTGGAAATGGACAGTAGGAATGGTGGTAGGGGATTGGTGCGAGTGGATACGACAGCAGAGGGTTTAGAAACCCTAACTAGTTAGGGTTAGCTTTGGTCCCAGTTTTGGGCTTCAAGTTCCGGGCCTGATTGGGTTGTTTGGTAGTTGGGTTTGGCTCTGTGAGACCGGGTCATATTGTAATTGGGGCAATTTAATTTTTTATGGCTTGATTGGGCCCGTTTATAATGATATGCATAAAAAAAAAAAAAATAAAAGCAATAGTAGAAATAATAACAATTATATAATTAATGTTAATGAAATCAACAAAAGCCCTGGGCGAAAACGGGTGTCGAAATAAAGTTTATAACTTATTTTCTGATCACGTATAACATTTTTGTTCAACCTGCTATGCAACTCCGATTAATAACTTTTTCAATTTCAACTTATACCATTATATGTATCACTTTTAATCTGTAACATTTTTTTACTGGTCACGCCGTTTATTAGCCTTATTTTAGGCGCCTCACGCAGAACCTCCGGATTCAAATAACATGATCTGTCAATTCAATTCCTAAGGTAATTCATATTTGTTGATGGCGATGAACTAGTGAGCAACGACTGATGAAAAACATAGTAGAATTTAAAGAGATTTAAGCATTTCGAGCAAAGATAAGGAGGATAACAAATTATTAAGGAGGACGTTTGGTTCGTAGAAAAGATTATTATCAAGGGAATACTCTTTCTTGAAATTGCATTCCCAAGTTTGGTTCACATAAAAAAATATTAAAGGGGAATGATATTTTCCCTATAGTAGCATATTTTTGTTAAAATGATAGACATGTTATTACTTCCAAATTCTTAGGTAATGAATAATCTCACTACTTTGGACAAGAGGGAGAGATAGATTAAAAATTCTTCACATATTTCATACTCCAGCACAGTACATATTTCTTTATTTTATACCCACTAGATTCTAAGAGAGGACAAAATCAGTCAGAGCCTTTGGGGGCCCTCCTAGCTCTAGCTCCTCCGCGCAAAACATGGCCTTCCTCAACTGTCGAATCTTACTCCCCAGCATCATTATCAGCGTTAGTTATCAGTGTTGGATCCTGTGATGACTTGGCTACCCCGTCCATAACATTACCCCCTTCTTCGACAGTAACCTTGTCCTCAAGGTTCTCAGCTTAACTTATTTCAGAATTTTCATACATCAATGGTGGCAATGGTGTGATCTGCTGAAGAGGATGTCCTCGGCACGGCTCAAGCTACGAAATATGGAACACCGGATAAATTCTCGCGGCCGCTGACAGCTTTAACTTGTAGGCCACTCCCCCTACACGTTTTTTGACTTGGTAAGGTCAGAAAACGAGGACTTAGCTTTTGTTGTTTCCTCAACCTGAGGGATAGTTGTCGATACGGTTGTAACTTTACTAACACCCAGCTTCCAACTTCCAATTCCAATTCTCGTTGATGTTTATTCGCTTGGTTTTCATGTGAACTTGGCCTTCCATAAATTGTTCTTCAACACCCGTAAGAGCTCATCCCTCTCTTGCAGTTCCTGATTCACTTGATCGTTCCTGGATCCCCTTCAAGATAGTTAACCATATCTAGAGGATATCGTCCGTAAAGAACCTGAAAGGGGTCATACCCTTTGAACTTTGGTATGCCATGTTATACCAGTACTCCGCCCAAGATAAATGTTATTCCCATTTTCTTGGATCCTCGTCTACCATGCAACGAAGGTACATTTCGAGACATCAATTTAATGCCTCCATTTGTCCATCCATTTGGGGATGATAGGCCAAACTTATACACAACTCGGTACCCTGTAATCTGGCCATTTCAGTCCAAAACTCGCTGATAAATATTCTATCCCAATCACTGACCAACGATTTTGGAACTCCATGTAACTTGATAACACCTTGAACCAGTGTTTTCGCCACCATTTTACTATCAAACTTTCGAGGGAGTGCAAAGAAATGTCCATATTTCGTCAAGCGATCAACCATAACAAGAATGGTTTCCTTCCCAGTGGACTTCGGTAATCCGACAATAAAATCTAAAGCCAAATCTTCGAATACCTGTGTCAATATCGGTAGGGACTGGAGTATTTACGCGGGTACCAAGCTTTCACTCTTCATTATTTGATAAGTTTGACACTGTTGAACATATTCCCGACATCCTTTCGCATGCTCTTCCAATAAAAACTCGTTGATAGCCGCTGGTAAGTCCAATTAATTCCCGTGTGTCCTATTTTCGAACCATGATATTCCCTACGTAATAAGGATCGCAAAACTGTCTCGTTTGGCACCATAATCCAACCTTGGAAAATCACCAATCCTTCTTGTTCAGTGTAGTCCAAACCCTTCCGAGTTTCTTCTTCGATCCTTCGGTTAATTTCCCCGAGCTCAGGTTCCGTCTGAGTTGCTATTCTGATATCATCTAATATCCCCAAACACTGGTTGTGAAAGAGCCATTAAGTTTGCTTCCATCTCTCTTGATAGAGCGTCAGCCACCTCATTCAACTTTCCTGGTCGATAACGAATCTCGAAGTCGTATCCAATCAACTTGGACAACCATCGTTGTTGTTTCGGTGTTTGGATGGTTTGTTTAGTGAGCTCTCGGAGTGATCTCTGATTGATTATTATAATGAATTTTCGTCCAAAGAGGTATTGTCGCCACTTCTTACTGCTTGGGTGATAGCAAACATCTCCTGATGATGTGTTGAAGCCCCCTCCATTCTCGGATTCAACTTTTGGTGTAGAAAGCAAATGGTCGTTGTCCTTGATGCAACACCGCCCTTATTCCTACCCCGGAAGCATTTGTTTCCACGATTAACTCTTCATCTAAATTCAGCAATCCCAAAACTGGAGTAGAGCAAAGACAATCCTTCAACTGTTTGAAGGGCTTTTGAGCCTCTTCGAGCCATTCAAACAAGTTCACCTTCCGAATCAGATTCGATAATGGTGCAGCAATCGTGGCAAATCCTTTAATGAACTTACGGTAATATCCCGCTATGCCTAGAAATCCTCGAACTCCTATCACCGAAGTGGATTTTGACCATACTCGAATAGCTTCCACCTTTGCTGGTTCCACTGCCAAGCCTTCCCTCGATATCACATGACCCAAGTACTCTATCGTCTCCTGCCCAAAAGCACATGTGGAACGTTTTGCCACGAGTCCATGATCTCGCAAGGTTTGCAGGATTTTCCTTACATGCTCGACATGTGATTTCCAATCTTTGCTATAGATTAATATGTCATCCAAAAACACAAGTACAAACTTATGTAAATAGGGTCGAAACAAGTCGTTCATGGTCGCCTAAAATGTCGAAGGAGTATTTGTTAACCCGAATGGCATTACGTGAAATTCGTAGTGGCCCTCGGGGGTTTGAAATACGGTTTTGTAAACATTCTCCATCTTTACCCTTATTTGATGATACCCAGCAAGCAAGTCCAGCTTCGAAAAAATGTTTGGATCCTCCCAACTCATAAAATAACTCACCGACTGTCGGATTAAAAACTTTATCCTTGATTTAATGGCATTCAAAGCCCGATAATCAACACAAAATTGCCAGGTTTCGTCTTTCTTTTTCACAAACAGAACTATGGATGAAAATGGGTTGTGGCTCTTACGGGTAAGTTGCCTAAGCCCGAAAACAAAACACTGCATAAGGAACCCTTCAGACAAGTTTGCCATCGTTCGTAAAGCCATCTCCTCAAACTTTGTTTGGTATTCCTCCACCGTAGAAGTCTGAGTCAGTTTCGTCAGTTGTCCTTCCAGTGACTATCTCTGTAACTGAACCATCGACGAATTACTTCTACTAAGTGATTCCATCTGACCAACTGCCTCTGTCGTTGCATTTGCATCCACCGATACCACTTCTTAGCCGTTCCCTCCATTCAAAACAAAGCCATGGGTACGCGATGATGGTCTTCTCTGTTGTAAAACTCAAAAAAAAAAAAAATATCTTGAGCTGACGCTAACCATTCTTCGGGATCTTTTCCAGTGAAAATCGGTAACTCCACTTGCACCGGTCGCGGAGCAAACGGAAAAACATAATCGATTTCCTCCTTTACTCTTGCCTTTCCTCGGATGTTCATCGCTTCTCCACTGTCATCGAGTTGCACTCCCATATGAGCAGACATGGAGGCCAATTGACGACCTAGTTCTTGCAACGTCAGTTGTGTGCTCTCATTCCACCGGGTCTGTTCTTCGGTGTGCTTCTGCAGTAAGGCAGTGGTGTCTTGCAATGTTTTGATAGCTTCGGTGTTGTTAACCATGGTTTTTCGCTGTCAACGAAATCACCAAATTGCCATGGAAAACCTGAGAATGGGATTATAGAAAGAAATAGAAGAAGATTGAAAATTCTTCAGATATTTCATACTCCAACATAGTACATATTTCTTTATTGTATACCCACTAGATTCTAAAAGGACAAAATCAATTAGAGCCTTTGGGGCCCTCCTAGTCCTAGCTCCCCTTTGCAAAACTTGGCCTTCTTCAGATATTTCATACTCCAACATAGTACATATTTCTTTATTTTATACCCACTAGATTCTAAGAGGACAAAATCAGTTAGATCCTTTGGGGCCCTCCTAGTCCTAGCTCCCCTTTGCAAAACTTGGCCTTCTTCAACTGTTGAATCTTTCTCCCCAGGTTCCTCATTATCAGCGTTAGTTATCAGTGTTGGATCCTGTGATACATTGGCTATCCGTCCACAACAAAGAATAACCTTGGACTAATGAGTTCTTTTGTTAATCATCATTCTTAATTTTTTTGTGCTTTGCTCAAAATTATAATCATAATAATTATAGTATGTAAAAAGGTTGAGTTAGTAAGATATTAATAATTTTGAGTGGTTAAAAATATTCTATATTTTTAATATTTAATATGTTAATTATTTGTAATTTTATGAGGTGAAAAAATAATATTGTTGTAAAAATATAATTATTTAAAATAGTATCTAACTTTGAGTTATTAAAAAAATGGATCTTATACATTGAAAAACACTATCTTTGTCCACTTCATATCATAATATTAATTTTTCATATTATATTATATTATATTTTATATAAATAAATATAATACTTATAAAAAATCAATAAAAATATAAGTTTAATATACTAATTATATTAATGATATATTAAATGTATTTTTCTCAAAATTAGATAGTATAATGATTAAAATATTTCAAAGAATTATAAGTTATTATTAAAGTTTAACTTTTTGAGAGAAAAACATATATCACAAGGATAATTTAGTAAAATATACATCTAAAAAATCTTATATTCATCCAACCAGATAATGTAATCTTATATTCCCGCTGAACAAACTAAGCAAAGTAATACAATATTTCAGTAGTAATATTGCATTCTAAATCTTTTCCAAAAGTAAACTTTCGTTCTATAAATCAAACACCCACAAAATTCAAAGATAGATGAACGAGTGATGATGATTGATTAGATGATGCAAATTCATCGCCACCCACAAATTAGTGTGTGATTTGACAATTAGATAAACTTTTTTGGATAAAAGAATGATTTAAAAATTAAGGATAGGAGTCTAAATTTTAGTTTTGAAATTAATGATTTTATGTTTTTCTTTAAAAATTAGATAATGTTTCATGTATTTATTGGATGGTGAAATTTTTTGGATGTTGAATTTTTTTGGAGATGTTGATAGATAAACTTTAAAATTATAATATAATGAAACCCTATACACATATTTTAATAAAAAATCTAGATACCTAAAGTATGTCGATAATGCCTAAAACATTATCCCACATTGAGTGAGAAATACTACTGGTTTGGGTATTTATAGTGTTCATTTTTCCATCCCTTGTTGAGTGATAGAGAACAAGGAGCCATCTCGAACGTCGCCATCGTCGTCGCTGTCCGGGCTTGGCTCATCTCAGCTCGTGGCACGTGGTAATACGTGCCTTCGACACGTCCGCGCAAATAAATAATGTGAAAGAATTTTATTATGATATTTGTAGGCAGAACAACCGATTAATTAGCTGTCGTTTGATTTTTGTAAAATTAAAATATTAACAGTTAATTTTTGAATTTAAATATGTGAACATTTGGATGTATCTAGATGATTTTTCAGCTATGTTCGAAGCAAATAATGGCTGCCAATTACAAGAGTAATAACAAGAGTTGCAAATGTAATTTCAAGAGTTACAAACGGCTAAAAATTAAATCACGAATCTAGATTGCTTTGGGGCGAGGTTCATTTGTTTATTTCAGCAGTTACAACATAGATTATTTCAAAAATCAAATTAGATTTTATATCTGATTTTCATTTGGACGTTTTTATTCCTGAACCTAGCCTATAAATAGAGAAGGAATGTTAGCTTCTCAACTCACTCTAAAATTCAAAAATCCTCTCAACACTCAAAGTTTTCTAAGCTTCTTTTCCCTTCTATCATAAGTACAATACCACCGGTAGCCCATTCCGATTTTGGGTGTACGAATTCTCGGAGCGACCGTGTTAACCTCGGGGGACGATCCGCCTATTGTTGCGATTACACATATTAGGCTGAAAATATTTTTAAGGCATTGGTTTTCACCACGACGTGGTTTTGGTTGTTCAATTATTTTTATATTTTTTATTTGTCCTGTAAGTACTAATAGTGTGGTTTTGCAGTATTCATTTCCATCAATTTAGTAATAAATATTTATTGCAAATTGTAGATATCTTTGAGCAAGTTGATTTATGATCTATCCAAGCTTGATGCATTAGATGGGTCTACCGAAGGTGTTCCCAATGGATCCTAATTTTCTTCGAGCATCTTGACTTAGACTACGTTCTGCTGAAACCACCACCTAATACTCTGGTGACCAATACAATTACGGGTGTTGCTACTACCACTGGTGACGAGTCCCAGACTGACTCCGTCGCTACTTTTGCCTCCAATATTACTGCTGTCGTTGTTGCTAAAAATATGAGAAATATAACAAGACAGTGTGAGGCCATCTCCTAAGCCACATGTCTAACAAGTTGTTTGACATATTCATTAAAGAAAGAAGTGCCAAGACAATATGGGACACGCTCAAGAAGAAGTATGAAGCTAATGGCATGGACATAAAGAAATACGTCGTTGGGGAGTGGTTGAGATTCCAGTTGACCGATGAGAAGTCGATTATGGATCAAGTCCATGATTACGAAAATATGGTTTTCGATATTTTTCCTGAATGAATAAAGATGTGTGAAGTACTATAAGCCAACGTCCTGATCAAGAAGTTACCCAATTTATTGTATGACTACTAAAATTCTCTCAAACACAAGAAGAAGGGTATTTCACTTGAGGAGCTAGTGGGCCATATCAAGATAGAGGAGGCTAATAATTTGAAATATAAGGTTACTAACTCTATTTCTCAATTATATTTTAAAGCTAACCTGGTTGAGTCTAGTGGTGCCTTAGGGTCTAAATTTAAAAGACCGTAAAAAGAGGGAAATAGAATAAGAAGACCAAACCTCATAAGGGCACCAACTTCAAAAAAACTAGTGAAGCTCAAACTTGAAGGAAAATTCGTCAAGTTCTATGTGTACAGTCAAGTAGGCCATAAAGCTTACCAGTGCCAACATTGTTTCAACCACCATAATGCGAACAAACCACAACTGAATATTGCAGAGAATAATGCTAATAATGTTATCACAATAGTGGTTTCAAAGGTAAATCTGGTGGAGAACAATGTATTGACGATTCCAGATATTTCTACGCAATGAGGGAGTTCTTCACCGAGTTTGAGGATAGGGACGAAGGTGAATGATTGTACATGGGGAACTCTAGTAGTTATGAAGTGCTAGGAAAAGGCAAGGTTTTACACAAGCTAACTTTTGGTAAAACTTTAGCCTTAAATAATGTTCTATATGTACCTTCCTTGCATAGAAATTTGATAAGTGGTGGACTTTTAAATAAGGCATGCATTAAGTTAGTTTTTGAGACATATAAACTTGTACTTTCCCGAAACTGTGATTATGTTGGTAAATGTTTTTTAAATGGGGGTTTATTTGTCATAGAAATACAACTTAAAGAGAACAAAGCTACCATTTCTTCTTACACTGTTGAAACTATTAATATGTGGCATGCTAGATTAGGACGTGAATATTCAATCTTTAAACAAACTGATAAAAATGAATATTATGCCTAAACCAAATATACCTAACTTTAACAAATGTGAGATTTGTGTAGAAGCCAAGCACGCCAAACCTCACTTTAAGACTGTTTCTAAGAGGAAAACTGAACTGTTATAACTTATACATAATGATCTAGAAGACTTTATAAACACCAAGAGTAAAGGAGGAAAACACTATTATATCACTTTTGTGGATGATACACAAAAGTATATCTCCTAAGAACTAAAGATAAAGCTGATAACTTCTTTCTTCTTTATAAAGAAGAAGTTTAGAATCAGTTAGATAGGAGAATTAAATGAGTTAGATCAAATAGAGGTGGTTAATACGGATTGATTTTTTAACAAAGAAGTGTGTGAGAAGAATGACATAATTCACGAAACTTTCATTCCTTATTTTCCTCAATAGAATGGTATAGGCGAGAGGAAACATATAACTTTAAAATATATAATGAACTCATTGTTGAAAAGTTATGGGTTGTCTTACAACATGTTAGGGAAGCCATTGTATCGGTAAATCATATTTTGAACCAAGTACCTCACAAGAATCTAGATTCTACTCTATACGAATTGTGGAAAGGATATGCTCCAAATCTGCAATACCTGAAAGTGTGGGGGTGTCTGGATAAAGTGTGATTACAAGACTTTAAGAAGTCCACTATCGGAGCTAAAACCGTTGATGCAGTGTTTATAAGGTATGCTACAAACAGTATCACATATAAGTTCATGTGTTTGCAAGACTACACTATTTGTGAATCTAGGGACATTGTTTTCTTTGAAGATACTTTTCCACTAAAGAAACATAGAATAAATGAGGAAACATAGAATAAATGAGGAAACACAAATAGACAAATTACCATCCACTTCTTCTAATGTACATGCTAGGTATTCTCAAGAGATCGAGTTTGAGAATAGAAGAGGTAAAAGACAAAGAACTGAAACATATTTTGGACCAAACTTTATAACTTCCTTTATTTCTGGGATCTGATCCTATAGCTCATTTATTATTATATGAGGATCCTAAGATTTATGATGAAACTATAAGATTTGTTGATGCTAGTTTCTGGAAAAAAACACTATCAATGATGAATTAAAATAAAACTATATATAATTATACTTGGGAATTGGTTGACTTTCCTAGAGGATTTAAATTATCAGATATTCTAGAAGAAATTAGACTAGATGGTTCTTTCTAGAGGTATAAGGCAAGGCTAGTTATCAAAGGGTTCACTAAAAATTTGGTTTAGACTTATTCAATACCTACTCTCCTGTAACAAAAATCTCAACGATCCATGTATTATTTTCATTAGCCTCTATTTACAGGTTTCAAGTAAATCAAATGGATGTAAAGACTACATTTCTGAACAGATATCTAAATGAGGAGATCTATATAGAGAAATCCCTTGGTTTTGAGGTTCCTTGTATGGAAGGAAAAATGTTTAGACTTAAAAAGTCACTTTACGGCTTCAAGCAAGCTCCTAAAAAGTGGTACGAGAAATTTCACAAAACTATCCCTAGTTTTAGTTTTATTGTGAATAGTTTGGATACGTGCATGTATTCGAGGATGTTTTATGTTGATTACATCATCATAATTTTATATATTGATGATATGTTAATTCAATACTAATATTTTTGATATGTTAATTTTTAGTAATAATATTGAGTCCATTAACAAAATGACCATCCAACTCAGTTTGTAGAGCACAAGGTTCTTAACCTTGAGGTCGTGGGATCGAGTGCCACGGAGGGCATTTCATAATTCGGAGGTCTCTTACGGAAGCTGCTCTCAACCTGGTGTTGGGGGTAGCCTACTATCTTACCTCCCCCTACCCAATATATATGGGAAAAAGGGACAACCATTTTTATTGAGTCCATTAACAAAACAAAGAGTTTGATATCCACTAAATTTGAGATAACAAATATGGGAGAAGTCGATGTAATCGTAGGAGTAAAAGTTACTAGAATAGAAAAGGGGTTTTCTTTAAATCAAACACATTATATTGAGAAAGTGTTAAAGAAATTTGAAAGATTTGATGTCATACCTGTTCGAACTCCTTATAACCCTAGCACACATCTCTTTAAAAATAAAGGAAGTAAAATTTCCCAAACTGAATATTCTAAAATAGTAAGGAGCCTAATGTTCTTAATGAACTATACTCGACCTGATATTGCCTAAGTTGTTAGCAAACTTAGTAGATATATTCATAACCCAAGTGGTGAACATTGGGTTGCTCTCCGACGCTTACTCAAGTATCTTTAGGGTATGATGGATTGAAAAATTGAGTTTGCTGGATATCCAACGATTTTAGAAGGATATTGTGATGCTAATTGAGTTTCTGATAACGATGAGGTAAGCTCTACAAGTGGGTATGTTTTTACTTTAGGTGGAGCAACGATTTTGTGGAAATCTGCAAAGCAAACCTGTACTGCTTGTTCCACTATGGAGTTACAGTTTATAGCTCTTGACTTAGCTAGGAATAGAGTTGAGCAGCTAAAAAATTTATTAACAAAAATTCTGTTGTGGGGAAGATCAACTCCTCCAGGCTCCTTGTTATGTGATTAAAAAATTATGATTAGTGTGGCTAGGAATGAAGCTTACAATGGTAAGAAGAGGCACATTCGTATAAGGCATGAATCTGTTAGACACTTAATAACGAATGAAGTACTCTCTTTAGAGTATGTGAAGTTGGAAATGAACCTAGTAGATCCGCTTACCAAAGGGTTATGCTAGAAACTGGTTCTAGATTTATCGAGGGGAATAGGTTTAAAGCCCATTGGTTAAGGAACTCATGGTGATACCAAACTTAGTTATCTAAGTTTATTGTGGTCAAACAAAACCATGGAAAGAATCTTAGTGTACATTTGCCTACCTGTTGCTATGACGAAGAATGTACATGCACAAGATGAGCTTAATTGCTCTTAATAAATTCATAGCCCGGATATTGGGTTGTCTTAGTGAGAAAGACTATATGAATTTACTGAATTTGGATGAATATCTATTCTTAATAAGTTCATAACCCAAAGTTGGGTGAGTAGTCCTAATTAATAAGGACAAAATTAACTTACCGTTAGAAAAGGTTGAGTTTTATAAAATCTCTTAATGAATTCAATTCCTAGTGAGAATGACATATATAATTTACCGATTAATGAGGTTAAATATTTATTCTTAATGATTTCTTATCCAAGAGTTTGGGTGGTTTATTTGTAATGAACTTGAACAAAATCACCACAACATTTGAGAGGTTGAGCCATTGTAAGAGGATCTTAATTATTTTATAGCCCGGTTTTAGGGTGATTTATGCTGAGATAAACCTGATGAAATAACCTACGTAAGTGAGAAGGATTAACCACCTTCTATGAAAAACATTAGAACATTTTCCTAGTACACTTGATAATATCCTAAGTTAAGATATTCAAATATAGACTTGTGAATATATATATATATATATATTACACATCAACATCAATGGATTCGGTGGATGAAAGAGGTTAGGTATGTATTATGAGTTTACCTCTATATTAGAAAGTTCAAGACTAGTTCACTTATCTAAGAGAATGATTGCTCATCACCACTATGCACTAGTTCAAGATTTGTTCACTAGTGCTTAAGCAACTAGTTTTGCTATTGCTCTTCTGAGAAGGTTATATTTCGAGTTTCAAAAGAATTCTACACATTAGTGGGGGAATATCAATAATGCGCAAAACACTATCCTATATCGAGTGGGAAATACCATCTTGGGTATTTATGGTGTTTATTTTTCCTAACTTGTTAAGTGATAGAGAAAAAGGGGCTACCTCGCACGCGCTGTTGCCGCCACTGTCATACAAGCTCAGCTCGGCTTGTGCTCGTGGCTCATGACAATACGTGTCAAATTTTAGCAGTTACAATAGAGTTTAATTTTGAAAATTAAATTAGATTTTATTTTGATTTTCACTGAACTTAGCCTATAAATGCAGAAGGAATGTCACAAATCCTCTCAACACTCAAGGCTTTCTAATATTCTTTTCTCTATTATAAGAATAGTAGTACCACTGACAGTCCACTCTGGTTTCGACTGTAAGAATTCTTGGAGCAACTGTGTTAATCTTGAAGGATGATCCCACCTATTGCTACGATTACACACATCGGGGCGAATTTATTTCCAAGGCAATGGCTTTCACCATGACACGATTTCGGTTGTTCACTTGCTTTTATATTTTTTATTTATCTTAGTAGTGGTAACAATGTGGTTTGCGGTATTCATTTACAACAAAGTAAGAAATATAAGCGCAATCACAATGAACTCTTATCCTAGTTTTGCGCTAACAAGCCCTTGAATTGGTCCTATCAATCCCACAATTGTGACGAGCAAGCAAAAAAAGCTGAAAGTCCTAAGAACAACCCATTTTCTGGTCTAGGGTTGGATTTTCTTCTACACGAAGTACATCTCCATAGGGAAATATATTTCCAAAGGCCAAAATTTTAGTTCCCCCAACACTCCTAGTATTTGGTTGAAGTAGGGGAAGATTATCCTAATCACAATTGTAGACGCAACATAGGCCGTCCGAAAGCATATCTTGAGAGGATTCATTTGGAACGAATGCAACAATGAGAGTTTGACTATGTATGAGTTATTTACAAATCCATTGCTTTGGAATTTTCTAGTAAACCATCTCTCCACAAATGCAAACACTGGATGACTAAATGTTTACAACCAAAAAGATATAAATAATAGGCGGTCTTAACATGATTGTAATACTATCTATGTTGTTCCGACTCATTCATTTTATTGAAATATTATGTCACACTTTCGTTTTTTACTCGTACTGAGACAATAGACAAATATACATTCATATACGAATATCATAGATCAACATTGACAACTATGCTCTGAAATTCGATGGATTTTCAATGTAGGGTGACATACCTGGTATCCTCCCAACAAATGAAGAACAATGCAAGCATTAGCAAAGTTAATGAGCTAGTAGGCATCAAAGAATCCAAATCCTATGAGGAGACTTCCAGGCGTGTAGTTTCCAAATGCAGCATATCTGAAGCAACCACAATATAGGTAAAAGAAGGTTGTTACAAATATTGCTATCATTGAGGCCATTTTCATGGTCTTATTCTCTGGTGGAGGTGAATTCAAGGTATCCTAAAATCAAAACCTTTCATGATTGAGTTAGAATCCTACATATTCCCTTATTCAAATTTCAGTTTCCATCCCTCTACTGTACTTTAATTCGATGTAGTTTAATCAATTAAAGAGATTATAAAAATAGAGATATTAAACTATGTCAAAAATGAGGACAAAATCTCAAATTTAAGCACAGTAAAGGAGACCAACAACATAATTTCGTATTCATAAGAACATTCAGCCTATAATGTGAAAACAATTGGTTTTAAAAAAGAATGAAACCATACCTGTATTTCAAGAAGAATGATTGTATATGGATAGGCAAATGCAATGTATCCAAGTGACTGGAATACTAACCATAGTTTATCAGCCACACTAGCAGCACGCACTCCAGTTATACCCCTTAATCATTCCATTTTCTACAATCAAAGATTTGAGTCTTAAGTGCAAATCCACTTATATTTTTGTTCTAAGATAAACTCTTAAGTTTGAAAAATAACACAGATGAGGAAAATTAAAGGAAATATTTATTATACCAATGACTTGTGGAAACCCAAGTCCGAAACCTATGAAGGAGTAAGTGAAGGACATGATTGCAACAACAACATAAAGCCATGCCATGTTATGGAAATTTGGTATCTATGACATCACAACTTGAACAAATCCAAATAGTAACATATAGGAAGTATACCCATATGAACATGGTGCATCGTGCCCTTCTCTGTCGTAATAGTTTGATTTCTGAATCGCTCTGCATTCAACCAAAAAAAAAAGAACATATAAATCAATGAGAAAAAAGTAGAAATTTTGTATGGGCTAATGTACCTATGTTAGTTAGAGTTCGATATGAGAAACGAGTGTAGGTACGAATTATATTGAAGTTTTTTCGTATATTTGAAAGGGTATAATAGCCCGATACTCATGTCTGGATATGATGAAAATTTAAAGAAAAATGAAGAGTAAGTGAAAAAATATAAACTAAAGGATTTTATTTAGTACCTCATACAAGTTGAAGTTATTATTACATAAGCAATGTCAGTCCCATACAAGCTTAGGTTCTGTAGTAAAGCATACATCCATGTGCGGTTTCTACTTGCATTATTCAACCAAATTAGGCTTTATAGGAGGCAAGTTACTGAAGGGACATGGAAACAAGAGATGAAAAAGAGTGAAAATTTAGTTTAGAGCTACCGAGATAATACCGAATAACATCCGTGTAAGACTTGATTGATGGAAACTGGTTGTTTGATGATGGAAAATTTCATTGGATCCTCCTTTGAAACATGATTAAAGCATGGATAATGTTCAATCATCTTTAGGATTATCATTGTGCTTGAAATGTCTCTTGAAGTTTTCTTTTCATCATCCTGCGAAAATGAAAATTCAAGAATAGAAGAAGAATGGTTAAGGTGGTTACTGCAAAATGAAACTTGAATCACTCTCTTATTTGCACAAACAATTTCTTTTTCGAACTCAATTTTTCCACTCTCATATTCTTTTTGAATTTCTTTTTCAATGTCACATTTTTCCCTTTTTCTCTAGAAATATTCTATTTTCCTTTTTTTTCACAAAATTCTTTTTCTTCGCTCTCAATGTCTTTTTCAACTTTTGTTTCTTTCTTGCAAACAATTCTTTTTCTAGTTGTTCTTACAATTGTGTTTCTTTAACTAAATTGTTAAAGTATTCTTGAAGACAAGTTAGATTTTATGGATTGAAAAATAAGGTATTGCTTGGCTTACTTCACGTTGAACTTTTGACATTGCTTCTTGTTCAAAAATAGGAATCCTACTTGTAGGATATTTTGCACTAATTGGGTGTAGAACAAGAAATGGGTCCAGTTTCGTATCTTCTCTTTACTTTCCTTTTGACTTTCGGTGGAGGTGTTTGTGAACAATAACCTTTTTCGATTATTCGATCTAACTTCTTTGAGATTGGGTTGATATGCTTTTTGAGCAAACTCCTCATCTCTTGATTGAAATCTTAAAATTGAGAATATGATGAAAAATCTCGTACATTCTCTCTTGTATAATCATTTGGTATTGTGTATTTTTTATACATAATGAAAAGAAAAAATTAGTAATAATGATGAAAATAAACCTCACGAATAAACTCCAGGGAAAAGTCACTCCATTCGTGTGCCAGTCAGGATGGCTTTTACCCTTGATGTGCTCTCGTGCCTTTTTTACGCTCTCACTTTCTTTTCAAGTTCTTTGAGAACTCCCTCAAGGTTTCAAGTGGTCTTATGGATTTTGGATGAAATAAGTGTGGTCAGGTAGCAAGGATATTGTGAAAAGAAATAGGCTACAAAGAAAAAGAAATGGTGAGAACAAGTAAAGAAATTCTAAATACAAAAAATGGTGTAATAACAACCTTCTTAGTATTTTTTAAAGATGAAAGAACTACAACTCCTCTTTAATTTTTTTAGTTTTTTTTTGAATTTTTTTCTTTTTTTCACTAACCAGGGACAGAGAAAACTACAATCTTATTGAATTGTAGTAGCTCTGATACCAATTGATATGAACCCAGTTGTGTGACTATTGACTCATATGTGATATTATCCTGATCATGATTCTAGTAAGTGATTGAACTTGAATGTTTGCAATATGAAATTGAAACTTGTAAAATGATAAAGGATGTATGAGAAAAATGAATAAAGAAGTGATAACATTAGGTTGTTGTGAATAGGATGAGTTATGGAAGGTGATTGAAGTTGTTGTTATATGAAAAGAAACATGATGAAGGTGATGGATGGTATAGGCGTGGGATGTTTAGGATTGATAGTTGGTGAGATTGGGACCCACTAGTTAGAAGGAACTAGGAACGAACAATATACATAAAAAGAATTGAAGTGGTAGGATATGGATTGTGACCCATTAGCTATAAAGATCTATGAAACAACAATATAAATAAATGGAATGGAGGAATGCCACAAGAACAAACTTGAAGCCAATAAAGTTCTCAAAAGAACTAAAATGAAAACAACTCACAAAGAGGTTTAATAACTATCAAATTCTGTGTTTACAAATGATCATAAGGTGTCTATTTATAGTGTTTTAGTAAAACAATGAAAAGTTTTACAAAGAATAATGAATGCTCATCTTAATGCACTTGAATGAGTTTGAATGCCTTGTCCTTTCTTATCTACAAGCTTGGCTGAATATTCTAGACTATTTGGAGACGAATCTATACATTTTGAAGATGAAAGCAGCCTTATTTTTGCTCAAGGGTTGAAGTACTCTTACTATTCCATCCTGATCTTCTTCGCTAAATTGTCTTAATAATTGAATTAAATCAGCCTTCATTGCATGATCCCTTGAAGAATATGAATAACCACTTGATTTGGATGATAAAATCAGCTTTGAATTCTTTGAATAGATGAATAAAGAAGGCCTTCAAATTTCTTGTTTCTTGGTTGAAGATCAAAAAACTCTTGCTTGGCTCAAACTCATCAAAATCTTTCATGCATTAAATTCCCGTAATGAAAATTCCAGCCTGCACTGTCTTTGGTAAATCGATCATATATGAAACTCACGTTATCGGATTGATGTGATTCAAAAGGTGTTGGAAAGATAAGAGATAGAGGAATAATATTCAATTGATTTCTGGAACAAAACATATATGTACCATATCCATAATTGGAAGTTATTTTGATTGATGTTCTTTCATCTGTTGAGATTGTTCAACTTCCTTCATGAACATAGACATAAAACAAGCAAATGTTTATGCTAAAAATAAACAAATATAAACATGCCATGCAAAACATTAAAGAAGCCAATTTAATTAATGTACTTGTTTTTTGAATGAAGTAGTTTAACTAGTTAACTAGCTTTATTGAATGATGAGCACACTTGAATGAAGTAACTCATTTTAAAGAAACTATATGCTTAAATGAGCCTAATTAAAGTACATTCTTGAATGAAGCAACATGCTTATTTATTTATACAATTTAATGTCATGCAACTAATAAAACTCATGCAAATTCATGCACTACTAAAAATCATGTAATGAATAATATCATATGATAAGCATATCAATAAAGGCAAATGAAAACTCATGATAAGATATAATACATAAATGTACAAGTAGAGGATGAAATAAGGTAGAACTCTCTTAGAATCAGCCTTGGTGAGATTCAATGATTTGATCATATAAAGAAGAAAGTTGGTGCTTATTAGGATCACATCAGTATGTCAAAAGGATTGACTATATATGTCACAATCTCCAATGACCTTCGGCCTAGCCAAGATCTTCCAACTTAAAATCTTTGTCTTTGTTTGCTTTCCTTTGATGTTTGCTTCATATAATTGATACGGAGGGTTATTTTTGGAAAACTTTTCACCATATTTGCCTTCGAAAACAACTTCAAGCCCAATAAACCAAGATGCATGCATCGTAGATACCATGTAACACCCCAAATTTTCTAGGTTAGTAGTTTCGGGTTTACTCGAGAGACATGTAGACCTCTTCGATTTCGTAAGTTAAGTTGTTGGGTTAAGTTGGAATTATTGGGTTAGATTTGGGTATGATTAGCCATAAAAAGAGGGTTTTTGCATAGTAGAAGATGACAAGGTACCATGTGTGTAATTTGACCCATTTTGAAAAGATGAGAAGCCTTATCTTCTTCATCTCATTCTCTTCATTTCTTTACTCTCATTTTCTTCTCTCCCATTTTTTTCTCCAAGTGTCATAGCTAAGGGTAAGTTCTTTAAGACTTTTTATACATATTTCAAGATTCAATTTCATTACTAATCCCTCCAACAACACCATTTTAATGATTCAAAGCATTTGGTCCTTTGTAGCTAAGAGAAAGTGGGGGTTTTCATTCAAGGATTAGAGAAATGGAGTATGAATAAGCAAGGATCTTCATTTCAGGATTCTAACAAAAAGGTTGTGTATTTCTAATCCTTAGAAATGTTAAGGCTTTCACAAATATGAAAAATTTCTTAGATTTTTATAGTTAAGTATTTTATGGTTTAAACTTGATTTCATGATTAAATTACATTTTAGATGTAAAAAATGTATTTTTAGCACATGTTTAGGAACCAAAACTATGATCTTTGGGATATTTCTAGGTGTTTCTCAAGCTTAAAAAAGACATTTCTTGGTTCTAGTATTGATATTTGATGAACAATATCTATACTAGATGAATTGGGATGAAATTTGAGGATTTCCATATAGGCGTATTGATATTCTAGGAAGAATATCGATACTGCCCCTACAATATCATTACTCACGGTAATAATATCGATATTGGGCCTCATTTTTAGCAATAAATTTTTTTTGGTACAAATAGTCATAGGGGTATCGATACTTGACCCTGCGGTATCGATGCTACAAGTGGAGTGTTGATACTACGCATCTTGGATAGTTAGATTTGACCTCTTTAAGGCATATAAAAATGAATGATGATTAGTAATGATAGAACTTAGTCCATGATGGACGTAAGGGACCAAAGATACCTAGAAACACTCGAAATAGTGGGTTACAACTGATGTTACCATACTAAGCATAATACTTAGAAGTATATTTAGTTGAGTACGTATTTGAATAGTTGAGAATGAGAATCATTATAAAGGATTTACCAACAAGTAGTAAGATAAGGAATTCAGATTCAGTAATACCAGAAAACGTGTGCTTCGAGAACATCAGTAAACTGAGAACGTATAATCCGTCCCTCCACTTCAAGGGGTATTAGGGAGGAGTGCGATAAGAGTGATTATAGTTTTATTATCTAGTAATGATTCTGAGTTAGGTATCAAGCTAGCGAGTTCTACAGATAGAGAACAATAAACACATAAATCATCGTTAAGTTAGGAAACACATAAAGACCTCCTTAGAGATAGAAATAAATAAGACATCCTTAAGTAACAAATGAGCAATAACTAACAACATTAGCAAAATAATAAACCCTTTCATAAAGTTCTAGATGATAGAACAAGCGATATAGTAGCTAGTGAGGGGATGAACTAACTTTAGTATGTCCAAAAATATTAGGGTGTAGTCAGGCTACTTTAGTTGCCTTAGTGGGGTATTGTCAGCGCGCGAGACACTTCAGTGGCTAACTAGGGCACAAGGTCTGAACACTTACGAGGAGTGGGTTAGCAAGGTTAGTATTTTATGGCGTTTGAGACCTTAGATATGCATGTATAGTTGCATTAGTCCATTACAACAAATATCCTTAAAGCTTGGATTGATTGTTATGTGAGACCAAGCCAATACTTTAGTTGAGCACATGATCTACATGATGGCTATGTGAGACCAGGAGATGATTCAGTAGCTTAGTGAGAATTTCACTAATGCTATGTGACATCGGGTTCCCTCAATTAACTAGTTTCTGATATCTATGTAAGACCAGATACTAGTCAAGGTTGTATTCAAATAATGCACACAATTAGTTTTGCATTCAAATAATGTACATGAGTGTTAGTGTCACATTTTGATAATGTGTAGCAGTTATAATCATTAGGGTTAGAGACCCTTTAGTGGTGTCCTCATACAGAGGCCCTTAGCAGAGGACTAGCAGAAGTATAAAACACCCATTTCAGTGATCGAACAACTGAACCTTAAATAGGTAGTACTTGATTAAGATCATGCATGTATCTACTGCTTAGTACCATGCCTTTATCATGCTTATGTTTATGAGACTTTTAGTGTTGCTTTATATTAGCGATTATGCTATTAACTTTGTAAGCTTAGTGTTAAGATGTTTCCATTCACAAGATTCTAGCTTGGTCTATTCGGGGAGTAATATTAGGGTTTATTTAGACTACCTTAGTTGCCTTAGTGGGGTATTGTCAGCGTGCGAGACACTTCAGTGGCTAACTAGGGCACAAGGTCCGAACACTTATGAGGAGTAGGTTAGCAAGGTTAGTATTTTATGGCCTTTACGACCTTAGATATGCATGTATAGTTGCATTAGTCCAGTACAACAAATATCCTTAAAGCTTGGTTTGATTGCTATGTGAGACCAAGCCAATACTTCAGTTGAGCAAGAATTATACTGATTTTATATAATAACAAGTTCTCCCTCCATGATCTACCTGATGTCTATGTGAGACCAGGAGATCATTCAATAGTTTAGTGGGAATTTCACTAATGCTATGTGACACTGGGTTCCCTCAATTAACTACTTTTTGATATCTATGTAAGACCAGATACTAATCAAGGTTGTATTCAGATAATGCACACAATTAGTTTTGCATACAGATAATGTCATAGATACCAAATTTCCATAACATGGCATGGCGCTTCAGTTTATAAAAAGTTTGTAAAAATATGTCATGGAGCTTCAGTTTATAAAAAGTTTAAAAACTATTTTGTATGTCCATTTGATACCATATTCAAAAAGAAAATGAAAAGGTTTTGAAAATAAGAAGTTGTATCGGTAGCCCAATGTGGAACTTTAGGTCTATTCGGATTTAGGGTGTTACATGTCTTCTAACTCCGTAAAAAGGCTATATTTAGGGCCTTTTCACTTAAGTTATTGGTTGTCTAAAAGCCTATATAGGATAATATAGATGCAATTAGGAGCATATAGTTGCATGTGGTGGATATATTTTTCTGTGGTATTTCATTTCAAAATTGGTGCTGCGTTATGGGAAATGTGCTTTTGTTTGATGATGTGTAGTATTTGGGAGCAAAGATGCGCGAGGAGAATTACCATAAAAAATTTGATATGCTGAGTAGAATGCGAATGTCGTGAAAACTCAGACAACATTTCTGGGCAGAAAAAAAAGAAGATATTTTTATAAGAACCAATTGTCCTTGTCTACATGTGCTTTCTGCTACAGCCACCTAGGAGGGGACCACTTCCACCTATTTACCAACCCTCACGTGAATGGAATGAACCTTAGGGTACTATGTGAAGTTTTACACAAATCCCTAGGTTTATTCCCCACTATAAATAGGATATGATGTCACTATATTTAGGGGGACTTGATTTTGAAACATTTGAAAGGAGAGGTGGCTGAAAGAAAAGTTCCACATTTTTCCTTATATTCATCTTTATGTGGTGTTCCTCTATTATGTGGTGTTCCACAAATCCCTAAGTTTTCTTTAATGGATGATTTATTTTCTTTTTATGCTTTTATTTATTTTGTTTATGGTGATTAACGACTTAAGGTTGTAGGAGCTATGAGAGTAGCCATTCCTTAGGAAAAGTACTCAGTGATCGAGAGAAACTAAGTAGCTCATATTTAGTGTTCGAGAGAAACAAAGGAGGATCAACATAAGAAATTGTGTTTGGATAGTAACTAGACCTAATCCGCCATAAGACACACGACTAGGATTTCAATTGACTAAAAAGAGTAGTGCTCAGTTGAGAGATTAGATGCTTGTGTTGTCATTGAGTAGTATTGTTGTGACATATTCTGTTGATATGAACCAATAGGATCTATGCACCTGCTAACGTTGAGAGGTATTGCCATGGCATTCTCAACCTATCGAGTCCCTTGACTAGAGATAACATGGGGCATTTTAGTAAACTCTGTCGGGAAAGTAATACATAGAAGTAAGACCATCCAGAAAAGATAGACTTAAGTTTCCTAAGTGAATCGTATCATTCATTCTCGTAGTAACTTGTTGTGTGAGGATTGTCAAGTCATTCTTTTAAAATCCAGTGTTTAAATTTTTGTTTTGCCTTTACATTCTCATTTGCTTACACTACATACAAACTATTTTTCCATGACATTTCCATTTGTTTCCACATCACGCTATCATTCTATCCCCACCAACATACATTTCATTTTGCCTCAACATTCTTATTGGTACATACCATCACACTAACTATACTTAGATATAGTAATTCTTTTATTTGTTTGAACTTATAAATTTCTCCAATCCTTGTAGATACGATACTCACTCATCACTATATTACTTGTTTGATTGTGTATACTTGCACATACTTCACATTTGTATTCAGTACTCCCAAAACACGGTCAAGTTTTTGGCGCTGTTGTCGGGGATTGGCAACTGAAAGTTAATTAGTTTTTTCATAGCATTTTTATTTTTATTTTCATTTTTCATTATATATATATATATATATATATATATATATATATATATATATAGTTTTACTTGTTATTTTCCTTGTCTTTTTCAGGTTTTTATTGGCATATAACTAGAAGAAATTCTAAAAAGCCACTAGAACCAATTAAACCTGAGATAGAAAAGCTTTTTAGGAAAAAGGAGACATGCTCAAACAAACATGTATCAAATTGGCAATCAAAGTATTAGTCAAGATGAAGAATGTCGAGGCAATTTTGAATGTTTGGAATGTAGATAGGTCATGTGCTATTCGAGATCACTTAAATCCTATCTTGGACAACTTAAATCCTGGTATTGTGGCACCCGAGATTCAGGTAGCACATTTTGAGCTTTGCGGGCATGCCTCATGAAGATGCCAGACAACATATTATTGACTTCTTGGAAGTGTGTGATTATTTCTGATAATAACGATTGCACGAGGATGTACTAAAGTTAAAGTTATTTCTATATTCTCTATGTGATCGAGCAAGAGCTTGGCTGAGTGGTGTTTCAGCTGGATCGATGGAGTCTTGGACTGATCTATGTAAAAAAAATTTACTGTGGTATAATCTGCAGAAGACGAACACCCAACTAAGGAATGACATTGCCTCTTTTCATCATGCTGATGACGAATCAGTGTATGAATATTGGGATCAATATAAAAGATTACTTTGCAAATTCTATAATCATGGTTTTCAAGATTGGACTCAAGTAGTAGTGTTCTACAATGGAGTCAATACACCAATGAGGATGATGCTAGATGCCTCAAAAAATGGGATGTTACTCGATAAATCATCTACAGAGGCATTTGACATTCTCGATAGGATTGCCAACAATGATTATCAATTCTCATCTAAAAGGCTTGGAGTTGGGCGAAAAACACATGGGACATTCGAGTTGGATACCAATATGTCAAAGAATTTACAATGATCAAATGAGGTGAAAGAAGTGAAGATAACTAATTTAGCGTGATTATTATGCCATGGCAATCACCATGAGTGTGAGTGTCCTACCAATCATAAGTCTATCAACTATGTAGGAAACTATAATCAAGGAAATAACAACCCCTATTCTAGCACCTATAACCCAGGATAGCGTTAGCATCCAAACTTCTCACGGGGAAATCAAGAAACCAACAATGCTAATCAACCCAATATGCAGCAAAATTTGAATGACACCCAAGGATTTCAAACGAATATGCCATGGCATAATTCTAACAAGGGAGTACCATCTTCATCGAACATAAGTTATTTGGAGATCACGATTTAAGATTTTATAGCAACCACGAAGACCATACTGCAAGACCATTCTATATCCATCAAAACCCAATTGGCCTTATTACGTAGTCAAGGAGCTTTGCTTCAAAGCCATAGCTCGTCTTTGAGGGCCTTGAAGGGTAAAGTCGGTCAAATTATTGTGGCATTACAGGAACGCCAACCAAGTCATCTTTCGAATGACACTGAAGTCAATAAAGCTAATGGTAAGGAGAAATATAGTGCACTCACTCTTAGGAGTGGTACCCAAATCATGTACAAGACAAGTTTGGAGGAATAAATAAGGATGATTCAACCCCCGTAATTGTGCAAGCTGAGCATGTTAATCTAAAAGAGAAAAATGGATGAGGATAAGGATGAAGGTTCATACAATGAAACTATTAAGGGAGAAAACAAAAATTCTATGACAAATATTGTTCCCACCACTTCATTAGAAGAAGTCAGACTCCTACCACCCATTCTACAAAGACTGAAGAAACATAATGACGATATTCAATTCAATAAGTTTGTCATCATTCTGAACCAACTCCATATCAATGTTCATTTTCTTGAAGTTATAGAACAAATGGCTACATATGTCAAATTTCTTAAAGAGATTGTCACCAAGAAGAGAAATGTTGAGAAGTATGAGACCATTGTCATGGAAAAAGCATATTGATCTACCTTAAACAAGTTACCACCAAAGCGAAACGATCCAGGTAACTTTATTATTCTATGCTCTATAAGAGAAAATTATGTTGCGAAAAAACTATATGACCTTGGCTCAAGTGTGAACTTAATGCCAAAATTAATCTTCATGAAGCTTGGAATGGTAAATGCAAGACCCACCTCCATTATTTCGCAACTAGCCGACCTCTCCCATATTCATTCTAAGGGGCTAGTTGAAGATGTCATCGTCAGGGTGGATAAATTTGTGTTCCCAGTAGACTTCCATATGCTTGATTAAGAGGAAAATGCTATGACACCAATAAATTGGGGAGACCCTTCCTAGCTATTGGGCATCTTCTTATTGTCTGTGAGAAGGGCGAGCTCACCATGAGAGTGGTTAACCAATGTACGACCTTGAATGTCTTCCGTACTCTCAAGTATATGGATAAGTCTGAAGAATGTCAAAGCATTCTAGAAGTAGACTCATTACTAACAGGAGAACCTATTCAAGTTTTTCATAACAATTTTATTCACCTGGAAAATTATGAGAGGCTTATTAGAGAGGAAAGCATCGAGGAGCCAAAAGACTTTTCTTTGGAGGTGCAACAAGCTAGTTTTCTCATAGATAGCCCAGGTACATGCTTTGAACCTCTTCATTTTGATGAGTTTATTCCTCATGAGCCCTCATTACAGTGTGTTCCTACCCTAGAGTTAAAGAATTTGCTGCAACATCTTAAATATGCTTACTTGGGTAGTGATGAAACTTTATTTGTTATTATCTCGTCTGCCCTTACGCCTAACCAAGAATTTAGTTTGTTAAGTGTTTTGTCGCATCATAAAAAACATTAGGATGGATTATAGCAGATCTGAAGGCGATAAGTCCCACTATTTGCATGTAGAAGATTCTGCTGGAAAAATGTCATGGCAAATTTATAAAATCACAAAAAAGACTAAACCCAATGATGAAGAAGGTGGTAATGAAAGAAATCCTCAAATGGCTTGATGTTGGAGTAATTTAACCCGTATCTAATAGTTCATGGGTGAGTCTTGTCTAATGTGTGGTAAAAAAAGGAGACATGATTATAGCAAATAGTGAAGATAATGAACTATTACCAATGTACACTTTCACCGGATGGCGGATATGCATGAACTATCACAAGCTAAACAAGGCTACCAAGAAGAACCACTTTCTTTTTCCCTTCATCGATCGAATGCTGCATTGATTGTCAGGCAAGACATTTTATCAATTATTTGATGGATATTCTGGGTATAATCAAATTTTCATCACACCAGAGGACTAGGAGAAAACTACGTTCACATGACCCTATGGCACATATGCTTTCAAACGAATACCTTTTGGACTTTGTAATACCCCGACAACATTAAACGATACAGTAAAGCTATCTTCTCTAACATGGTTGAGGAAATTGTAAAAATCTTTATGGATGGCTTCTCCGTATCTGGAGATAATTTTAAGAAATGCTTAGGCAATCTGGAGAAGGTACTCAAGTGATGTGAGGAGGCTGACCTCATGCTGAATTGGGAAAAGTGTAACTTCATGGTAACCAAAGGCATTGTGCTCGACCAAAAGATCTCTCAAAAGGACATTGAAGTGAACAAAACCAAAATCGAGGTGACCGAGAAGCTACCCTGCCATCATTTTTCAAGGGCATTAGGAGTTTTGAGTGACACTGAAGTCACTAAAGCTCATGATAAAGAGGAATGTAGAGCACTCACTATTAGGAGTAGCACCTAAATCAATATACAAGATAATTTTGGGGGAAGGAAGAAGGATGATTCAACCCTCGTAATTGTGAAAGTTGAGCATGGTAATCCAAAAGAGAAAAAAGTGGATGAGGATAAGGATGAAGGTTCATCCAATGAACTATTAAGGGAGCAAACAAAAATGCTATGAAAAATGTTGTTCCCACCCCTTCATTAGAAGAAGTTAGACTCCTACCACAATTTCTACAAAGACTGAAGAAGCATAATGACGATATTCAATTCAAGAAGTTTGTCGTCATTCTGAACTAACTCCATATCAATGTTCATTTTCTTGAAGTTATAGAACAAATGCCTACATATGTCAAATTTCTTAAAGAGATTGTCACCAAGAAGAGAAATGTTGAGAAGTATGAGACCATTGCCATGGCAAAAGCATATTGTTGTACCTTAAACAAGCTGCCACCAAAGCGAAACGGTCAAGGTAGCTTTACTATTCTATGCTCTATAAGAGAAAATTATATTGTAAAAACACTATATGACCTTGGATCAAGTGTGAACTTAATGCCAAAATTAATCTTCATGAAGATTGGAATGGGAAATGCAAGACCCACCTCCATTATTTTGGAACTAGCCAACCACTCCCATGTTCGTTCTGAGGGGCTAGTTAAAGATGTCATCGTCAGGGTGGATAAATTTGTGTTCCCAGTAGACTTCCTTATACTTGATTACGAGGCAAATGCTACGACACCTATAAATTGGGGAGACCCTTCCTAGCTATTGGGCATTTTCTTATTGACTGTGAGAAGGGCAAGCTCACCATGAGAGTGATTAACCAATGTACGACCTTGAATGTCTTCCGTACTCTCAATTATATGGATAAGTTCGAAGAATATCAAAGCATTCTAGAAGTATACTCATTACTAGCAGGAGAAGCTATTCAAGTTTGCCATAACAATTTCATTCAGCTAGAAAATTATAAGAGGCTTATTGAGGAGGAAAGCATCGAGGAGCCAAAAGACTTTTCTTTGGAGGTAGCTTTACTATTCTATGCTCTATATGAGAAAATTATGTTGCAAAAACACTATATGAACTTGGCTCAAGTGTGAACTTAATGCCAAAATTAATCTTCATGAAGCATGCAATGGGAAATGCAAGACCCACCTCCATTATTTTGCAACTAGCCGACCACTTCCATGTTCATTCTGAGGGGCTAGTTGAAGATGTCATCGTCAGAGTGGATAAATTTGTGTTCTCATTAGACTTCCTTATACTTGATTATGAGGCAAATGATATGACACCAATAAATTGGGGAGACCCTTCCTAGCTATCAGACATTTTCTTATTGATTGTGAGAATGGTGAGCTCACCATGAGAGTGGTTAACCAATGTACGACCTTGAATATCTTCTGTACTCTCAAGTATATGGATAAGTATGAAGAATGTCAAAGCATTCTGGAAGTAGACTCATTACTAGTTGGTGAAACTATTCAAGTTTTCCATAAAAATTTCATTCAGCTGGAAAATTATAAGAGGCTTATTGAAGAGGAAAGCATCGAGGAGCCAAAAGACTTTTCTTTGGAGGTGCAGCTGGCTAGCTTTCTCATAGCTAGCCCAGTTACATGCTTTGAATTTCTTCATTTTGATGAGTTTATTCCTCCTGAGCCCTCATTATAGTGTGTACCTACCATAGAGTTAAAGAATCTTAAATATGCTTACTTGGGTAGTGATGAAACGTTATTTGTTATTATCTCATCTACCCTTACTCCTAACCAAGAATGTAGTTTGTTAAATGTTTTGTCGCATCATAAAAAAAAATAGGATAAATGATAGCAGATCTGAAGGGGATAAGTCCCACTATTTGCATGCATGGCAAATTCATAGTCACAAAGAAGACTAAACCCAATGATGAAGAAGGTGGTAATGAAAGAAATTCTCAAATGGCTTGATGTTGGAGTGATTTAACCCATATCTAATAGTTCATGGGTGAGTCTTGTCTAATGTGTGGCCAAGAAAGGAGACATGATTGTAGTAAACAGTGAAGACAATAAACTATTACCAATACACACTAACACTGAATGAGGGATATACATGGACTATCGCAAGCTAAACAAGGCTACCAAGAAGGACCACTTTTTCCCCTTCATCGATCAAATGCTGCATCGATTAGCAGGCAAGAAATTTTATTACTTATCGGATGGATATTCTGGGTATAATCAAATTTTCATCATACCAGAGGACCAGGAGAAAACTACGTTCACATGTCCCTGTGGCACGTATGCTTTCAGGAGAATACCTTTTGGACTTTGTAATACCCCGACAACTTCTAAACGAAGCAGGAAAGCTATCTTCTTTGACATGGTTAAGGACATTGTAAAATATTTTATGGATGGCTTCTCCGTATCTGGATATAATTTTAAGAAATGCCTAGGCAATCTGGAGAAGGTACTCAAGCGATCTGAGGAGGCTGACCTCATGCTAAATTAGGAAAAGTGTCACTTCATGGTAATCAAAGGCATTATGCTCAGCCAAACGATCTCTCACAAGGACATTGAAGTGGACAAAACCAAAATCGAGGTGACCGAGAAGCTACCCCACCAGCATCTTTCAAGGGAATTAGGAGTTTCCTTGGACATGATGGGTTCTATAGAAGTTTTATCAAGGATTATTCCATATATCCAAGCCCTTATGCACCCTGCTTCAACAAAATTTCCATGAAGTATTCACCGAGCTGAAAAAAAATACTTATTATGCACCCATTATGGTTACCCCCGATTAGACATCACCATTTGAGCTAATGTGTGATGCGAGTGATTATGTCGTGGGAGATTGCTTGGGAAACACCGAGGTAAAATTTTCCATGTTATATATTATGCTAGTCATACCCTAAATAAAGCACAATTGAACTATATTACCTCTGAGAAGGAATTACTTGCTGTGGTATTTGCATTTGACAAGTTTAAGTCATACTTGATAGACACCATAGTTATTGTTCACACTAATCATTTCACTATAAAATATTTAGTGAACAAGAAAGATGTCAAGCCTATACTCGTTATATTGATATTACTATTCCAAGAATTTGATATATAGGTAATAGATAGAAAAAGTAAAAAAAACCAGGTTGCAGACCATCTATCTAGGCTAGAGAACAATTCAAAATGTCATGACAATTTAGACATTCAAGAAGAATTCCCTGATGAGAAAATTTTATATGCCACGACAATTTCATGGTATGCTGACATAGTCAATTTTCTTATTAATAGTATTTTGCCTTATGAATTGAACAACCAGGGTGGGAACAAATTCAAGCATGATGAAATGTTATATTTTTGGGATGAGCCATATTTATTCAAACAATGCACATACCAGATTATTCGACGTTGTGTCCAAGTGGAGAAGCAAAGAGACATTCTACACCATTGCCACATAGCCCCATATTGAGGTCATTTTGGAGGTGCGAGGACCACTGCTAAGGTCCTTCAATTAGGCTTTTATTGGCCTTCCATGTTCAAGGATGCTCATGAGTTTTGCAAAGCATGTGATAGATGCATTGGGAATATTTTGAGACAACATGAAATGCCATTGCAAAACATTTTGAAGATCGAGCTCTTTGATGTGTGGGTCATTGATTCTATGGGACCATTCTCATATTTCTTTGGAGTATTATACATATTTATTGCGGTGGATTACATATATAAGTGGGTTGAAGTAATTGCAACCCTGAGGAATGACTATAAGGCAGTGCTCAAGTTCCTTCACTAGAACATCTTCACGCGATTTGGAGCATCTAGAGCCATCATCAGTGATGAAGGCACTCAATTTGATAACGAGATAATTACTATTATGTTGCAGCTATATGGAGTGTGACATAAAATTTCCATGGTATATCACCCACAAACCAATGGGCAAGTTGAACTGTCCAACCATGAGATTAAGCAAATCCTGGAGAATATGGTAAATCCCAAGAGGAAGGATTCGTCCCTAAAGCTTGGTGAAGCACTTTGGGCTTGTTGAACAACATTCAAAATGCCTCTAGGAATGTCACAGTTCAAGTTGGTGTATGGGAAAGCATGCCACCTACCGGTAGAGTTAGAGCATAAGTTATATTGGGCTATCAAGAAGCATAATTTTGATGCGCACCTAGCTAGGGAGAAAATATTACTCGACCTGAATCAAATAGAAGAGTTTAGAGCATAAGCATATGAAAATAACAAACTTTACAAGGAAAAGACCAAGAAGTCTCATGATCAAATTTTTTTGCCAAGGCATTTTCATATGGTAAGCAGGTGTTCCTTTACTACTCGAGGCTAACGTTCTTTCTTGGTAAACTAAAGTCACGATGGTCATGACCCTTTTAAGTACACCATGTCTATCCTCATGGTGCTGTTGATATAAGAAATATAGATGATGGGAGCATATTCAAAGTCAATGGTCAGTGTTTGAAAGTTTAACAAGGACCTGCCCTTGTGTGACAAATCGACACTCTTCTTGCAAGATGTTTGAGTCTGCTTGTAAAGCATTTTGAAAACACCATGAAATTTTGGATTTACTCCTATGCATAAATAAATCATTCATTTTATTTATTTTATTATATATTCAGTAATGTTTTCAATTAATGGAGTTATTTTAATTTTTTTAGAGACCTATACATATGGAATGTGAGGACAATACGGTTAAGGACAGAGGAGTGGGCGACAACAAGACAAAAATAGGAAGATATTGTGGATAGCCACACCACTTTCACCAAAGAGGCAGGGAACTAGACTTACCATGGGATTTTGGAGGACATCTACTATTCAAATACAAAGTAGAATGGGCAGCAAGCTAGTCGATGATCGATGGATCTTGAGAGGCTACAACCGAGGGCTAAGTTGTGGAACCACTTTATGAAGAATAAGTTCCTCCCCATTGCCAAAACACCACTGTCTCATTGTATACGATGGTTTTGTTGCACTCTATTTTGGTTGGGCACTCCATCAACGTAGGCAAGATAATCATGAGGTAAGTTCACACTTGTTTGAAGCGACCTGCTACTGCCCTGGTATTTACAAATCTTATCACATTGTTGTGCAGTAAAAGAAAGGTGGTCGAGGAACAGTTTAATGAAATATTACCTGGGGTGATGGGTATTACAAAGGCCTAGCTGCCTATGTTTCTAGGGTTCAAAGAAAACAAGGGCAAGGAAAAATATGAGAGCATCTCCTGAACTGATGCATCAGGATACCATGGAAAAATTAGATGCTCTCGAGGAGGTAGCCAAGCGGAACCAAGATCAAGTGGCAAATATGACCATCAACTTGACGACATTCTTTACCTATGTTAAGTGAAGGGACGAGATTAAGGCAACTGCTTTCATGGAAATCCTATTGCATGTTGTTCTAGATCTCTCAGTCTTCCCTGATAGCTCTTGCGTACCTCTTCTGATGTCGTCTACTCTTGCGTACCTCTACGGATTCCATGGTATCTGTATATGCTATCAAAATAGCTATTAAGAAGAAGCCAGAAGATGTTGATCCTATCCACATCGTGCCTGCAACTGAGTGACAAGAGACTTAGCCTCATCTACCAATCTGGATAATATCACCGCAACCTACGGAGCCACATGATGCAACACATATAGAAATACCAAAGCAATTCCCTCTGCGAAGGAGTCGATGTCATTTGACTAAGGTATTTGAACATGAGGAGACTCAATTCACCCCGATTTCTGATGGCCTTAGGACCCTCTACTGAACCACCAACAGACTCTGAACACTCCAGTACCACACTATTATACAAGCGCTCACGTCGCACAGCTATCACACCACCACCATAAACAGTCAAGGTACCTTGCATTGCATTGCATAGCATGTAGTTTAGTTTGAACTTAGCTTTTATCAAGCATTGAGGACAATGCTTCTTTCAAGTTTGGGGGAGGTAGGGTTGTTATTAAATCATTGCATGATAGTATTAGCAGAATAAATATGCCATGACAAAAGTAAGTGTTCAAGTTAAGTTTTTTGGAATAAATTAATGATGCCCAATTATAATGAACTCTTTATGGCTAGAATTGAATGTACGTGATTGTTGAGGATGATAGAACCAACTCTACGACTTACTTTTTTGTAACTTTTGGTTCACGATTGTATGTTTTCCATGCATATGGAACTTAAAATTATTTTCTAAGAGAACTCTTGCATGTCTTGGAATAAAACTTTAACAATGACCTTGAATGATGAAAACCCCATATTTTTATAAAAATGAAAAAAATGAAATTATGAATAAATGTTTCGGTATAACTGTAGAGGAACACTCTGATATGCCATTGTATTGCATGGATATTGCATTTAAATAAATGGCACCCATGACATATGAGTGAATAAAAGTACTCACGGGATAACTCTACCTGACTAGCTCAGGGGTGGAAGGTATGCTCCCTCTCACCTAGTGTGTGGGATGGTATGTGGGATGAGCTGACACAACCCATAGCAATTAAAAAAAAAGAGTGGGAAAGAAAATATTATGGGAGCAAACTTGCATTTAAGTGACTAAAAATTGTCGCTTCAAAACAAAAGAGCTTGCTTAGAAATTTTCTAGATTTGTTAAGTATGCACTAGATACAATAACACACACACAAAGGTCTTGGCCTAGGGAGCAGTACTTGATTTCTTAAACTAGTCTAGAGTGTTGAAACCAACTATTCTGAGGGATAAAATTCTCTGAGGGATGAAATTCTCTCCTATATGACTATCTTGAACCTGGACTTGCCCTGGTATTTTTGTTCTACTTACTACTATCCATTCATTGAGGACAAGCAATAGCTTAAGTTTGGGGGAGTGATAAATTCATAAAAATGCTATATTTAGGGTCTTCTCACTTAAGTTATTGGTTGTCTATAATCCCATATAAGATCATATAGTTGCATGTGGTGAAAATATTTTATCGTGGCATTTTATATTGAAATTGGCGTTGCGTTATGGGAAAGGTGCTTTGTTTGGAGATGTGCATGATTTGGGAGCGAGGATGCGAATGCCGCAACAACTCAGACAACATTTCTGGGCAGAAAATAAAAAATAATATATTTTTATAAAAGCCAGTTGTCATTGTCTACACGTGTTCTTTGCTGTAGCCACCTAGGAGGAGACCACTGTCACCTGTGTACCAACCCTCACGTGAAGGGAATGAACCTTAAGGTATTATGGGAGTTTTGACATAAATCCTTAGGTTTATTCCCAACTATAAATAGTATATGAGGTCACTATATTTATGGGGACTTATTTTGAAAAATTTTATGCTGAAACTTTTGAGAGGAGATGTGACTGGAAGGAAAGTTCCACCATTTTCCTTCTCTTCATCTTTACGTGGTGTTCCTCCATTAACAAGTTTGAGGGAGTGGTGAGCTAGGCGTCCGAGATGAGCTAGCGAGCTAAAGCGGTTCGTGGTGGTTGAGGGGAGCTCTAACAACGCGAGTCGTAGGCTTTCCTCAATCCCTTTGCTGTTTTTATCACTTATCATATTTGGGTTGTATGGAAAGATTAAATTTTATGATTTGTTTCATGGATTATTCGAACCCTACCATGAACTATTTTTATTTGGTGGGAGTTCACTATGGATGCTTATTTTTTCTTTAATGGATGGTTTGTTTTCTTTTTATGCTTTTATTTGTTTTACTTATGGTGTTTAACAACTTAAGGTTGTAGGATCTATGAGAGTAGTCATTCCATTGGAAAAATACTTAGTGTTTGAGAGAAACTAAGTAGCTCATCTTTAGTGTTCGAGAGAAACTAAGGTGGATCAGCATAAGCAATGGGTTTTAGATAGTAATTAGACCTAATCCACCCTAAGACATAAGGCTAGGATTTTAGTTGACTAAAAGGTGTAGTGCTCTGTCAAGATGTTAGATGATGTGCTGACGCTGAGTGGTATTGTCGTGACATATTCTGTTGATATGAACCAATAGGATCTCAACACCTGCTAATGCCGAGAGGTATCGCCATGGCATTCTCAACTTGTCGATTCCCTTGACTAGAGATATCATAGGGCATTTTAGTAAACTCTGTTAGGAAAGTAACACATAAAAGTAAGACCATCTTGAAAGACATACTTAAATTTCCTAAGTGACCATGTTGTGTGAGGATTGTCAAGTCATTCTATTAAAATCTAGTGTTTATATTTTGTTTTGCCTTTACATTCTCATTTGATTATAGTACACACAATCTATTTTACTAGGACATTTACATTTGCTCCACATCACACTATCATTCCATCCCCACTAACGTACATTTCATTTTACCTCAGCATTCTCATTGGTACATGTCATCACACTAACTATACTTAGATAGAGTAGTTATTTGATTTGATTACACTTATAAATTTACTCCAATCCCTGTGGATACTATACTCACTAATCATTGTATTACTTGTTTGATTGTGTATACTTGCACATACTTCGCGTCCATATTTAGTACTCACAAAACGCGGATAATTTAACAACCATGAATTATCTTTAATTATTTTCTTCATGTACTCGACTTCTCCTGACTCTATGTAAATGGTAAATAGACAATTTCGAGTTATATCAACTTGGGCAATTAATTTTTCATCTTTATTTTTTATGGAAAGGGAGCGATTCTTCATCTCAGCTTTGTATCATGTTTCTAGAAGTTGACCAATACTGATGATATTACTTTTCAAGGCCGATGCATAATATACATCAAATATATACTTATTTTTACCATTTTTTACAATCATGACTTCACATTTTCCTTTAACTTCTGCATTCTAATCATCACCAAAAGTTACTTGACCATGGACTATTTTTATCTAATTTCATCGATAAATCATTTCTACCAAATATGTGGTTGCTAGCACAATTATCAAGATACCAAATATTTTTCTTGAATTCTCCATTTCTTTATAAGTTAGAAATACATGAGATTTTTCAACATTTTCTTCTTTAGTTATTGTTGTATTATTTCTTTCTTCTTGTTTGGGAGCTGATCAATACTCATAACTATAACGATCACATTTATTGCATTAATAGTATTGTACTTGGGATTTATTTCCCTGTTGATATCAGCCTTGGCCTCGATCACAAGCTCTGAATCCTCGTACATGACTTGATGTTTGGTAGTTTTTACTCGTTTTATTAGTGGCATATGATCTACAACCACGTCCTCGTGTTTCTTTTCTACCTCCATGTCTCTAATGATAACCACCATGATTTGCTCTACCTCGTGTGTAGTTGTTGTTGGCTTCACCATCATTAATGTTCATCTTGCTAAAATAATCTTAGAATTTTCATTTTTCTTTTTCTACTCATGGGCTTGAAGTGAACCCACAAGCTCATCAATCGATATCTAGAAAAAATCTTTTGATTCTTCTATTGCCACAACCACATAGTCGATTTTTCGCATCAACGATTGTCAAATGTTTTCCATCACTCTAACCTCATTTGAGTGGTTCATCATTTCTCTTTATTTCATTTACAACCATTTTTACACAGATAACATAATAATATATGTTTTATGTATTTTTCATTTTTTTTTATTTCAAACGTTGCTCTTAAAGATTATAAACGTACCTTTTTTGGTTTTTCAGCACCTTGGAGATATTTTTGTAAAATTTCCCACGCTTGTTTTAATTTGAATAGATTCCCAAACCTCACGTTATATACAATGCGAGGTACAATTAACCTCGCTTTATGGGTGGTAGGATAACTATAAATAGGGCCTTCCAAAACTGAAATCCTTACACCATTTTCCAAAAAAAAATCTTTCTCTCATATTTTCTCTCTTATATATTCAATTAGGATTATTATGGTGAGATTACTGAGGCTTGGTCGTACGCATGTATTCGATTATTGGCGGACAAATCTGAAGGAAATATTTATTTATTTATTTACTTTTAATTATTTATTTATTTTGAATAATTTATTTATTTTAAATAAATTAGTTATTTATTTATTTATTGAATTATTTATTTATTTGAAGGGGTATGAACGCTCGTTGCCGTGTTATATCAACTATTTCATGTGTCCTCATGTCAATATTCTTCCATATTTACCTAAAGCCAGTTTTGGTTAAGTTAGCACTATAATTGGTGGTACGAAGTTTCATCCTCCATTGATAAATACTGTAACACCCTTTTCTATATCCAATCCCTGAATAGGAGTTAGAGATGTCACACGATATTCATAAAACATTTCTTATTTGAAAATCATTACGATTTTTGTTTATTTAACATTTATGCAAATTAACTTTTTTTTTTACATATAAAAAAAAATATAATAAATCATACAATTAATCTTGTAACAACACTCAATAATAAAATAAATAAATTTAAAACTTAAAAGAATTAATTTAATGAAAATATGGACCAAATTACAAGTTTTCATAACTTGCAAATCGTTTTAAAAAGTTGTTGAAAGTTTAGGGACTTAACCCTAAATTTCTCTATTTTATCTCGACAAAGAAATAATAAAAAGAAACGAATTAGGTATTGCGTGAGATTCAAACCCGTGTCCCCATGGATAATGTCATTTATACCCTAGCCATTTAATCTAGGGTATTGTTGATGATATCTTTATTAAATATTTAATATATTTGTTTAAAACCATGTTATATTACCCAATCCCCAAATTTCCCTAAATCCCTAAGCCCCAAATCGTACCCCATCGACCCTCCCCAAACATACCACCATCCGAACTCTATAGCCATCGTTTCCACCTATTTGAACAACCACCTCACTCTTACCGAAAGTCCTTACCCCTCCGCCGCCAATCTTCACGAAAAAGTTGAAGAAGCTTCGCTAGAAAAACCTCTATTGTCTCATTGGTTAATTGCAAAATCCAACAGCTATCATCGTTCTTTTACCTCACCGCCACTGTAGCTTTGCTCGTCGTCACTAGGTTAGCTAACCCAATAGGAGAGGCATCATGTCATCTTCATTTTTGACGCTAACCATTTTGGGTAAGTCTCAGTGGTGTTTCAAAATAAGTTGGCTTGGTTTTGGTCAAATTTGGGTTGAAATATGAGTAATTAGAGTCTGTAAATGATCAAGGGAAGATCAGTCGGTTAAAATGAGTTATGTCGCTGCCGTACATGCCGCCACGTGCCAGCAATGCGTTTGGGGCTCTCCTGTCAGTCCAAGAACCTTCTCGAATCGGTCCAGTCAGACCGAATCAGTCTAGCCAGATCAAACCAGGTCAAGCTGAGTCAACTAGCTGAATCAACTCGGTTAGAGTCAACTTGTTGACCTAACCATTGACTTTAATTAAAGTTGACTTTGACCAAAAACTCTATTTTTTTGAAAAGTCATATTTTATTTTTTCGACGTCCTAAGTATGAATCCATAGTTTGTTTTTCCAAATTTGAATGTGAAGGCCTCTAAATTGATAGTCCAACCCAAGCATGCAAATATACCTAAGTGTTTAATTTAAGAATGATTAAATTAAGTTTACACATTGATCAAATATTGTTATTTGAAGGTACACGAGACTATCCCGATCTTTCAACAGCTCAACCCATCTCCTCTCGATCAGGCCGACCCCGTAAGCTAGTGATTACTCGTATAACCGGGAACCTTATGAATACCTAGATTAAAATATTACTTCGATATTAACTCATTAATTTATAAATTAAGCTCGAGCACTGCAACAGTGCGTGGTGAAACAGGTGCTTAGTAAACTCCCTAGCCGACCCCATTTTGAGAGGTGCATTCCGTATGTGTCATATAATTGTTTCATCTAATTTAAAATGTGATTTTCCGAAACTACTAATTTTCTGATTTACTGGACTACTGTTTATGAACTATGACTATTTGATATATGTTATATGGTTACTTGTTTACACTGGAAATATGATTATGCTAATTATGGATTCATGGAAATTACTACTTAATATATGAATTTTTTTATTGAGATATTGGGTAGGATACTGGAGTATGGAGGTTCAGCTCTAATCAAGCTGGTAATACCTTACGGACATAAGGCGAGCCTTGGGTAGGGCTAACTCGCATCCTATGAAATGTGAGGAAAGTCCTCGCTTCGTACAAGGAGCGAGGTACGTCTGATGTGGACACTCTTCTCAGATAATGCAATTTAATATTGGTATTAAATACCTCGTATTCCGTTGAACAAGAGGTTCTCGAGATATCAAGAAATTATCTCGTTTGCAAAAGATTTAAAATTTGAATAGATTTCCAAACCTCTTGTTGTATACAATGTGAGCTACAATTAAAATCACTTCGGGGGTGAGAGGACGACGATAAATTGGTCATCCCAAAACTGAAATCCTCATACCATTCTTCCAAAAAAAATCTCTCATATTTTCTCCCCTATCTATTCAATTATGATTATTATGGAGAGATTACTAAGGCTTGATCGTACGCATGTATTCGATTATTAGTGGACAAATCTGAAGGAAATTTTTATTTATTTATTTATTTTGAATTATATATTTATTTATTTTTTGAATTATTTATTTATTTATTTATTTGAAGGGGTATAAACGATCGTTGACGTGTTATATCAACTATTTCATGTGCCCTTGTGTCGATATTCTTCCATATTTATAGGAAGTCGATTTTGGTTACGTTACCACTATAATTGCTGGTACGAAGTTGCATCCTTCATTGAGAAACACTGTAACACCCTTTTTTGTATCCAATCCCTGAATACAAGTTAGAGATGTCACACGATATTCATAAAACATTTCTTTTTTGAAAATCAGCACAATTTTTATCTATTTAACATTTATGCAAATTAACCTTTTTACTAAAATCACTTAATCATATAAATTAAAAATATAATACATTATCATACAAAACAAGCTTGATTCTTGTAACAACCCTAAATAATAATAAAAAATAACTTTAAAATTTAGCAGAATTAATTTAATGAAATCATGAACAAAATTGCAAGTTTTCAGAACTTGCAATTCATTTTAAAAAGTTGTAGGAAGTTCAGGGAATTAACCCCAAATTTCCCATTTTATCTCGACAGAGAAAATTAAAAAGAAATGGATTAGGATACAGGGGATTCAAACCCCTGTCCCTAGGGATAAGGTCACTTATACCCTAGCCATTTAGGCTAAGGTATTGCTGATGATATTTTTCTTAAATATTTAATATATTTGTTTAAAACCATGTTATATTACCCAATCCCCAAATTTCCCCAAATCGTACCCTATCGACCCTCCCCAAACATACCACCGTCCGACCTCTATAGCCGTCGTTTCCACCTCCATTTGAACAACCACCTCACTCTGACCAAAATCCCTTACCCCTCGACCACCAATCTCCACGAAAAAGATGAAGAAGCATCGCTAGAAAAACCCCTATTGTCTCCTTGGTTAATTGCAAAATCCAGCATCTACCATCGTCTTTTTGCCTCACCGCCACTCTAGCTCTGCTCGTCGTCACTTTGTGCTCAAAACCAAACAGGAGAGGCATCGTGTCGTCGTCATTTTTGATGCTAACCATTTTGGGTAAGTCTCGGTGGTGTTTCAGAATAAGTTGGATTGGTTTTGGTCAAATTTGGGTTGAAATATGAGTAATTAGAGTCTTTAAATAATCAAGGGAAGATAAGTTGGTCAAAATGAGCCCTGTCACCACTGTACGTGCCGCCACTTATCAGCAATGCGTGTAAGGCTCTCTTGTCAGTCCAAGAGCCTTCTCGAATCGTTCTAGTCAGACCCAATCGGTCCACCTAAATCAAACCGGGTCAAGCTGAGTCAACTCGGTTAGAGTCAACCCGTTGACCTAACTATTGACTTTAATTAAAATTGACTTTAACTTTGACCAAAAAGTCTATTTTTTTTAAAAGTCATATTTTATGTTTTTCGATGTCCTAAGTTTGAATGCATAGCTTGTTTTGCCAAATTCGAACCCGAAGACCTCTGAATTGACAGTCTAACCCAAGCATGCATATATACCTAAGTGTTTTACTTAAGAATGATTAAATTAAGGTTACAAATTGATCCAATATTGTTATTTGAAGGTACACAAGACTCTCCCGATCGTTCAACAGCTCGACCTATCTCTTCTCGATCAGTCCGACCCCGTGAGCAAGTGATTACACGTATAACTCGGGAACCTTATGAATACCTAGATTAAAATATTACTTTGATATTAAATCATTAATTTATAAATTAAGGTCGAGCACTGCAACAGTGCGTGGTGAATCAGGTGCTTAATAAACTTCTTGGCCGACCCCATTTTGCAAGTTGTGTTCCTTATATGTCATATAATTGTTTCATCTACTTTAAAAGGTGATTTTTCGAAACTACTAATTTACTGGACTACTATTTATGAACTATGACTATTTGATATATGTTATATGGTTACTTGTTTACACTGGAAATGCGATAATGCTAATTATAGATTCATGGAAATTACTACTTAATATATGAATTGTTTTATTGAGATATTGTTTTGGGTAGGATACTGGAGTATAGAGGTTTAGCTCTAATCGTACAAGGAGTGAGGTACGTCCGATGTGGACACTCTTTTCAGATAATGCAATTTAATATTGGTATTAAATACCTTGTGTTACGCTGAACAAGTGGTTCTCCATATATCAAGAAATTATCGCGTTCGCAAAAGATTTAAAATTTGAATAGATTTCCAAACCTCTTTTTGTATACAACGTGAGCTACAATTAACCTCACTTTGGGGGTGGGAGGATGGCTATAAATAGGGCCTCCCAAAACTGATATCCTCACACCATTCTTCCAAAAAAAATCTATCTCTCATATTTTTTCACTTATTTATTCAATTATGATTATTATGGCGAGATTACTGAGGCTTGATCGTATACATGTATTCGAATATCGACGAACAAATCTGAAGGTAATTTTTATTTATTTATTTATTTTGAATAAATTATTTATTTATTTTTTGATTTATTTATTTGAAGGGGTATGAACGCTCGTTGACATGTTATATCAACTATTTCATGTGCCCTTGTGTCGATATTCTTCCATATTTACAGGAAGTCGGTTTTGGTTACGTTAGCACTATAATTGGTGCTACGAAGTTGCATCATTCATTGATAAACACTGTAACACCCTTTTTCATATCCAATCCCTGAATACAAGTTAGAGATGTCACATGATATTCATAAAACATTTCTTATTTGAAAATTAGTACAATTTTTGTCTATTTAACATTTATGAATATTAACCTTTTTAGTAAAATTACTTAATCATATAAAATAAAAATATAATACATTATCATACAAAACATGCTTGATTCTTGTAATAAACCTAAATAATAATAAAAAATAAATTTAAAATTTAGCAGAATTAATTTAATGAAATTATAGACCAAATTGCAAGTTTTTAGAACTTGTATGTCCTTTTAAAAAGATATAGGAAGTTTAGGGACTTAACCCCAAATTTCCCTATTTTATCTCGACAGAGAAAAATAAAAAGAAATGGATTAGGCTGCAGGGGATTCAAATCCCTGTCCCTAGGGATAAGGTCACTTATACCCTAGCTATTTAGGCTAAGGTATTGTTGATAATATTTTTCTTAAACATTTTATATATTTGTTTAAAGCCAGGTTATATTTTTCAGTCCCCAAATTTCCCCAAATCCCTAACCCCCAAACCGTTCCCTATCGGCCCTCCCCAAATATACCACTGTCTGACCTCCATAGTCGTCGTTTCCACTCCATTTGAACCACCACCTTACTCTGACCAAAAGCCCCTTACCTCTCGACCGCCAATCTTCACGAAAAAGCTAAAGAAACTTCCCTAGAGAAACCCCTCTTTTTTCCTTGGTTAATTATAAAATCCAATAGCCACCAGCGTCATTTTTCCTCACCACCATTGTGGTATACTCGTCGTCCCTGGGTGCTCAAAACCCAACCAAAGAGGTATCGTATCATCGTCATTTTTTACGCTTATCGTGTTAGGTAAGTCTTGATGGTGTTTCAGAATAAGTTGGCTTGGTTTTGGTCAATTTTGAAATATGATTAATTGGAGTGTGTAAATGATCCATGGAAGATTGACCGGTCAAAATGAGCCCTGTTATTGCCGCACGCACCGCCACACACCAACAATGCATGTGGGGCTCTTCTGTCGGTCGAGGAGCCTTCTTGTATCGATCCAGGAGCCTTCTCGTATCGGTTCACTCAGACTAAATCAATCCAGCTTGATTGAACCTGGTCAAGCTGAGTCAACTAGCTGAATCAACTCGTTCATGCTTAACCCGTTGACTTTGACTGACCGTTGACCTGACCATTGACTTTAATTAAAGTTGACATAGACTTTGAGTTTGACCAAAAATTCAATTTTGTTGAAAAGTTATATTCTACACTTTTTGACGTCTTAAGTCTGAATCCGTAGGTTTTTTGCCAAATTCGAACCCGAAGGCCTTTGAATTAACAGTTCAACCCAAGCATGCATATATACCTAAGTGTTTTATTTAAGATTGAATAAATTAAGGTTACATTTTGATCAAAATTGTTATTTGAAGGTACACAAGACTCTCCCGATCATTCAACAGCTCGACCCAGCTCCTCTCGATTAGTCTGACGCCGTAAGCCAGTGATTACTCATATAACCTGCGAACCTTATGAATACCTAGATTAAAATATTACTTTGATATTAACTCATTAATTTATGAATTAGGCTCGAGCACTATTGCAGATCATGGTGAATCAAGTGCTTAGTAAACTCTCTGGACAACCCCATTTTACGAGGTGTGTTCCTTATGTGTCATATAATTATTTCACTAGCTTTAAAATATTATTTTTTAAAATTACTAATTTACTGAACTATTGTTTATGAACTATGATTGTTTGATATATGTTATATGGTTACTTGTTTAGAATATAAATATGATTATGCTAATTATGGATTCATGGAAATTACTACTTAATATATGAATTGTTTTATTGAGATATTGTTTTGTGTAGGATAGTAGAATATGGAGGTTCAGCTGTAATCAAGCTGGTAATACCTTACGGACCTAAGGCAACCCTTGGGTAAGCTATGAGGCCCCGAGAACATTCTTGGGTAGGCTCTCAGGCCGCAAGGTACTCCTTTAGGATAGCTTATGGGAGGAGGGTAATTGTGAGTTTTAAATTCAACTTATCGATGTCCTTTACTGAAACACTTATTAATTGTTTTATCTATTATGTTTTACTTACATCATTGGAACAAACTGAGCCCTCTAGCTCACCCTTTTCAAATTGTTTTCTCCTTTTCAAATTCTTTTAGATAGGCACCCCGAACCAGGAACTTGGATGATCGACACAGTGTTACAAAACTTTTTGTGGTAATGTCTCTATCTTTCAAACTACTTTTAGTTACGGTGACATATTCCTTTATTTTGAAATAATCATGTTTATGATTTTCACTACGATACGAATTATAATGTATTTTATTTTATTCAGTCACTAACAAATTGATATTTACTGAATGCAATTTTTATCGTTTTAACTATGTGATCTTTTTGTTAGATATTGTTTATAATATGATTTTAAAGTTTTAAAAATGTTTTTTGGATATTTTATTGTAATCCACTGGATCTAGTAGTAATGCATAGGCTGGGTCTATGGCGTTACAAATAATTGGTATTAGAACTTTTGGTTTTTAACCTCAAACTGAAAATATGTCTTAAATAAATAAAAACATTTTTTTTAAAAATGTTTTACAACTTCTTATAAGGTCATACCACATGTTTTTACAAGTTTAACTATGCTCGATACTTCAAGTGGCTAATTGACCCTAAGTTTAAACTCTTAAGTAGTGATCTCTAAGATCACTATCTATGAGTGCTAGACGAGGTTGTTAGCCTAGCCTGGCCCCCACTTTCCCATGGTATAAATATGACAACACTGGTCAGGGGACCACCAGCCGCTGGTGCTTAGCCTACGAGAGTAATGTTAGATAAGACTCTCGATAGGTAGTTTCTACAGTTGATTCAGGATGTAATCAAACTGTTGGTATCCTGAAATATTAATTACCTAGATCTGATCGCTAGTGAGCTTAGAACTTTTGGAGGTTTGAATGGAGGTGATCCTACTAAAGCTGAGGATTGGCTCTATGATACGGAGAGACTATGTATCAGTTGGGACTGGATTTATTGAAGAGAAACTTAGGAGTTGGCTCAATGCTTGACAGGAATACCTACACCTGGTAGGAGTCAGTTATGAGCAATGTTCCTACAGATCGTCTTACATGGGATTTCTTTAAAGGGCACTTCAGGAAGTATTTCCTTTGAGAGCGATATTTAGATGAGAAACAACAACAGTTCTAGTAATTGGTGCAAGGAGATATGTGAGTCTCCATGTATGAGATTGAATTTTTGAAGCTGCTGAAGTATGGTACTAGTTTGGTTCTCATTGAGAGGGAGGGATAAATTCTGTAATTTTGCCTTAGGACTCAGATATGAGTTGTGTAGGTAGGTTGTGACCCATCATGATGAGATTTTTAATATTTTAGTGGGAAGAGCAAATGATGCTAAGGAGGTGGAGGTCATGACTCCTGTTAGAGATCCAGTAGACCGAGAGTGACCTAGAAGGTCTTTCGGTCTGACCGAGTCTTCGACACGTCCTGATAAGAGGACTCATACTTCAGCCACTCAGAGGAGTAATACCAGTTCCAAGCCTGCAGTAACTCCACCCCTAGTTTTTAGTCGAGGTAGTTCATCGAGTTTTACTCATATACCTGTTTGTAACTTTTGCAGAAATCGACAAGGAGGAGAGTGTCATAAGAGATGGGTGTTTTCTACAATTGTGGATTTAGTGGTCATTTTTGGAGGGACTATCCACAGCTAGCTTCGACAAAGCGGACAACTACCCAGACACCTGCACATTCTCAGGCTTCAGTTCAGACTCCATCTAGAGGTTATAGACAGGGAAAGACTCCCATATCTATATCTAGGGCAGTCGGTAGATCTTGATCACTATAGAGAAGAAAGCCAGTAGTATCATAGACTTGACAACCAACTCTAGTGTATGCCACCAGGCATCGGGATGACAGAGACGAGCTAGAGATTATTGCAGGTACATTTACTAATAATTTTGTTTCATACTTTGCATTATTAGACAATGGCTCCACTCACTCCTATGTTTCGAGTTCGGTATCCTGAGATCTTCAAATTGTAATAAAGGACATTGAAAGTGTTCTTACTATTATGACTGCAGTAGGACACTCAGTGGTTGTGAATAAAGTATTTAGGTGTTGTCCTCTAGAGGTTCAAAGTGAGAATTTCCTTGTCGACCTTATGGAGCTTCTTTTAGAGGAGTTCGATATGATTATAGGGATACATTGGTTGAATAAACACCGAGTCAATTTGTATTAAGAGTATAAGAGAGTTACTCTAATGACTTATGATGGTCAGAATGTTGTGCTAGTTAGGGAGCAACGAGGCTATCTTTCTAATATAACACCGACGTTGGTTGTTGATCGGATGATCTGAATGGGGTATGAGACTTTTATTTCCTGTATCTTAAATACTAAAGGCTCTTTTTCCAAGATTGAGGAGATTCATTCAATTAGTGAATTTTTCGATCTATTTCTTGAGGAGTTACCAGGATTACATCCAGATAAAAAGATAGAGTTTGAGATTGAAACTTATCCCGATTCTGCACCTATTTCTATGGCCCTAAAGGAACTTAAAGAGTTGAAGGCCCAATTTTAGGAATTACTTGATTGAGGTTTCATCAGGCATAGTACCTCACCTTGGAGAGCTCCGGTCCTATTCGTGAAAAAGAATGATGGATCACATAGGCTCTGTATTGATTACCGAAAGTTGAATAAGTTGATAGTTAAGAATATGTACCCACTACCCAGGATTGATGACTTATTCAATTAGTTGCGAGAAGCTAATGTATTTTCTAAAATTGATCTTCGCTCCAAGTACAATTAGTTGAAGGTCAAGGGGTCAGATGTTGCGAAGACTGTCATCTGCACTAGATATGGGCATTATAAATTCCTGGTGATGCCATTTGGTCTGAAAAATACTCCCATAGCCTTTATAGATATGATGAACTGTGTGTTCTGGCACTATCTAGATCAATTTGTAGTGGTTTTCATTGATGATATTATGGTATATTCCTGGACTGAGGCAGAGCATGATGAGTATCTGAAGATAATTCTACAGAATCTGAGAGAGCATTGTTTGTATGCGAAGCTGAGTAAGTGTAAATTTTGGCTTTGAGAGTTATTGTTTCTTGGGCATATTGTTTCGGTGAAGGGTATTCAAGTTGATTCGACTAATGTTGAGGCAATTATGAGTTAGAAGTGACCCAAGTATGTCTTTGAGATACGTAATTTCTTGGGCTTAGCCGGGTATTATCGAATCTTTATCGAGGGCTTCTTGATAATTGCCGCCCCTTTGAAGAAACTATTGAGGAAGAATATTCTATTTGACTGGGGAAATATACATCATGAGAGTTTTAAGAAATTAAAGACGACTTTGAATAAAGCTCCAATTTTGACTCAACCTAAGCCCGAGAAAGATTTTACGGTGTATAATGATGCTTCACACTATGGACTTGGATGAGTTTTGATGCAGGAAGAGATGGTAGTTGCTTATGTGTCCCGTTAGTTGAGGTCACATGAGTTTAATTACTCGATCCATGATTTAGAGTTAGGAGTTGTAATCTTTACTTTAAAGATCTAGAGACAATATCTCTATAGAGAGAAGTGTTACATTTTTGCTGATCATTCAGTGAGGATCACAGTAGCCCTTATGCGATGCACCCTAGAGGAGATAAGATGTATGGGAATCTTAGAGAGAAGTACCATTGGGTTGGAATGAAGAAGGATATCTCTGGTTTTTTTTGGCTATATGATTGACTTGTCAACAAGTTAAGGTAGACTAGTATTCATTGGATCTATTATAGCCTATGAAGATTCCCGAATTGAAATATGAGCATATTACTATAGATTTTGTTGATGGTCTACCTTTGACTCATACGAAAAAGGACACTATCTGGGTTATTGTTGATAGACTTACAAAGTCGGTTCATTTTATTCTGGTGCGAGTAAATTTTTCTTTTCAGAAGTTGGCTAGATTGTATATCTCAGAGATCGTCAGATTGCATGGTGTTTCACTATCTATTATTTCTAATCGAGATCCTAGATTTACTTCGAGATTCTGGGAAGTACTACATGAGAATCTGGGTACTAAACTAAATTTCATAACAACTTTCCACTAGTAGATTGATGGTTAATATGAGCGAGTGATTTAGGTTCTTGAGGATATGTTGTGGGGTTGTGTGATTGACTTTCGTGGTAGTTGGTAGAATTTTTTCCCTTGGCTGAGTTTGCCTATAATAGAAACTATCAGGCTAGTATTCGTAAGGCATCGTACGAAGTACTTAACGGTCATAGATGTCACACCCCAATTTTTTGGACTGAATTGCGTAATAGAAAAACTTTGGGACCTGAGTTAGTACGTGAGACTAAGGGCACCATTAGGTTGATCCGTGACTGCCTGAATGAGGCATTTGACAGGAAGAAGTCTTATGCTGACCAAATAAGGAAAGACATCGAGTTTGAGGTTGGAGTTATGGTCTTTTGGAAGGTATCTCCATGGAAGAAAGTGTTGAGATTTGGGAGCAAAGTTAAATTGATTCTGATATTTATTGGGTCATATCATATCCTGAAGAGAGTATGACTAGTTGCATATCATCTCCAGTTGCCTCCCCAGCTCAGCTGTATCCATGATATCTTTCATGTGTCCATGTTGAGGCCCTATCGTCCATACCCTAGCCTAATTATTCAGTTCGAGGAGTTGAGTTGAGGCCAGTCTATCCCATTAAGAGGAGCCTATTAAAATTTTGGATTGAGATAAGATAGTACTGATGAGCAAGTGTATTCTGATGGTAAACGTTCAGTGGAGTAATCGTGCTCCTGTAGAAGCCACCTGGGAGACAAATGAATCCATAAAGACTCAATTCCCATATATGTTTACTACAGGTAAATTTCAAGGACGAAATTGCTTTTAGGGGGAGAATTGTAACATCCCTAAATAATAATAATAAATAAATTTAAAATAATTAATTTAATTAAATTAGGGATCAAATTATAAGTTTTCAAAACTTGTAGGTCTTTTTAAAAAGTTATAGAAAGTTCAGGGATTTAAACCCAGATTTCCTTATTTTATGTTGATAGAGAAACAAAATGGATTAGGTGTTGTGGGGGATTCGATTCTCTATCATCGGGAAAGTCGCCCATGCCCTAACCATTTAGGCTAAGATACTATTGATTATATATTTATTAAATATTTAATATATTGGTATAAAATCGGGTTATATTACCTAATCCCTAAATTTCATCAAATCCCTAACCCACAAATCGCACTCCGTTGACCCTCCCCAAATTCACAACTGCCACCTCCATTTGAATCGCTACCACGCTCTAACCAAAAGCCCTTTACCCCTCATCGGAATTGGCTGCCAATCTTCATGAAAAAACTAAAGAAGCTTCATCAGAGAAATCCTTCTCATCGCCTCAGTTAATTGCAAAATTCAGTAGGCACCATTGTCCTTTTCCCTCACCGCCACTGTAGTCTTCTTGTCATCCCTAGGCACTCGAAACCCAACCAAGGAGCCATTGTGTATTTGTCGTTTTGGATGATAACCAGTTTTTGTAAGTCTCGGTGGTGTTTAGGAATATTTTGGCTTGGTTTTGGTCAATTTTGGGTTGAAATATGATTAATTGGAGTTTGTATATGATCCAGGGAATATCAGTTGGTCAATATGAGCCCCTTGGCCGCCGCACGCACCACCACATGCTTGAAATGCTCGTGGATCACTTTTGTCAATCCAAGAGCCTCCTAAAAAGGGTCTAGTCATACCAAATCGGTCCAGTCAGATTGAATCGGGTCGAGCTGAGTCAAATCGCTGAATCAACTCAGACAGAGTTAATCCCTTGAATTTGACTAACCTTTGACCTAACCCTAGACTTTGAAAAGAGATGACTATTGACTTTGACCATTGACTTTGACTTTAACCAAAAAGTTAAACTATTTGAAAAGTTATATTTTATGTTCTTCGAAGTTCAAATCTGGAGTCCGTTTTGCCAAATTTGAACTTGATGGCCTCCGAATTGAATGTCAAACCCAAGCATGCATATATACTAAGTATTTTATTTATGAATGATTAAATTAAGGTTTGAGAGTGATAAGATGTTGTTATTTGAAGGTACACGAGATTTTCCTGATCGTTTGATAACTCAACCCAGCTTCTCTCGATCAACCCGACCTCGTGAGCCATGATTACTCATATGACCCTCGAACCTCATGAATACCTAGATTAAAATCTTACTTCGATATTAACTCAATAATTTATGAATTAGGCTCGAGCATTACTGCAGATCATTGTGAATCAAGTGCTTAATAGACTCCCTGACTGACCTCATTTTGCGAGGTCTGTTTCTTGTGTGTCATATAATTGTTTTACCTTCTTTAAAATGTGATTTTCCAAAATTACTAATTTTCTATACTATTTTTATGAACTATGACTGTTTGATATATGTTATCTGGTTATTTGTTTACACTAGAAATATGATTATGCTTATCACAAATTCATGAAAATTACTACTTACTATATGAACTGTTTTATTGAAATACTGTTTTGGGTAGGATACTGGAGTATGGAGGTTGAACTCTAATCAAGCTCGTAATACCTTACGGCTTAAACGACCCTTAGGTAGGCTTTGAGGCCCCAAGAACTTTCTTAGGTAGGCTCTCAGGCTTGAATGTACTCTCTTAGGATGGATCCTATACCCAATGGGTATAAGGTAGCCCTTATGGATGCAATTCTAGGGGAACTATGAGTTTTAAATTCAACTTATCGATGACATTTACAAAACCTTACTAAAACACTTATTGATTTTTTTATCTATTATGTTTTACTTGCACCATTGGAACACACTGAGCCCCCTAGCTCACCTTTTTCAAATTGTTTCCCCCTTTTCAGATACTTTTGGATAGGCACCCTAAACTAGGCACTTGGAGGATCGACACATTCTTACAAAACTTTTTTGTTGTAATGTTTCTATCTTCCAAATTGTTTTTATTTACGATGACATGTGTCCTTATTTTGAAATACTTATGTTTATGATTTTCACTACGATACGAATTGTGGTGTATTTTTATTTTATTCAGTCACTAACAAATTGATATTTACTCGATAGATTTTTTATCCTTTTTAACTATGTGTTTTTTTTATATACTGTTTAAAATTGGTTTTAAAAATTTTGAAAATGTTTTTGGAAACTTTATTGCCATCCGCTTGATCTAGTCGTAACACATACGATGGGTCTAGGGGGTTACAATTCTAGACAGAAATTTAGAAGCTGAATACTATTACATATCTTAAATGATACTGGTTAAAAACTGTATAATTCAAAACATTTCTTTGCTCCTATAAAATATAATTTCTTTTATCTAAAACATAAAACTTAGATTCATATTTATAATCATAATAACACATCTAAGACGTTTTCTATTCATATACATGTGATCTAGAAAATTTAAAATAGTAAGATGTCAACTCCTTACTTCACTTACTCTTTTTTACCTACGCATGAAAATCATCACACACTAAATATACACTTAGTGAGACATATATAAATTAAAGTAAAGCTTTTTGAAACATAAAATATTAAATATATATGTAAAGTACTATGAATGTCTTATAAAAAATATATGAATGTATAAAATTTACTTTCAAACCTCTTGCTTTATATTGTAACCTATAAAATCTTCATTTTACATATATAAAACGTATTTGTCAAATCAAGTACTCAATAAAACATTAGCTTCCTTTTTAATCATATAACATGTGTAAACACTTTACTATATATAAAACATATCATGCCAAATAAAAATACATAATGAACCTTGTCTTTCTTATAAGCCAAATATATATGTATATTTGTTTAGTAAATTTATAGCCCAATGCTTATGAAATGATAATATAAAGTACAATAGTCAAAACAAGTGTGTGCACAACATGTAGTAGTAACTACTAGAATAGAACGTACCTTTGCTCCATACATAAATATAGGTTTTGTAGAACAAAACATTGTTATATTAAAGAATAAATCAAATATTGCAACTTACAATGTTAACACATCATTAAGCCCAGAATGCACAAATAGTATCAGATACAGAATCACGCAACCTCAAGACATGTCAATCGTACCACTAATTCTCATGCAGATACAATAGGCTTTTCCATTAATTATTGTATGTTAATCAATTATCAAAGATATAAATATACCATATATCAATATATCCAACTTTCATATTCATCACTTTCCTTGTCACATATCCTAAACATATCATGGACATCATGAATCACTTTCCTTTTTAACAACTATAAATCATATTCATCATATAATAAATGTCACAACTTTCATACTAATGTAATGAAGTTGACTCCTTTTGAACATTTATGATAGCATATAACATAACCACAAAGAAATATTATTATGTATTAATATAAACACTTAAAAATTATTTTGTTTATACCAACAAAAATTATACTTGAATAAAATCTAACAATATAAAGCAATTATTCTAGTTTAATTTGTACAATTTATGGTGAATTTTCAAATTTGACTTATAGAAGTTGTTTTTTAGCAGAATTTGTTGCCATGTTTTTTGGCTTATCCTCGATTAAAAATTCATTCATTTTTATATACTCCTCAAAATCAGTATCCGTTTATTTTAAATGAAACTAGACTGATATAAAAATCCAAATATATAAAAATCATATTTTAATAACTTCAGTAGAATTTATAGTGGTTTTCTAAATTACTATTCAAAACATAATTCTAGGAAGATTTCACTAGTTAGCCTCTTTAGATTTTTCCTTAATTTTATTAACATACCAAATAAACATTATCCTTAAAGCATAAAATTACATAATATTTAGGAGTTACTTCTTACCATTTTAAATCTATCATTGGCTCATCGCAAGACAATGTTTTCTCGATAACATAAACACAAATTAAATGCCCTCGCATGGTGTCCTTAGCTTGCAAACCTTCCTTAGAAATTTACATTCATCCTTAAGATTCTCCTTAGCTTTAATATTTTTTTGATATTGAATTCAAGAACACAATATAAATGAACATAATTTACAAAACATAGACAATTCAAATCACATGTTAGAATCTTACTAACATAGGCACACATTAGAAAATAAATTCCTAAAAATCTTTCGATGCTCATTTGATACTAATTTCATGTCACAACATAAATGTTGACCTTAACACTTCAAATTGACCATTCAAATCCCTTTTTATCCAAATTCATCAAAACTCCACATAACATTTTCAACTTTACATTTTAAACACTAATTATGAATTCTTTTATAATCCTTCTCAACTTTTCCATTTATTAAAAGTGGTCCTTCAACATTTAACTTCAGTTCACGCTTCAAATGAAATAATCATAAATTCCAAAATTTAATTCATAAAAGGTACACCAACAATCACTCAATTTTCACTTAAATTCCAAATTTTTTTATATTTATGATTTGGTCCTCAAACTTTACCAATTTTACAAAATGCTCCAATCTCACATTCTAACATCAAATTCGACATTCCAACACTAAATTCTAGAATAGTACAACAATTATTTCACAATTTCACATGGACCCCATGATTTTTCATAAATTATGAATAGGTCCCTAAACTTGAGCAAATTTACAAACTTGGTCCAAACAATATTCTAAAGCTTGTAAAACCTTTCAAACATCATTTCTAAGCTTAACTAATATTTTTCATATTTCCCCTATTTTTTCTTCATTGGTCAAATACTTAGGGTTTCTAAATCCAAGATTTGTACTTTGATTCAAGCATAAATTTAAACTCTAAACAATATTTCCAAGCTTCTACGATCAAATCCCTAACATAATTTATCCAAATCACAACTTCTCAAACCCCTAGGTTATGGTCGAATCAAATAGGGCTTGATTTGAAGTATTTTAATCATCATACAAGCTTGGAAACAACTCTATAACATCAACAAAATCAAAATCTATCATCAATTTATAAAACCCTAACATCCCCTTCATCCACCATACTCATGAACAATTTTCTATTTCACGTTTTAATCCAGAAACCTAGGGAAATTTCTCGAAAATAAAAATAAAATTTTTCCTCCATACCTTGTGAAGCTCATGTCCATGACTGATTTTGAAGAAGAATTTTCATAAAATTTCTATTTAATTTCATGTACATTTTCCATTTATTAAGCTTTAAGTGAATTAAAAATTTATTGAATGGGAAATGATAATTTTACCCTTAATGAAACTTAATAATTACAAAATTACCTTATCACATATTAATTATCATCATCCAAAGTCAAATATAAATAAATTAATTTCCCTTTACAACCTTACCCATGCCTTTTTTCCAAAATTTCCAATTTTACCATTTTCATCCAACAATCCATAATTAACATGGAAATAAATTCTCGAATCAATTGCTCCATATTATTTTCCATCATTTTAAAATGTGAAAATAATATTTCTAATCTTAATTTATCATCCTTCAAAATTTCTCAAAATTTCAGTTCGATCTGTTTAACCGATTTTTTACCAGACTTTAACATTTCAAAGCTTTTAATACAAAATCCAAATAAAAAATATGATTCCCACAAAATGTCATTCTTGGGGTTGAACAACTCATTTACGAGGCCAAAATACCTAACTTTTGAAAATTACACTATGGTCTGTAAACTTTTCCAATCATTATGCTTTGTCACTTAACTTTCAAAATTTATGTTTTGGTCACTATCCAGAATTTTGGGGTATTACAATTATTTCCCCTTAAGAAAAATTCTTCCTCAAATTTTCAATACGTACCTTATATAAAAGATAAGGATAGTTCTTTTTCATATCTTATTCTCTATTTCAATTAGCTTTCTCAACCTTTGTTTTCTCTAATGAACTTTAATAAGTATTCTCCTTTTTCATAAGTCAAATTCTGACTGAATCTTAATATCTTTCTTTGTGATATAACATGAGAAGGATTTGTTTGATACATTAAGAAACAGTTATCACCAGCTTAATAAAAGATATATGCTTCTTTCAAATATGAATAAGATTTTTTTCAATCAACAACTATCTTGAGATTATCTTCAATAATCTTTACTTATAAAAAAAGTCCATTGTAACTCGTTTCCATTACCACTAAGGGATGGAAATTGGTTACAACAATCCAAAAGGTACTTGATGCTCTACTTTAACTTGTTGACATGAAAGGCATTTAGAAGCAAACTTGGTAAAATAGCTTTTTTTATGTTTGCCACTAATATCGACTCTTTCCTCGATAATATAAGTATCTAGGGTCTTTGATTTCAACTTTTTCCACTTGTTTGATCTTTGACAAACACCTTTAATATTTTCTTTGAATATCCTTACTCGATCTAAGAACATAGGCTTTAACTTTAAAAAAGTCATAGAGTAAATATGTCTTTTGTTTTATCGCATTAGTTACCACATTAAATTTTCTTGAGTGACAATCGATAGCCATATCACAGTCTTAGAGTTAACAC